>NW_006399880.1:9297713-9411883 GCF_000299155.1 Elephantulus edwardii | reverse complement strand
GTCCAAAGTATGTTAGGCGGAGCCTTAGAATCCTTGCCTCCAAGGAGCCACTTGGTTTAACCCTTTCCAGGACGAATCTGTTTGTTTTCCTAGCAGTCCATGGTATTCTCAATACTATTCTCCAGCACCACAGCTCAAAGGCATCAATTCTCCTTCTATCCTCCTTAGTCATTGTCCAACTCTCTGATGCATAACAAGATATATATATATATTTAACAGATTTCTGACAAAATGTTCACAGGACATGTCCTTGAGTGCTTTAAGTGGGTTGTGGTGTTGGGTTTTTTGGGATTTTTTTTTTTGTGCATGTGTGTGTGAGATGTATTATGTTCTCATCAGTTAGTGGCAAAATTTAACTATTTTTAAAATCATGAAATTCACATAATGTTTATAATCAGTAACAAATAAATCATATTAAAGACTGTAAATAGATTTTCTTAAAAACAACAAAAAAAGGGAGCTCTGGTGGCCTATAAGAAGCTGTGCTACAATCCTGCAGGCACGTGGTACAAATCTGTCAGCTGCTCTGCAAGAGAAGGCTGGGCATCGTGCTCCTGTGTCATTTATTGAAAACCTGCTAGATGGTCAGCTCACAGCAACAGCTGAAACGCTGAGCATCAAAGAGCACTTCTGGACCGTGAGTTTCTTTCTTTGCAACTGCCAAACACTGGAGGATAACCCACCTCCAGTCACTGATGTGACACCACATAAATTTTCCCACTATGTTGTTGGAAGATAAGACAGGAGCATATATCCCTATGTGTTTCTGTGCATACCTGTGTGTGCACACATGTTAGTGAATAATACCTGAATCTATGATACCTGGAACTCAAACTGTGTCTAATTTCTAGTTTTGCCTAAATTATATTGTTGCTGTTATATGCCATCGAAACCAACTCACAGTTGATCTTCTGATGATTTTTCAGCAACTGTAAATCACTTGGGAAGAGATTTCCCATCTTTCTCCCATGGAGCATCTTGAGGATTCGAACCACATGCCTTTGAGTTAACATAACAATTCTTTACCATTAGGCCAGCAGACCTCCCTTATTAAGTGATTTTGTGCAAAAGAAGATTTTCTCATTCAATGGCTATCTAAGCAAAATAGAATTTTAATAAATACAATTAAAAATGTAACAGAAGGCGTTGTTGTTGTTGTTGTTGGGTACCATCAAACCAACTACAACTGACAGGAAGCCCACAAACAATGGATCTGAGCTTTGCCTGGTCCTGCACCATCTTCACCTCTGACACTGTTACAGTCTCTGTGCCAGTCCATCTCCTTAAGAGTCTTTCTCTCATTTGCTGACCCTCCACCTTTCCAACTATAATGTCCTTTTCCAAGAAACAGCCCCTTTAGAATAGAATGCACAAAATATGTGAAATAAAGGAAGCTCCACCTCCTTGCCCTCAGTGAGCATCCTGGCTGTAATTTTCCAAGACACATTTATTTATTTATTCTCTTGGAAAGCTATGGGATATTCAGTACTCCAACACCACAACTCAAAAACATTGATTGTTCTTCTGCCAACTTTAGTCATTGTATTAGACATTAAAAATGTGTTAGTCCTCTAAAAGTCTGCATTTTGATGCATTTGTAAAAGGAAGTAGTTTTTTAAAAATTTACTTTGTCATTGAAAATGTACATAGCAAAAGATACCAATACCACTATTTCCATATTCTAATTCAGTGATATACTTATTACATTTTTCAAGTTGGTAATATTTCTCACCTTTTTCTGGCTGTCCATTTTTTAGTTGTTTGTGTTACTTTGATCCCGTAAGAGAACAAAAGGTTTAAAGTGAAAATATTGCTTTGTCTTAAAAAGACAGTAATTAAGAAAAGCATATTTCCATATTATCATAAAGAAACCAAGTTTCTCCTTGGAGGCAAGGGTTTTGAAGCTCCGTTTCATATATTCTGGGCATTTTTTCTGGAGCGACTAGTCCTTCGAGAAGAATATCATATTTGGAAAGGTGGAGTGACAGTGCAGAAGAGGAAGACCTTGGATAAGATGGATTGACACAGTAATGGGGTAATGGGTGTAGGTTTGTAGGAGGCAGTGAGACTAACTCAGGATAGGTTAGGGCATAGAGCTATTGTGGATGGGAGGACTGTGATTCCCAGGTGACTCGACAGCACCTAACAACAACAACAATGACAAATCTATTTCAATTATGTAAGAAATCTTTATAGGAGAACACCTGGTGCTGGCTGGAAAGTTGGTGTAAGACAATACTGGACATTTCCCAGTTACAATCCTTTTTTCTCTATAACATCTTTAGTAAATTAGTAAATATAATAACCTCTCTTTTTTTGGTGGGGGGAGGTTTCCCTGTTGTATACCATCAAATCGAATCCAACTGGCACAGGAGGAGATTTCTCCTCCTTCTCCAGTGGAGCATCTGGTGGATTCAAACCACATGCCTTTGTGATTGCATTGTAGCTTCTTGCCACTAGACCACCAGAGCTCCTTATTATATAACTTCTGAAAATAATACAACTTCTTTAGTACAGTCAGGATTAACACAAATGCAGAACTGGAATTCTAAATATATGCAATTTAATCACATGGACCCAGCCAAACCCACCACCGAGTTATTCTGACTCATGATGACTTGATAAGACATAGTAGAACCACCACATATGGTTTTCAAGGCTATAATCTGGTGGCTTGTGGTGATGGTATGCCGTCAAGTCAGAACCAACCCATAGCTGGCCCACTAGTGGGTTTTCAGAGGCAGTACATCATGCTGGAGAAGACTGTTCATTCTTCTCTTGTGGAGCAGCTGGTGGACTGTATGTCTTTGGAAATGCAGAACAGCTGTGCTACCAATGCAAAGGTATATGGTTTGAATCCACCGGCTGCTCTGCAAAAGAAAGATGGGCAATTCCTTCCTGTGTCATTTACTCCCTCTAAAAACCTGCTGGGAGGTTAGCTGTGTGTTGGTTCTGACTCAACAGTGAACAACAACAACAGTTGTTTCTGAAGTAGATTGTTGTGTTGTTGTTAGGTGCCATCAAGTTGTAGACGGCTCATAGCGACCTTATGAATGAAAGACCTGAGCATTGTTCATAGAGTTTCCGGAGGCAAGCCATTTTGGAAGTGGATGCCACTCCTGCTTCCAAGCTTGTTTTAACCGGGGAGCTCCACCAAGCACTGCCCACCATGGGTAACCATTATCGCATTTGGCACATCATTAGCAGATCATTTTCTTTCAGAGCAGTTGGTGCAATTGCCCTGCCAACCTTTTGGTAAGTAGATAAGCACTTTAACAAATGTGCCAGCAGAGTTTCTTACTACAGTGACAGTTGGCCTTGAGACTACTCTTTAAAAGTAAGTTAATTCAAAATAAACAAACAGCAATATATTTTTTTTAAATATAAATCTCAGCTCCTCAGGAAAAAGGGATGTCATACAGATACTAAATCATGTTCCTGCTAGAATAAATATCTCCACAAAGCGTAGTCCTGTTACTTTAACTTTAGAAAATGTCTATTGTCTGGAGAGTTTGGTGTCAGAATGTAAAAACCATGCTATTTAAGGATTTGACACGTAATTTAGAAATAAATTTAGGAAAAATTAAAAGTGGATTAATAATCCATTTGTGGAACCAATGATTATAAAGAGAGAAGCAAGCATAAATAAGAAAATAAAAATACCAGGCAGATTATGATCAAGACGAGTTACTCTTGCATATTTTCCCCGTGAGCTTTAGGATGCTTTCAGAGGTTCTCTCCTCTCCCCTCACTATTGTTTTGTGGTACACACTTTATAACTAGACACCAGTTACAAATGAGAAGAGCCAAGGCTACAGCTTTTAGCCTTGGATGACACACAATACCAAGAAAAGAAATTCTCAGAACCAGACCAATAAGCTGCATCATGATAAATGGAGAAAAGCCTGAAGTAGTCCAAGATTTCATTTATTTCATGGATTCCTAATCAACATCCTTGTAAGAAACAGCCAAGAAGTTAAAGGCATATTGCTGTGGACAAGTCAGCTGGGAATAATTCATCCAAAGTGATAAAGAACAAGGATATCAGTTTAAAGACTAAGGTGTACCTGACCCAAGCCACAGTATTTTCAATTATTTGAAATGCATGTGAAAGTTGGACAGTGTGAATAAACTTGTTGTTATGTGCCATTGAGTCACTTGTGACTCATAGCGACCCTATGTGCAACAGACCTGAAATCTTCTCTATCATGTGCCAACCCTATTGTCTCTCACACGTATCCTCATTATCCTAGTCACTGAATCAATCCATCTCACTGATGGTCTCCCTCTCTCGGTCACTTCACCATTCCAAGCATGATGTCCCCCTCCAAGGACTGCTTCCTCCTTGCAACATGTCCAAAGTATGTCAGCATTTTTGCTACCAGGAGCAGCCTGATTTCACCCTCTCTGGGTTGAATCTGTTTGTTTTCCTAGCAATCCATGTATATTCAATACTCTTCTCCACACCACAGCTCAAAGGCATCAGTTCTCATTCTATCATCCCCAGTTATTGTCCAGCTTTCTGACGCATAGCAAATAATTGCAAAAAACATGGCATGGATCAGGCACACCTTAGTCTTCAGACTGACATTGTTGCTTTTCAGTTCCTTGGAGAGGTCCCTGACAGCAGACTTTTCCAGTGCAATTTATCTTTTGATTTCCTGGCTGCTGTTATAAAGAATGTTGACTGTGAAGCCAAGCAAACTAAAGCTGTTAATAATCTCAATTTCTTCATCATTTATCATAATTCTGCCAATTGGCTCGCTGGTGAGAATCTTTGTTTTCTTGATATTGAGCCTTAAGTCATATTTTGACCTTCTGCGGCAAGCGCTTCAGGCCCTCCTCAGTTTCAGCAAGCATGGTTGTGTCTTTCAGAAGACAAAAGAAACTATCTTTTGAATTGTGGTGTTGAAAGAGTATTGGATATAGAATAGACTGGCAAAAGACCAACCACCACAAAAGTCCATCTTGGAAGAAGTGCCACCAGGGTGCAGCTAAGAATAAAATATTCTGATTCTACATATCTCTAACTTTGAGCATATTTCCAGGAGGGGGCTAGTCTTTGGAAAAAGACATTGTGCTTTGAAAGGTGGAGGGCCAGCGAAGGAGATGACCTTCCATGAGAAGGAGTGACAGGGTGACTGCAACAATGGGCTTCAGCATAATGGATTTTTGAAGATGCCACAGATTCAAGCAGAGATTCACCCTCATACACATAGGGTGCTATGAATTGGAGTTGAGTTGATGCACTTGATAACAACAATGGAGTGAATTCCAACTCATAACCATCTCATGTGTCAAACTAGAGCTGATTTTTATATGATTGATTTGAAACTGCCAGATATTTTCCCCCCAAGGTGTTTCTAGTTAGTAGACATTTGCACCAACAAGAGAGTCCTTGTTGCTGTAATGTGCTGTCTAGTCACTTGCAGCGCATAGTGACCCTACGTATAACAGCTCTGAACCCTGCTCTATCCTGAGCCAATCTTATTATCTCTGACACACATACCCCCATTATCAGAGTCTTTACACATCAGCAAATCTCACTGTGAACACATCAGTGTGAATCACTCAGGTGTCAGTGATAGAACTAGCACCTTTCTGTGTATCCCACATCACATGGAACAACTCTGCTACAGCTTCCCTGAAGCTTCTTGTTCTCACAGTACTCTAACCCTGGAGTGGATAATTAAGGCTCACGTTACTTACAGGCAATTGAAGACATGGATACGGTCCTTTGATTTCCCCAAGTTCTAAGTTTAAACTCTTGATTGCCTTTTATAAACAGTTTTATTATTTTCAGCCCATATTACTGTTTCTCAGCATCTTTTAGAGAAACATCACTTGGTCATTTGATTTCCTGATCTATCCCTGCTGACTTCCAGACTGGTGGATAATAAAAGAAATGAAGGAAGGAGACATATTTGATTGCCATGTAACTTACTATGTTCTCTCCTATTACAGACCAGTCTCTAGAGAAATGGGCTTCTAAAAGCAATAAATTAATTCTGCCTCTAACATTTTAATTCAACTATCTCAGGAAACATTTCCTTTTAACCAAGCTAACAGTAATAATGAAGTCCTTTGCTGTTGCAAACATTTAACCCACAGTTTACTGAAAGTCTGCTAGTTTGCACCCACCCATAGGTTGAAAGGCTTGGCAATCTACTTCTGAAAAAGCAGCCCTTGGAAACTCTATGGAGCACAAGTCTGCTCTGGGATTTGGGGTGACCATGCCGGAGTCAACTTTACTCCTTGGAAATGGTTTCTTCTTTCTTTATGTGGGTAGCAACAATAACTAAATCATTGCTGTCATGTTGACACTCATCCATACTGGACCCTCTAGCACAGTTTCAGAGACTGTAAATCATGTAGGAGGAGACTGCCCATCATCTCTTAGAGCAGCTGGCAGTTTTGAACCGCTTGCCTTTGGGTTGGCTGCACAGCTCTTTATCCACTAGGCTACCACTTGTATTTATTTTATGTTTGTTGCTGTCTAATACGTAGAACATTTGCGCGAGTATCTTTTTCATGTCTCACAACTCTATAAATTAGTTAGTATGAAAGAAAGAACTCCCATTTTTATGAACAAAGCAGTTGAAACATAATGAGACTAAGGATAAATCCAAGGTCACAGACTCTGTAGCAGTAGACCAGAATTTGAATGCTCTGTCAAGTATCAATCAAACAAACACGCAATAAAGACAATACTGGCAGTCCTCAACTTATGGAATGTTTACATGGTGATGATCCACACTTACATCTTTTTTTCCTTTTTTAAAAAAATGTATCTCATTGTTATTAATAGATAAAGTATACAATGCTGCATCCCACAAATTTTTCATTTTTTAAAAATTTTTAAAAATTTTATTATTTTTTGTGTGCACAGTCAACTTGGATCTGACTGGTACAGGAGGAGATTGCCCCTCCTTCTCCAGCAGAGCATCTGGTGGATTCGAACTGTGTACCTCTAGGACTTCAGTACAGCTTTTTGCCACTAGGCCACCAGAGCTCCCCTTTAAATTTTTCATTTTATTATCCTCAACAGAATGCTCACTGAAGATGCGCACTTGCAGATGCTCACTAAAACCCAATCCTAATGAAAAGTGAAAAGAAAAGACAAGCTACTATCCTAGAAGCCTGTCTTCCAGCTCCATCTCTTCGAGCTGTGTGTTCCCATCCCAGGATCGCTTCTAGCTTGTTCAGATGTCCCACCTACAGGCCGCCTTCCACTAAGTCAAACTGTATTTATATGTCTTGGTGGAGAAAGAAAAAAAATTTCTTTGACTCTAAAATTACAGTTTAGTTTCAGCCTTCTGTTTCTAACTTTTAAGAGAGGATATTAAATGCCACACTGACCAGCCACATTTTTCTTGTTTGCACACCTTGTGAAAAAGAAATTGCTCTCCAAAGTAGGGTAGTAGAGGTTGGACAGAAAAGCTTGGACTCTTAGGGGGAGACCGTCTGAAAATGCACCTTGCCATCTGTAGTGCGGGTACTATTTACAAAGAGCTCTGCAGTTAGAAGTCTGAAACAACAGAAGCAGACCTTCCAGCTTTGGGGTTTTGAGGTACACAAACCTCCCTATTCATTCATCCCCTAGAGTTTCTCAGAGAGATCTAGCATCAGTAAATCAATCTTGCTCACTGTGGTATCCCAGCACCTGGCACAAACATTAATAAATATTTGTTGAATAAATGAATACAATGAAAGGAGGGCTCTGGTCAGTGGGGACCAAGATAGCATCTCTGCAGTGATTTATTCATTCAAATATGTTGGAATGAACTCAGGTCCCAAAGGAGTGTGCTTGGGAAACAAAAGGTGGCCACTGTTCAGCTCACTATGAGGCCTTTGTTTTGCTTTGTAGTGTGAAAGGCGAGGGCAACAGCTGGTTGTCTCTGGATAAATGAAGGGGAAAGAGGATTTTTAGTGAGTGAGTGGATTAGGGGGGCTAGACAGTGCTGGAAACTTCAGGGATGATGGGTAAGACAAGGAGAGGAGAAGTGAGGCTCTCTTTAGAATATCCACTCTCATCAATGATTCTGGAGTTAAGTTACACAATCAGCTTTAATGTTGTAACTGTCAGGTGTGCTTAAGCTGGAATTGAAAAAAAAAAATTAATACAATCAAAACTCTTGGAGGATCAAACAGTTCACTAAGGAGGAGCTGGGGAAGTCACATCTTACACTGTAATACCAGAAATTGCTTGAAGGTACCCTCAAAGTACAATTTATTTATTCATGCAAAGGAATTTATTGAGCATTTTTCGTATTCCAGGCATGTTCCAGGTTCTGGTGATGTTGTGACAAGTTAGAGAATCAATGTTGCCTGATTTCTCAAAGAGGTAATAAACCTCAGGAAAGAATAGCATCATAAATGGGGTTTTGAAGCTAATAAAGCCAGTACCAGTTGACACCGAGTTGATTCCAACTTCTGGCAGCTTCATGAGCTTCAGAGTAGGAATGTGCACTGTGGGACTTTCAGTGGTCAACTTTCTGGATGTGTATGACTAGATCTTTCTCCTAAGGCATAGCAAGTGAACTCAAACCACCAGGCTTCTGTTTAACAGCAACACATATTAACCGGACTCTGACTGGAATGAAGATGTGGAGACATACGATGTTGCTAAAGAGGATTCAGTCTGATGAGTGACTTTTGAGATAAGAGCTGAGTGATAGGAAGAGGCTGTTGTTGTTATGTGTCGTTGAGTCACCTGCAAATTATAGCGACACTATCTCAATAGTTCTGAAGCCTGCCCTGTCCTGAGCCAATCTCATTGACTCTGACACACCACCCCTCATTGCCCTAGGATCTTATCTGTATTAATTAATCTCATCCAGGGTCTTCCTCTCCTGCACTGTTCTTCCACCCTTCCAAGCATGATGTTCTTCTCCAAGAATCAGTCCCTTCTGGCCACATGTCCAAATTACGTAAGACAGTTTCAAAATCCTAGCCTCTTCCAGTAGTCTTCAGTATGGACTGAAGCTCAATGTCAAAAAGACAAAGATTCTCACCATTGGGCCAATCGACAGCACCATGATGGAAGAAGAGACTGAGGTTGTTAACAGTTACAACTTTCTCAGCTCCACAATCAAAACTCTTGGCATCAGCAATGAGAAAATCAAAAGAAAAATTGTATTTGATAAATCTGTTGTCAGGAACTTTTCCAGAGTACTTAGAAGCAATGATGTCAGTCTAAAGACTAAGGTGTGCCTGATCCAGTCCATAGTCTTCTCAGTTACTTGCTATGCATCAGAGAGCTGGACAATGACTAAGCATGATAGAAGAAGAATGAATGTCTTTGGGTTGTGGTGCTGGAGAAGTATATTGAACATACTATGAACTACCAAAAAAACCAAACAGGTTTGTCCTAGGAAGGCTGAAACCAAGTTTCTCCTTGAGGGCTAGAATTTTGAAGCTCTGTCTCACATACTTTAGGCATGTTCCAGGTTCTGGTGATGTTGTGACAAGTTAGAGAATACTTGGAATACTTGGAGAAGGACATCATGCTTGGAAGTATGGAGGGACAGAGCAAGAGTAGAAGACCCTGGAGAAGATGGATTGATACAATAGATGGAGTAATTGGAGTAGGTGTGTCAGAGATAATGAGATTGGCTCAGGATAGGACAGGGTTCAGAGCTGTTGTACGTAGGGTCATTATGAGTTGCAAGCGCCTCAATGGCACTTAACCAACAACAAAAACCATCTAAGATCATTGTAATTTTTAAAAAAGTATTTAAGAAGAGGAAAGAGTTATATGCCAAGTTCCAATATGCTGCAAAGCAAGTGATAGGGGTAGGGGGATAGTGGATGTCAGAGTGGCAGCCATGGGCCCAAACAGGGAGACACAGACCATTTCTAGGTCTGTAAAGAAAATGGGTGGACTTGCAAAGACTCAAGAATGCAGACGACTGCAATGCAATGGTAAAATGTAATCACAACACAAGAGCCATAGCATGCACCCTCTCTGGGGGAAATGTTCTCAAACATTAGCCCTCTAAGGGGTGGAAATGATGCTGTCTAGTTAATTGCCCTTCAAGACTGCTCTGTGGATGAATGTAAAACCAGGGATTATTCAGCCCCAGATGCAAATGAAAAGGGCAGAGTGGGTCACTGGTTTTCCCCAAGACTCCTCTCACTTGAGGTAGAAGTGAAAATGTCAATTACCCTCATTTCTGGAGAAGGAAACTGGGGGAGGAGAAGATGGAAAGGAAAAACATCCAGAGAATTATGTCTCTTATTGGCTCGCCAATCATAACCACCAATCCCCAAAATGAAAAGTAAAGGGAAAAAACACCCTTTTCTCTTGAGACTGTAAGTGATTAGGAAGAGTTGTTATTTGGTTGATTTTCACACTTCATTAGCATATGCATAATTTAACGAGGGAACATGCTGGGGGGCTGGCACAAGTGAGGGCAGCTCCCTTACCCACAGACTGGAAACTGGGGCAGGAGCATTGGGAGGGCTTAATTAGGCTAGAAATGGAATGAAGATCAGCAACATAAATGGGGAAAGTATATGATAGTCTTAGAACAAACACAAAAAGATGCACCAGTGCCTACCTTTACCTAGATGCACACCTGCATTGAAAACTTTGAGTAGTATTGGAAGAATATTTCTCTTTAGATACTAGGCAGTCAGGCCTACAAGGTGATCAATAACACCAGCTCCATAGAGCAATCCACTCTACAAGATCAACATGGCAGCAGCGTCTGCCCAGAGAGAATGCCAGGAAGGCAGGAAGGAATAGGATAGAAGATGGATAAATTTGAGAGACACAGGGAGAAAGTAGGACGAGTATGGCTATATTATAGGTTGTTGTTGTGATGACATGTGCTGCCTGTGACTCACAAAAGCCCTAAACCCTGCACTATCCTGTGCCAATCTATTGTCTCTGACACACCTAACCTCATTATCCCGGTCACTGTATCAATCCATCTCATCGATGGTCTCTCTCTTTCTCTGCCCCTCCACACTTCCAAACATGATGTCCCTCTCCAACAACTGGTCTCTCCTTACAATCTGTCCAAAGTATGTCAGATGAAGCTTCAGAATACTTGCCTCCAAGGAACAGCCTGGCTTCATCCTCTCCAGGATGAATCTGTTTGGTCTCTTAGCAGTCCAATATATTTAATACTCTTTTCCAGCACCACAGCTCAAAAGCATCAAGTCTCATTCTCTCGTCCCTAATCATTGTCCAGCTTTCTGATGCATAGCAAGAATTGCAAAGACCATCCATCCCCTGGATCAGGTGTACCTTAGTCTCCAGACTGACATCGTTGCTCTTCAGTACTCTGGAGAGGTCTCTGACAGCAAACTTTCCCCAATACAATTCATCTTTTGATTTTCTGGAGGCTGGTACCAAGAGTGTTGACTGTGGAGCCAGGCAAATGAAAACTGTTAACAAACTTAATCTCTTTACCATCTATCATGATGCTGCGAATCAGCCAGTAGTGAGAATCTATGTTTTGCTGATGTTGAATTTCAATCCACATTGAAGGCTACAGTCCTTGACCTGCTGTAGTAGAATTAATATCATAAAACAAAATGTGTTGGAGTAGTTGAATGGAGAGCCAATATGCATTGTAAACTTTTACTCAAGTTACAATCTCAAGGGCAAAGTCCACTCTGCTCCCACTTCTTCTGTAGACAATGCTAAGGATCTGCAACTCATATTTTCTTCTATGAAAAGTTCAAGATTCCACAAAGAGTAAGTATTATAATATGACTGGCCACACATTTAGTATTTCAAGAGAAGAAGGGAAAAGAGTGGCAAATTTGGATGAAATAACAGCAGTTATCAAGTTCAAATTCTGAAGTCCTTGAGTTGATCCATAAAAAAGAAAAAAGTCATACAATTAATGCTTCAGATTAATTTACTTTCAGATTTTCCTCTACTTGAAAAAATAAAAGTCCATTGAGGATGGGGATAGAGCACAAGTAATACAATTGCTATTATTAGATCTGTTCTTGTTGGGTGCCATCAAGTCAGTTTTGACTCCTAGCAACCCCACATGACAGAGTAGAGCTGTTCCACATGGTTCTTGGCTACAATCTTTACAGAAGCAGGTCACTAGAGTTTTATCCTCAGAGGTACTGGGAGGGCTAGAAGTGCCAAGCATTTTAACATTGCACCACCAGGGCTTCTAATATCACTAAGTTGTATATCTGAAAATGTTTCCTTGCCAAGTATCTTGTTATGTTGTTACGTGCAATTAAGATGACTACTACTCATGGTGGCTACGAATGACAGATCCATGTGCTATCACACAGTATCCTTATGGCCTCAACCTCTGATATACTCCAACCTACGGTTACCATCACTGTGTCAATCCATCTTGTGGACAGTCTTTCTCTGTTCCTCAACTTATCTCAGTGTGATGTCTTTTTCCAAGGACTGGTCTTTCTTGACAACATGATCAAAGTTTGTGAGACAAAGTTTCACCATCTAAGTGAACTCCAAGGAGAATCATGGTTGCATTTCCTCCAAGACGTGTATGTTTATGTTTATTCTTATGGCAGTTCATGGGATTTTCAATACTCCTCTCCAGCATCACAATTCAAAGACATTGATCCTTCTGCCATCTTATTTGTTGTCTGATTTTCAGATGCACAAGAAGCAACCAAAAATACCATGGCTTGGATCAGGTGTATATTAGTTTTTAAATGGACATCCTTGCTCTTTAGCACTTTGGAGAGGTCCTTGACAGCAGATGTTTCAAGGCAACACAACTTTTGATTTCTTGACTGCTTTGCCATTGGTGTTGATTGTGGATCCAACCAAAACTAAATAGTTGACAAGTTGATATTTACACACACACACACACACACACACACACACGGATGTATGAAGCTCTGGTTATATAGTCTGTAGGGAGTAGTATCATTTAAAGACTCAGATAAAACATAAAAAGTGGTTAGTAGAATGGTCTGGGTCTTTCTGAAAAGAAGTGATATGTTATAGCCTATTCTAGAGATCTCATACAATATTGTATCTTTTCATTTTGCTCAGTGACACACAATCTTGAAATTATGTAATCTTGGTCCATTATGAGATGACTGCAAATCTTTTTCTGCTTCTAGTACATCCTCCCATCACTGGGTAATGGTGATAGGCGTGTTGGAGACAGTAAGATTGGCACAGGATATAGCAGGGTTTAGAGCTGTTATACATAGAGTCACTATGAGTCACAGGAGCCTCAACAGCACATAAAAACCAACATCATCTACTACTACGTCCTCAGCTACAATTCTTCAACCGTCATCTATTAGAACCCTTGTTCTCCTTTCTTTAAGTTCAATTTGCAGCAGCTTCTTTGTGTACATGTGTGTCTGTTGGTCTGAGAGGTCTAAGCATACTTCATCTATCCTCCCTTGTCTCATACAACAGAGATTTGCTCAGTGATTAAAAAGATCCCAAAAGAAAAAAAAATCCAAAACAAAATAAAAAATACAATTTTGATCAATGAGATTGAGCCCAAGATTTCTGTTTCTGCTATTGAGAAGATTCCAACATATTACTTTCACACCCTTCACACCAACTCTTTGCAGCCCTCCAAACATGTCAACCATTTTCATGCCTCTATGCTTTTACAGATGCTATTGTACTTCTTGAATGAATAAAACAATCCATCGGTTCCTCCATATGTTATTTTGGCTTAAATCCCCAAACCTTATGCTACCATACTTAATTCAATAAGCATACCTTTATTACTGTTACACTTAATATAGAGTCTATTGGACATTCATTGGCTGTCTCCCCAATCATTCTTTACTTCTCCTGCCAATAATTTTCTGACTGCCTCCTTTTTAATTTTCAAGTAAAATATCGGTGGCACCGATTGCTTCTTTACCATCAGAATTAGCCCTAATTTGCTAACACCCATCATGTATTACATCTTGCTGGGCACGCAGAATAGATTTAGGGATGAGTACAGAATCCAAGCTGAGCTAATGAGCTGTTGGGACATGTTTCCTACAGATTTAAGAAGATGTAAAACTCTGCACTGTGGCAACTAATTTTCTACCATGAAGATAGAAACTAGAGTGCCATAAAAAAACATGGCACATCCATGAGTACACACCCAGGGTGACCTCTCTGACTCCAGGAGAACGCCAAACCTAAAGCTTGCTGGCTTTTGAATTTGTTTTAAATGGGAAGTGTCAAAACTTTTATTAGGTAAGTTTTATTATGACTTTTCAGCCCCTGGACTTCCAAGAGAACAAAGAACCCTTTCTTGGAGAGGGTGAAACCTGATTGCTTCCTGGGGACAAGAGTTTTGAAACCCCATCTCACATGCTTTGGTCATGTTGTCAGGAGGGACAAGTCCCTGGAGAAGGACATCATGCTTGGGAAAGGAGAGAGACAGCACTGGAGATGAAGACCCAGGATGAGATGGATTGACATAGTGACTGTGGCAATGGGGTCAGGCATGTCAGAGATGGTGAGGTTGGCTCAGGATAGGGCATGGTTCAGAACAGCTGTTTACAGGGTTCCTATGAGTTGTAGTTGACTCACTGCATGTAATAACAACAGCAACAGCCCTTTCAACCAAAAGAATTCTGACCAATACATATCATAAATGTTAAAGAATTAAAGAGCCAATGTAACACCTGTAGGAAATTATAAAGTATGTGCTTAACCCTACTGAGTGAATTCCAACTCATGGTGACCTCATATGTGTCACTGTAGAATCAGGCTTCAGAGGGTTTGCAATGTTACTTTCATTTTTTCTAGACAGAGATCACCAGGTCACAATAAAAATTATTGACATAAAGGAAGGTCTGGTGGCCTAGTGGCACTGCAAACCCGAAGGTGTGTGGTTCGAATCTACTAGATGCTCTGCTTGAGAAGGAGGAGTAATCTCCTCCTGTGCCAGTTGGATCTGATTTGACGACACACAATAAGTTAAAAAAAAAGGTTGAAAAATTGTTAACATAATCTTAAGGTTTGGTGTGATTGAGCATAATGAAAATGTGAGATGTGGTTTGAGGATTATAGGATACCCAGGGAATTCTCAAGAGAAATATCAACACATTCTACTATATATTTTTTAAGTTACATCCATGTCCCTTCAAATAATTTTGTTTAGGCGCATCTGAATGGCATTGAACAAGCAACCTAATAGCTAAACTAGCTATTTGCACTACCCAGGACCTTGAACCAATGTTCTTAGTCAATTCTAAATTGTCACTCATTCATACAGCACATATCTGAACACTTAGTATGTGTCAATCACATTCTGGGACACAGGTGTGAACAGAACATCACATGGAACATAGATTCTAGTGGAGGGAGATTTGAAATGAATAATTATATGAATAAAGGATGTAGTATATTGAAGGTGACTATGGGTGAAATAATAAAATCAGTTTAGACAAATCATAAGGGCCAAGGGAGTGGGGGGATAAGCATTACAACGTCAAATAAAATGGTGAAAATGGGCTGCAGAAGAGAACAATTGCACTCAGACTTAAAGAAAGTGAGGAAATTGGCAAAGTTATCTGAGAGAAAAGCACTCCGGCCGAAGGAAAAGTAAGTGCTATGTACTTATAAGTACTGTTCTCCCTTGCTGGGGAAGGAACTCTGGATGTCTAGTCTATAGGGTTTGGCACTGCTAATGCAAAGGCTGCACATAATTTGAATCTCCAAGCCATTCCATGGGAGAAATATGAGTAGTCTGCCCCTATTAATATTTAGAGCCTCAGAAAGCTGAGAGAGGCTTGCTATGAGTCAGAATCAACTCAAAGATGGTGAAGACAGCCCTGATAATACAGATGATTTCAAGTAGCAACAAGATAGATAGAGAGCAAGGACATAGTAGTGGCAAGAGATGAAATCAGAGGGGAAATGGAAAGACTCATCATGATGGGCCACTGTTAAGGTCCTTTGAATGAGAGAAGTCATTAGAAGATCTGGACAGACGAGTAATATAAACCCAATCTAAATTGTCAAAGCAATGAGTCTGGCTACCATGTGAAGAACATAGTTTAGGATCAAAGGCAAGGATGGAAATCAGAAGACTATTGGAACAGTGTATGTTGGATAGTGACCTGGACCAAGTGGCAATGGTGGAAGCAGCAAGGGGAAATGAAATTGGATACTTTATGGATGTTGTTGTTATTAATGCTGTTGAGTCGTCTGCAACTCATAGCAATCCTAAGTAAATAGCCTTAAACCCTGCTCTATCCTGTGCCGATCGTATTGTCCCTGACACACCTATCCCTGTTGCTCCAGTCACTGAGGCAATCCATGTCATTGAGGATCTTTCTCTCTTGCATTGTCCCCCCACCCTCCCAAGCATGACATCCCTCCCCAAGGACTGGCCCCTCCTTGCAACACGTCCAAAATATGTCAGACGAAGATTCAGAATCCTTGCCTCCAAGAAGCAGCCCAGTCTCACTCTCTCTAGGACAAATTTGTGTGTTATCCTAGCAGTCCATGGTATATTCAATACTCTCCGGTGAGTTTTCACAGGCAATTCATCGAATAGGAGGAGAATGCCCATCCTTCTGCCGTGGAACAACTGATGGCCTCGAACCACATGCCTTTGGGATTGCAGTGCAGCTTCTTGCTACTAGTCTACCAGAGCTCCCACATGATGGATATATATTTTAAAACAGACACGAAGTTTCTGGTGAATTTCATGTGGAATGTCAGTAAAGCATGACTCTATGGTTTTCTTGGAAGAACTAAGAGATGATATTACTGTCAGCTGGTAATGGAACAGATGTACCTTGGGAGGTTGGGTCAAAGGACAGTCAGGAGTTGAGTTTGGAAGTGTTAAGTGTGAGATGACTTATTAGATAACCAAGTGAAGATGTTGAGTAAGTATCTGGATATGTAACTCTGGTATGCAAGAGAGAGAATTGCACTAAAGATATAAAGTTGGCAATTGTCAGTACATAGTATTCAAATCTACAAGATTCAATGAAATTATGATGAGAGTCATTATAGATGAGAATGGAGGATTTAAGGATGAATTGATTTTATTAATTCATTTCACTCTCACAATACCGATAAAGTCATTTATTAATTTTACAGCTGAGAAAATGAAAGCTCAGTGGAGTTAAGGTCACACAACAACATGGCCAAGAGCATCCATGCTGAACTGTGAATAAACACGCAAGTAGCAGAGCTGAGAGTGAACCTTCAGCAGTTCAGCTTCAGCGCCCATGCTCTTCGCCATCACTCAGTATTGTTGACTACTTCCGAGTGGGACTACTTGCTTAGTTGATAGACATTTAGAACTACAGCTAAGGAAACTTGCGTAGTACTCGGTAGCAGCTAACACCACTTTAAAACCCATCGAGGACAAGTTAATTCAGATGTATAGCTACCTGGTGGGAGAATTAAAATGTTTTTGTCTTAAATTTGTCAGTAGAAATCCAAAATTAGATTAATATCTTCATGCAATGACAGCGGCAATCAAAGTATAGTAGCATTTCACTTAAGCTAATAAGTTTCTTTACAATAGAAACTGTCAAAGTTGAGCTATAAATAAAGCCAGCTTCTGTGTTACTCCCCCTTTTACTGCTGATTAAATAGATCTTCTCAGAAATGAGCAAATTATAACTCCAATAATTCAACAGTTGAGTAAGCCCAGAGAAACATGATCAAAATAGTTAATATTTGTTATCAATTTGGTTAGAATTTAAAGGTAACTGCAAATGTGATTTCCTCTAGCACCAAATGCCATTACCAAATGTTTACTCAACTTATTGCTTTCTGTTTCTAGTTACAGTTTTGAAAACAGTCCTGACAATTGCCTCTATTTTAGCTACATAGCTTATCTCCATATAAATATGGTGTTGTTTCACGGCAATTTAGGAATTTTTCAAAAAACTCAAACTTATCCAATGTCTCTGTTTTCCCTGGGGACACACAGGTGAGACTGGACTACTAAACCAGAAAAAACTTAGGACAATAAATAGTGCTTTCTATCCTTCCTGTCCTTCCTTCCTCATAAATAAAAATATGGGGGCACAAAAGGAATAATTTTTATCCAGGGACTTGTCTGTCAAGAATCCATTACATAACATATTTGATGAAACATTTACATTTAACTACAGTGTAGTAGTTATGAGTACGGGCTTTTAGTTTAGTAGTTATGAATAAGGTATCCATTTCTACCTCCCTAAAATTGGGCATTGTGAGATATGAAAGAGCTAGCTAGTAAGTACTGTCAAGAATATGAAATGGTATGATGTACACAGAATTACTAGCGCAATGAATCTCATCGAGTGATTGCTCTATCACTGTTAGTGACTGCCAGTTTTATTTGTGCACAAACATATAAACTCAGTACAAACATCGTACACATAGGCTACCCGTCTATTTTGCAACTTTACACGTTACTATTTCTTCACCTGCCCAACTACTCCTTAATATGTTGCTCCGTTCACATTTTCCAGGGCATCTCTTCACTCCATCATTTTGTTGCTGGCTTGAATGATGGTATAGTACCTGGTAGTAAAGTACATCACGTGTTGGGCTGCTAATCAAACCTAACAGGCATTCTGAAAGGAGGAAGTTGGGTAATCGCATCCCATACAGGCTATGACCTCAGAAACCTGGTCGAGGGTCACCATGAGCTCTAGTGGACTTGACAGCCATGGCTTTGGTTAGGCAAACCTGGACTAGAAGCATAAGTTTTTACTTAGTGTATTACTCCTGATGATTACTGCTATTAGTCAAGGTGACTGCAGCCATGGGCTCAAGTGGATCAGAGCTAGTGAGGATGGCACAGCTTAGGACAGGATTCTGACCTGTTGTTCACAGGGTCACTAGGAGTTGTACTTGACTTGAAGGCACTTAATAACAACAACAACAACAATGTCTTGTCCTTGTGTCATAAAGATAGCGATATGACATAGCACCACTAGCAATGAGATAAATCAGATTGACTCACTAGCCAATGTTATGATTCCACAAGAACTCTCCTCTTTAATGTGAAAGCAGAATATCAGTTAAATATTTCTGAAAATCTTTAAAGTTAAGACTGTATTGACTCTTATCCCTACTTTGTTTATTGGGGTGGTCTACTATGGACCATACATCATTATTTCTTCCTCTACCTGCCTCCTGCTTTTAAGCATTAAAAAAAAAATTTCACTCATATTGTGCTTCATTTGATCATTCCCATACACGTGTCTTATAAAATTAATCACCACTGATCTATCCCCAGTATTACTCTGTGTTTTCAGATCCCTACTCTGTGTTTTCAGATCCCTACTGCATCTTCCCTTGTTCTAGAGTTTGGTGGGTGGTTGGAAAGGGTGACAGAATTAGGAAAGCAGGCACTGTTTCGTTGCAATCAACATAATAAATGGTTCCCATGTACTTCCTATCAGCCACTATTTGTAGTGTGAAAATAGTCATGTATTAGCTTTCAAGGCACTCAAAAATTTGAAGATGCACCATCTGCAGATCCTTATCACCGCAAAAAGCAAATAATTGTTTTCATTTTTTAAAATGCATGCAACTATGGCTGGGAATTTTTTTCTTTTCATTTCCATAAGTTAACCCACTAACATACTGGATATTTACACAGTTGATTTAATTATGCAGAGGGGGTTTGTGTGAGCTGAGCATTATACAGTGGGTGGCGCATAATGAGCTAGCCATCTGATTTCTAAAATCAGCTCTCTCGATCTGTTTTTTTATCTTTAACCAAACTGAACCAAATCCACTCCCATTAATCCTAACTCACAATGACCATGCAGGACTGAAAGGAACCATCCCACAGGGTTTCCTTCTGTAAAGGCTATAAACCTGACGGAAATAGACTGCCTCAACTTTCGCTAACAGAACGACTGGTGGGTTTGATCAGCTAACCTTTTGATTAGCAGTGCTACTGGAGCACTTTTTTTTATCTTTAAAAAAAAAAGAGGACCACAGTAAATGTGTTTCTGGCCTTTGTTGGGCTTCATGTTCATATGAACTGAAAACTTGTGTCCGCATGCCAAATAGCACATAACAAGGTATGCCTGCAACTTCTTGTTTAAAGATATCTCTCTACTGGGCATACCCAACCTCCAGCAATGAAGCACGTGACCATATCAAGAGGTATTTCTTTTACATGCAGTAACTGTCTTCTGAGCTCCAAATGAACGGGAGGCTCCCGAGAACCTAATTTTAAGACATTATCCCCCTCATTGTTATCTGGATTTGTTTGTTTCAGAGCCTGACACTTTAATTGAGACTGAGGACTCCATTGCACAACTGCAATTTTCCTTTGGAACGCTTAGAAGGCTGCTGCCTACAGATGCCCACTTAGCTCCCGGGGTTCAGAGGCAGGCGGGGGCTATGCAGCCGTAAGTGCCTGAGATGCCATAAATGCGGGAACGGGAACTTGTCACAGGTGCTGGCTGGGAAACAGGCAAACAAGCCATTAATCTTCTCTCAGCATCACCCTTCCTGTAAGCACTCCATCCTAGACAAGCATTTGTCTTATTTTTTAGTCTCCTTCTCGGGAGCTTTCCATTTTTACCTGCCAGTTTCTTCAGTGTCTGAATGAGTCTGGTTCTGATCCTCTAATTGGCTTTTACCTTCCTATCCTTTTTTATTTTCCGAGAAGGCAAATTGACCTTTTCTTTGCTTACTTTATCCCAACTTTTTCCAGTCTAGTGATTCACATTCCTTCTGTATTTCAGAAGATGAAATTTGTCCTCCTTTTTGCCCTAATATGGGAGAGAGATTTGATATATATAAAACACTGGCTTACCCTATCTAGAAGCTTCCCAGGGGTAATTTACTTTTCTTACAGACATCTTTTCTATCTTTGGTTTGGATCTTCTCTGTAACACATTCTATAGTGTTTCATACCCTTGACTTCCTATCAATTGAGTTAAATCAAAGGAGACACATTATGAACCTCACAACACACAGCAGAGCTTTGAACCTAGAGCGCATGCTTAGAAAATATTCTTGAAGAGGAAGTACTTTAATTAAGCTATTTGAGCGCTTAAAAGAGAAAGCCTCTATTGATGTTAGAATCAACAACATAGATTACCCATGCACACACTCATACTGAGAAGAAAAACAATTAAAAATAACAACATCAGCAAATAACATTTATCTAGTATATAAAATATTCTGGACACCTAGCTGGCTGCTTTACTTTATTGAATCTCTTTGATAATTAAAAAAAAAAAACTTTATAAGGTAGGCGCTAATATTCTTTTCTATAAGTGGAAAATCATAGCTTAGAGAGGTCAAGAAACTTTCTCCAAGTTTACAAGGCTAACCAATGGCAGGACTGGGATTCAGAGGTCTCAGCTATCTGACTCCAGGATTGACTGTCTTTGCCACTTTACTGCAATGTCTTCTTTTTTTCTTTTGACTTCATTTAGAAAGACATATTTGGGCTCACCTGGGGTGACCTTTGTCTGAGACTCAGTAAAACCGCGTGTAAGGATAGGTGATGGACACACTGAAAACTCAGAAGTGACTTTTCAATTGCTGTAGGGATTATCAGCTGATTCCAGGGCAGACGGAACAAAGGTGTAGCCAAAGAAAGTTTATAGACTCCCCAATTCTTTCCTCCACTGAACAGTAAGAGGCAAATCTAAATTCTCATACCAAACCTTGTTGCCTGATTAATTATAATTTCCTAGTATTTGGCCTTTTAGAGGTTCATTTCATGGGCACATATACGAATAGTTAAATTTTGAATGAGAAAGAAATTATTTGAGATGGTAGCAGTAGTAAAGTCAGGGGTGAGGAGGTTGTATTCAGTTTCAATCAAATGCCAGGAAAGTAAGACTCTGAGGTTAGCAAAAGAGGTGTGAAGCCAATTAGGGTTTCTTCGTTTCTGGATCCATGAAGTTATACATACTTCACATCTCAACTATATAGTTTTGTTTGGAGCGTGACGAGTCTACAGTCACTCTGCTAGGCTGCAGGAACTCTGCTGTTTTAGGCCATAGGGAGTTGTGACGTTAACCCAAAGGCTTCTCCTCTCTGGCAGATTAAATATACCGACAGTTTCATGGGAGAAATACTGGCAATCTCCTCCCATGTGATTTACAGCCTAAAAGAACCACTGAAGAGTCAGCTAGGAGATGGTTCTGCCTCAATGGCAATGACTTGAGTTACTGAACCTAGACTGGGAAAACATACGTCCACTTTTCGGTTTTGAGTTTAAAGTGCTGTGGCCCCAAAGAATAGAGGCAGATGATTCAATGAAAGTGTGAATGAAGCATGAATCACAGATAGAGGGGATTATCATCAAAAGCTTTAAAAAAACCAAAAAAAAAAACCCAACCAAAACTGCCAAAGCTGGATAGCTCTTTGCTAATGACTAGGCTTGTAATTTCTGCATATTTTAACAGATATTCTGTTTATAAAAGTGCATCCGGATTCAGGGGTTATGAATAAAGCCAGGAAGCCCAGGAGATGTTTCTCTGAATGATTAACTGACCACAGGCCATTTGTTTTACAACAAAGATGCTCAATGATCCATAGTCCATGATTTACACCAGCCCATGTATACTAATGGCTATGTCTCCATGGTACTTCTCATTAACATCTGAAGGGAGATTGGAGGAAAACAGATTATGGGAATAGCTCCCCATAGCTCGACAGGATAGTTCATTAGTTGATGTGGAATCAATTCGAAAAAAACTATGCTGGCCATACGCTGAGATTTGAATTATTATAATAATTAAGGAATCCAATTTAATAATGAAAGAAAGAATATGGCTTTTCATAACCTTAGCTGTAAGCACCCTGGCAAGCTGGGAATGAGAGGATATTTTAGGTCTCCAAAATAAAGGGCAAAGCGCATTAAATATAAACATAAAACTGGTGATACTTCTGAATTGTATTGAACATCTCCAAGCACTAGGCATTCTGCTGACTTATATAAGTCACCCCACTACATTTCACAATTCTTTCAATAAAAGACTTCATTGTCATCTTCATTGTTGAAACTGACCCAAGTCTGACCCTCCAGCAAGTTTTCAGAGGCTGTAAATTGCATAAGAGGAGATCGCTCATCTTGCTCCCTCAGAGCTGCTGATGGGGTCAAATCATCTGCCTTTAAGGTGGCAGGGCATCTCCTTCCCCACAAGGCTATGAGAGTTCCCTGTGGGAAGAATTTCTGGGAACTGGAACCGGAGAGGCATCAAGATTGAAGCATTCTTGGCTACTGGATTATTCCCCACCCCCCATTCTCAACACTCCTCTCCTTTTCTCTGGTGTTTACTAATGCTTTCTTGTCTAATGGATTTCTTGTCTAACTCATTACTTCAAAGTTTAACGTGACCACACAGCTTTGTCTTAAACTATCAAAGTGAAATGTCCCATCCTGGTGATATGTTCTATGTAAATTCCCAAGTGAAGGTATATGACAGGCTCAGTTAAGTTTAAAAAAAGAAGGTTTGAACAAGGTTACCTGCCTCACATGTCCCAAATCAGTCATACTGACTGGTTGCCTTTCTTGCACTCTTTTTCCGACAGTCTACAGTGGTCACAGGGGCTGTAAATGACAGGTGACAATCTGAGCTGAAACTCAAGCAGGGTGGGACCTTAGTTTCCTGGTACTATTGTATGATCTGTAGGGAGTTGTGCTGCTCACCTAAATGCTGCAAACTCTTTAGCAGTTTCAATCCACCAGCAGTTCTACTGGAGAAAGATGGGCAAGGCCTGCTGTGATTTTCAGGCTCAGAAAGCCAAAGGTGGGTCAGGTATGAGTGGGTTCACAGCAATGAATGAACAAGTTGTAACAGACCATCATGGAGAAGGATGCTTCAAGGGACAGAAACTTACTGTCTCACAACTCTGGAGGCCAGAAGATCAAACTAGGTTATTGGTCATGCTGTCTCTTAAGAGTTCTAAAAGTGCCTTTCTCTGAGGTGCTGGCGATACCTGGAAATCCTTGACTTTCATCTGCTCATCCTTCTTCCACGTCAATTCTCTTCCATAAGAAATTACTTAGAAGAAATCAGCCCCTACACTACTTTGTTATGCTCTAATGTTGACGAGACAGATATTCAAAAGGAGATTCTATTTTTAAACAACATGACACTCAAAATAATTGAAACTTATGATTTCACTCTGTCATTCGGTGGTGGTAGTTGATGGTGGAACAACCATAGAACAGCTGGACTCTTATCTGAAAAAGTTAGCATTGTGAAGTCTAGTCGAACCCTAGCATGGTGGGGAAGGCCACACACTGTGAAGCCAGGCTGCCCGTCTCTGCCACTTATTAGCTATACAACCTCAGGCAGTAATGTTAAGAGTCTAAGCTTTATCCACTCATCCATAAAATGGGAATATCATAATTACCTACTTCATAAGGTTTTTATGAGCATGAAATGGATGTACAAGTGCTTAGCACTGGGCCTGGTACAAAATCCTCATATAATAAATGACAGTGATTGTCATATTACTATTAATACATCACACAAATAATAAATTGTAACTGCAAGCACAATTCATCTGTAGATAAACACAAACTTGGAGATTAGCTGATACTCTGAGTGGTCCCGCTTAACCATGCTGGGACGAGAGAAAAGAGCAGCTGCATGTCTGTCTGTCATTCAAATAAACTGGGTAATTTTGTTTTACTGTGAACAGACAGAAGGTGGATCCTCAACTGGTTCTAAACTATGGGATTCTTTGCCAGGAATGTTCCAAGTCTGTTCTGAATAATACATACAAATGCTTAACAGTTTTAGAGCTTAACAAATGACATCTGGTTTTGAGCAACTCACCAACAATTTCGAGCTCTGGTCTTCAGTTTCACCGTTTTCTGCTATCCAGAATCCCATCCCCCAAATCTACTTCCCCTCCTTCCTCTGAAATGCAGCAGATCCTCTCATTTGGAATGTTTGGGTCAGTCCTCAACATCTGGTGTAGCTATCCCTAAATTTGTTGGCTAATTAAAGTCTGCCCATAGACTCAACAGGGGGTAGCAAATGAATACCTAAGGGCACTGCCTGGCTCTGGAAGTTTCATCTGAGTGCAAACGATCACTATTTGTGTTACATGTGAACACAAAAGAATTAGAAAATGTTCCTGAAACATCATCATCTCCTTCCATCTGTTGCCAAAGTTCACGTTAAGTACCAAATCCAAGGGAGGATAATGAGTGACGTGAAAATGAACTTGTGCTTGGAATTTCAATATCCCCAGGTGATGCAAACCATCACATTTGAAATTACTCTGAAAACTCCCAAGCTCTGGGGGCCTGAAAATAGGGTCCAAGTTATTTAGCCTGAAGAGACATAAGGTGTCCTACAAGTAGGGATTTGTCAGCAAGATGGTTACCATTCCCCTCCACCTCCCGCCTCACCTAGACCTTCAAAATCATGGTGGGGATGGGATAGGGGTATATGGAGATCTTTCCACAAAGGATTCACTTATAAAAACAGAGCCCTAAGCTTCACATTGTGCATCAATATTCAGAAGCCACCACTATTCATGAAAGTGCTTCAAACTCATAGATAGGATTTCTAGAAACTGGAAAGAATCCAAGCTGGTTATTAGAATTAAGTCTCATATTCACTTTACGACTGTCCGCCCTATCAACATTAGTAAGAGGCTTAAAGAGCTGAAATCAGAGCCATAAGGAGTGATCATGCTGTAAAAGGAAGGCTATATATGAAGGGAGAGGAAGAATGAATTTAGCTTTGGATTGTTTCCTAAGTATGATCATAATGCTACTTCTTAGAAACATGTTTCCATCATGTCTAATGTTTTCATTAACGTGCCCTAGTGAACTAGTTGGTAGGGAATTGTACTGCCAACCAAAAGGTGGGAAGTTCAAATCCCTGAGCTTTTCTTAGGGAGAAAGAGGGCAATTTTCTCCCATGTGATTTATTCTTCTTAAAGCTTAACCGAGAGTCAGCGATGTGTCAGTTCCACCTCAACAGTGATGAGTTGTTTTCTTTTTGAGAATGTTTTAATTTCTTCTAAGTACTTTATGGCTATTATTATTTAGCCTGAAGTGGAGTATTTTTAAAGCATTTTTTTACGAGACCAAATCCCCAGGTTATTTGAGAAGCAAATTTTCCCTATAATGTGTATTTGCCTGTCCTCTATGTTATTAGAACAGCACAGGCCCAAGCAAATGCCTTATGGAGTAGAATATTCTAAGAGAGTGTTGGGTATTATAAGCCACATTTGTTAACTTTAGTACAATTGAGACACTTTAAAAGATAAAGGTCATTAATATTTCAGCACATCATTAAATTTGAGTTCAGAATGGAGAACTGTTATAAGTGAGAATCCAACCAGTTTTAATTAGGCATTTAATAAAAATTCTCTATGTGAAGAGGTATCAGGAAGAGAAAAAAAAAAGACCCACAGTGGAATGAATGTTTGAAAAATGTTATATTCTGGCTAACCATATCTGGTAAATTCTCTCAAAGCTTTATGATATATTTATTTCCTGAAAATACAGAGAACACTTAGCTGGCATGGATTAATGAATCAGACTATGAACTTTGGAGTTAGGCACCTCTGGGTTTAAGTTTACCATTAATAAACTACAAGATGATGAGCAAATTATTTTCTCTCCCTACACCTGACCTAGTGGGCAAAGAGTTGTGTTGCCAACCCAAAGATAGATGGTTCAAATCCACAAGCTGCTCCTTGGGAGAAAGATGGGCAATTTCCTTTATAAACCTCTAAAAGCCTCTAAACACCCAGTGGAGGGTCAGTTCCTGGCTCCACAGCGAAGAGATGTTGCTGAGTTGAGGCCTCAGTTTTCCCATTTGCAAAATTGGAGGAGATAATATGATTCATCTTGTCAACTATTATGAGGATTAAATCACATTATAACTACTCTCTTTTATTAAGCACTAAGAAGTTGTGTCAGAAGCTGTGCTGCCAACCCAAAGGAGTGTGGTTCAAATACAACCTTCCACCGGATCAACTACTTCTGAAAACCTACTTTGGAGGGTCAGCTATGGGCTGGTTCAGATTTGATGGTACACAACAACAATAATACAATGAAACAAGTGGCTCTGTATTTGTTTTAAAGATGAGGAAACGGAGGCTTAGAGAATATAAGTAACTTGTTCCAGGTATTACTACTAATAGTTACCAGACCTACAACTGGAACCCATGTCTACTTACATTAAAGTTCATTGTTCCATAGTCTGCCCTCACCTATCTTCCTGGCCCATTGCCTTTTAAATCAATTACCCTCTCAGCTAACACTGCAAACACCTCGAGAACTGGGACTTGTCACTCAAAAACTATTTACAAAATTAAAGGTTTAATCTCCTAAAGTTGTTTCAGAAGGCTAAACCAGACTTTGTAGAGCAATGAGTTCCTCTAAAAAATTTGAGCTAAGTCTAGGGTAGAGATTTTGGACTTTTTGAAATGCATTATTTATGTCCTGCCCATTAACTTCTTCAAAATGGAACAAAAACTGGCCCCCAGAATAATTGCAAAGTGTGTATTAATGGCCTAAAAAACAAACAAAGCAGGAGCTGAGGAAAAGATAATGTTCAGCAGTTCCTCCTGACAGGCCCATGAAAAGAGACGTGGGTGAGCAGGAATCAGGAAACCAGGGTCAGGGCTTTGTTTCTGGGAAGCAGGGGAGAGGGGAAAGCAAGCTTTCAACTGAGGATACAAGAGCTGCCCAGGCCTTCAGAAGAAAGCTGTTGGGTCCCAAGATGGCTGCATAAACAACAGCTATTCTCCTCGCTCAAGCTGTGGGGTCAGATTTTATGTGCTGGGAAGAGATTAACTTTATTGCAAGAAGAAGGATTTAATTGCAGAGAGTGATTAGCCAAATGCTTAGATCAATAGAATGCAGGTCAAACTGTGCTTAGAAAACCCCACAGCACGTTGAGGGCTGGGAAATCATTTAGGGACCCCCAAGCCGAGCCGTTTAAGCATGAAGTCATCTGCAAACCTTCCCCGGCACTGCAGAGACACTCTTCCTTGCCCAGCAATGATGGCACGCTGACTCAAGGAACATTTGTTCCCTATCCTTAGAAGTGGAGAAAGCCAATAACACAGCTGGGATCCTGGAAAGTTGTCGGTAAAGGCAGGGAAAAAGGATATTGCTCGGTCTGGCTTTTCATTCTCTAATTGCAACAAAAATCAATGGTTTTAAAAATGGAAAGCAGATAGATCATTTCCACTTATCCAAGAAGATATGTGGGTGGAAGATAGAGGAATGACATCATCTTCTATACCTCAGTTTCTGGCTTAGCACAGTCCTCCTGTTCCATCAGTTCTGTATTAGTATTGAACTTTTGGAGGAATTAATTGATAGCAATGGCATATGGTAAGTCAGATATGTCTGCACATTTAGAACAACAACAAAAAGTTGGTTTGGAAATGGATTTTATTTAAATGGCTCCTTCCTTCTCACAAGGCAACTGAACAGACTGAGACGACACGGGAGACATGATTCACGGGGAATACACACGGCTGTCATGCTGGTTTGGACTCAAAGCATCAGGTTTCTGAAGCTACAAATTGTGATGACAGGAGACTGCCCACCTTTCTCCCAGAGAAGCTGGTAGAAACACAGAATCTCAGTGCCAGCACAGCACCACGGAATCAGAACCTGCATTTCAACAAGATCCTCAGATGATCTGTTTTTACATTTGGAAATCATTGGCCTTCAAGACTCCTGTCGTCATTCTGTAATTCTAGCATACATGGTACTGTGAATTGCCATTTCACAGAACATTATTTTGTAAGACATTGTAAGTTATGGCTGATAGGAGGTGAGGGCATCTAATTTACAGCTATATTTTTGCATAATCAATGAGTCTAGTCACTTCTAGGACAAAGAAAGTTTCTCTGTGTCCTCTGCACACCTCTTATCACAAAGTGTATCAATGTTGCTACTCCAAAATTGAATTTAGACATATAAGAGAATCATATTCTACATTAAAAGATAACATACGAAATTTCCTAACACATAAATGATGCCAAGTGCAGCATTAAATACTTTCACTTATTATTTCTTGTAACAATGAAAACATCCCTAAAAAATTTATGCTATTATTTACAGCCACAATAATAAATGTGAATCTTGGTGAGATGAAGTAAATTGCCCACGCTCATGTCTGGGATTTGAACACACCAGAGTGGATGTTCTCACTTCCATGTGACAGCACCTCTCCAGGTACTCAAAGTTTCTGAGTATTCTCACAGATACTTCACACTCAAACTTTGTGTTCTACATGTCATTTTCACTACTTTCCCCTTAATCATGCAACATCTTAGAACTTTCATCTCTCCTGTGGTAACTTGTAGTGACATGGCTATTGTAATTTACATTAAGGAAAAACAAAAATGCATGTCTTCATTTTCACCACTGCATTTCAAGTGCTCAGTAATCATATGTGCCTAAGGGCTTTCAAGTCACATACCAAAGGCACAGAAGACGTCTGTATCCTCAAAAGTTCTACTGGATGGCACTGATCAGAGAACCATAGTTCTGAAATAATCACTAAATTGTCCTCATCTCCTATTCCAGAGAGTAAATAGTGGCATGGTGGTAGACTTCTTTCCTTCTAAGTAGGAGAGTCAGGCTTAGTTCCTAATTAATGCAACTTAGCACAGCCACTGACCTGTCATAAAGGTCTTAACATGCTGTTATGATACTGAAAGACCTCAGAGAAGCTTTTAGACTAACGCCAGAAAGAAAGGTCTGGCATCAGACTTCTAAAATCAGCAGTGAAAACTCTCTGGATCTTAATGGTCTGGTTCCATTTTCTAAGGGATTGCCATGGTTCTGAGCACACTTTATGGCAGCTAATAACCATTCTTAGATGTACACACTTCATTAGAATGAAACAGTTGTTTATCTGTGGAGGAAGAAGTTAGAGACCTCATACATCTAAGAAACTTAACTCTGAATGAAAGATTATACTCATGGAGGGATGTCAGATATTTGATATGTGTTGCGAGAGTTGCCCTTGGCCTTTCTGATTTTATTGTGACAACTACTCATTCTGTCAAGGGGGCAAAAGTCCAATCAGGAAGAATTTTATTTCCTCTCTGAAATATAACAGTAGTGACTGGCCAAGGTACCTCCAGGGACATCTACTACGAGGCCTTCAATTACTCAATAACATTTCCAGTCACCCCACTTCCATACTGGAGTTTGCAATCCACATTTATCTCTACCAGACAGAACATCTGTAGGTTTTAAATGCCAGCTTTATCATTACCTTGTACATGTAAAATCCTTGAGGCAGAAATGCCAGCTGCTAACAGGGGAGTGTGTATGAGCCACCCACTTTTCCAGTGATGAATGCCGCTAGTCCCTGAGTTTCCAAGAAAATATATGCCAAGGACCTGCCCAGAGATTCCATATTCTATGGATCCAACACCAGGAACTTTTGGGGAGATATTTACAGTGAGTCCACTGAGACATGAATGAATTTCACTTTCTCAGTCTGATATTTAAAGCCATCTACTTAGCTGTCACAGGAGCAGTATTGTTAGTTCCAATTGCGTCAGCTACAATTTGTAGCAACTTTATACACACTAAAATGGTGCTCAGTCCTGCACCATCCTGATAATGACTGCTTCATCTGAGGCCATGGTTTGCAAACACTGCGTTAGCGCATCATGGCGTTGGTCTTCCTCTTTTTTGCTGACCCCTCTAAGTTGCCAAACATGGAATCTTTCTCCAGGCATAGAGCTTTCCTAGTAATCCCTGATAACTTTAAAATTTTCTTCATTTCTCCTGATGTTGCTTAATGGTCCAGTTGTGATGATTTCCGTTTCCTTTAAGTTGAGCTGTTGTCTATACTAAAGGCTACATAGTCTTTCCTCTTAATTCATCTAGTACTTCACGTCTTCTTCACTTTCAGAAAACAAGATTGTATCACTGGTTCTTCTTCCAATCCTGATGCCATGTTCATCTTCATATAGTTCCAACCTCTCAAATGATTTGCTCAACATACAAACTGAGCAAGTATCTAGGAGGATACAAATCTGATGCATCCCTTTTCTGATTAGAAATCATGCAGTGTCCGTAAAGATACAACCAATGTATTCATATGGAGCAGTTCTACTCTGTCACACGGGGCTGCCAGGAGGCACAATTAACTCAGTTACTCAAGACAACAATGTCAGTTTGTACTATGGTTTCTAGAAAGTCTCTTTACCTTTCTGGACCTCCATTTTCTCTTAGCTCAGAAGAAATAAAAGTTAAACCTGACCCTATGACCTTAGATGTTGTTGTTGTTGTGTGCTATCGTTGAGAAGGAGTAAACTGGTAACTGACTCTCCAGTGGGTTTTCAGAGGCTGAAAATCACACTAATGGAGACGGTCCATCTTTCTCTTAGGGAGCAGTTGGTGGATTTATACAGAACATCTTTGGGTTGGCAGTGTAGTTCCTTCGAGGGTGGGCACAAATTAAAAATTAAGTAATATATGTGAAAAGGCTTTCAATGTTCTAGAAAGTATCCACAAGAAGAGTGTCACACTTGCCCAAGCTTCAAAGCAACCCAATTTCCACTCAGCATTGGTTCTGGGGTAAAGACTAGACTCGAGTCTAATGATCTGAGGCATCTTAGTTCTAACACTCAGTAGATGTTTCAGATTGAGCAAGGCCTATTCTAAGGAACAAGGATGATAACACTAATTTCATTGGCCTCACCTGGGGATTTTAAAAAGCAACTTTCTTTGTCAATGCATCTTTAAACCACTGGCCGTCAAGTCCACTCTGACTCACAGTGGTGCCATGTTTATCCAAGTAGAACTGTGCTCTGTAAGGTTGGCAATAGAGGATTTTTTAGAAGCAGATCACCAGACCTTTCTTCCCAGGCATCTTTGGGTGAACTCAAACTGTGAATCTTTCTTTTGTCAGTCAAGCATGTTAACGGTTTGCACCACCCATGGACCCCCTGTGTGTGGGGTGTGTGTGTGTGTGTGTGTGTGTGTGTGTGTGTGTGTGTGCCTCCCTAACATTGTGCTCTAACATAGCAAAGATTGTGAGGCTAGTGCAGGACTACAGAGCAATGGATGGTACAAAGGAAACATCTAATAAATGGTAATGTGGCCTAGAGGTACGGAATTGTGCTGCTAACCTAAAGGCATGTGGTTCAAATCTACCAGCTGCTTCATAGGTTAAAGATGTACAATCTTCTCCCATGTAATTTACAGCCTCTGACAACACACTAGAAAGTCAGCCATGAGTCAGTTTCAACTTGATGACACAGAAAAAGAACAATTAATCACAATTATTCTTTTAAAATCCTCTCTCTATACAAATTCAGCACCGACATCAACAGACCAAGTCTAATTCTTTATACACCTACCATCTGCAGCTTAAATTAGTTGAAATACATTTTTTAATATTATTAAGGATGACTATTACTAAGGTGCACCTAATCCAGGCCATGGTCTTGGCAATTACTTACTATGCATCAGAAAGCTGGACAATGACTAAGGATGATAGAAGAAGAATTGATGCCTTTGATGCACTATGGTGCTGGAGAAGAGTCTTTAATATGCCATGGACCATCAAGATAACAAAGAGGTCTGTCTTAGAGAGGGTGAGAACAAGTTTCTCCTTGGAGGAGAGGATTTTGAAGCTCCATACTTTGGGCACGTGGCCAGGAGAGATCAGTCCTTGAAGAAGAACATCATGTTTAGAAGGTTGGAGGGACAGCACAGGAGAGAAAGATGCCCCCAAAGAAATGGATTGATACAGTAACTGAGGCAATGGGTGTTGGTGTGCTGGAATTGGTGAGACTGGCTCAGGACAGGGCAGGTTTTAGAGCTGCTGTACACAGGGTCAACTATAGATCGCAGGCAACTTGACGGCACATAACAACAACATTATGTCACATTCAACCTCAGAAAGCACCTGGTTTGAATCTGCCTGCTGATGTAAAGAGAAAGATGGGAAATCTCCTCCTGTGTGATTTACTGCCTCTGGCAGCACGTGGGAGGGTTGGCTAGGGGTCAGTTCCGACTTACAACCACACTCAGCACCACCTCAGGAGTAGCTTTTGGAAACAATTTCCTACAAACTCTGTACCAAACAGTAACTCTTGCTCTCACTGCCACTGGATTGCAAATGACTCTTAGCTGACCTTCCACTGGTTTCTGAGGCTGTAAATTGCATAGGAGGGGTCTGCCTGTCTTTCTCCCTCAGAGCCCCTAGTAGATCAGAATGGTGAGGTGCAGTGTTTGTGGTAGCAGTGCAGCTCCCCGCAGACTATGTTACCAGAGCCCCCTAAGAGTACGTCACCCCCAAATCTTTCTGCTTCATAGACACAGCAGCTAAGCTTATGAAACAAGAATCAGTGTGTGGTGCTCTTCAGTGGGGGACAGCTCCAAGCAAGCCCAGGCAGCTGCCCAAGTCCTCAGTGAGCTGAAACGTACCAGATGGGAAGACTTCTTTTAAACTTCTCAGCACCAATAAAGCACTTCCTTTTTAGAACTCCATCTCCTAATTCAAAATCAAAACCTCCCATTTTCCACTGCTCTGCTCTGCTGCCACTCTGGTTATTAGAAAACCTGCCGCTTGAACGCCTTCCATTCCCAAGTAGCCAGATAATCAAAAGATGAGGGGCTGCTTAAGCAGCAGGAAGGTAAAATGGAAGGGGAAAGGGAGACCTGACATGCTGGAAAAAGATATGGGGTGGGGGTGAGGTTGAGGTGCGGGTGGGGAAATGAGAAAGGAATTCAGAAGAACAAGAAGAAAGAATTCTGGCCAGAATGCAAAGAGATGAGTGGGAGGCTGTGAGGAACAGGAGGAGAGGCCAAGGCCCTGAGAGAAAGCAGGAGGAGACATTGGTGGCAAACAAGACAGAAACTCCTCACCAGCAGAACGTCGGTAGGGCAGGCAATTGTGGGGGCTAACACACAGATAAGGGAGCTCTGGTGGCCTAGTCTGTAACAGGTCTCACTGCTAACCTGAAGGGGCCTCCTCTCTGGCAGTCTGAAGCCACCAGTAACTCCAGGAAGAAAAACTGATCAACCTCCTCTTGACTGACTTATAGCCTCTGCTGGAAGGTCAGCTATATGTCAGTTCACACTCAAGGCAATGAGAGACAGACAGAGTCAGAAAGACACGACGGTAAGTGACTGAATCTGGTCTCCAACACTCGTCTAATGTAGTCCAGGGAAAGGCACTTCAGCTCTCTGGACTTCAAGTACCAAAATGGGAGCTCCCAGAATATGAAGAGGATTAAGTGAGCTCAGTGTCCAATATAAAGTAGGTCCAGTAAAGGCATAAAAATATAGAATGATGGTACAGTACCCTCTCTCTTCCAATAAAAGACTAAAGGAGAGATGAGTTTTACAAAGTCTACGTGTCAGTGTCCCCTATCTTTTTTTCCAAAGACATCTTTCTAGTTCACCTATTTCTCCAAATTTGGCTCATTCATTAGGAAAAGAAGGCCTAAGAGGGCAGCAGTCACAGTGCCCCAACAGATATCTGTGCGAGCTGGTTGTGTCTACTCTCCCCGCCCAATTCTGACTGCTAGTGGGGAGCCCAGTGCCTACAGGAAAAGCCTTTTGGATTCCCGAGAACTTGGTTTTAAAAGTTTGGCTTTTTAGGAAGCCAAAGCATAGCGTCCCGTTACTGCCAACTCCTAGCCCTAATTAGGCCTTATGGAGCTAATTGTTGTTATTAGCTGCTGTTTAGTCAGCTCGACTGGCGAGACCTGTACAGCAGAATGCAACGCTGCCCAGCCGGCACCGTCCCCATGATAGGTTGTGGGCTGGGCTGTCGTGACCCACAGGGTCCATGGACTGATGTCCCCCCACCCCCCGAAGTAGATTGCCAGGTATTTCTTCCTAAGAGAAAACTCTGGTGAAATCTGTTCACGGTGGAGGCAGTACTGAGGCCCCTGCAGGGGTGATGGTTCTCCTTGATGTACACTGGCCTGGACTCAAACTCCAGTCTCCCACATGGAAGGTGAGGACTGGACCATAGGACTGCAGCTGCCCCCACCTGAAGCTAACAAAAAGTAAAAAAAAAAACAGCAAACTTCTTATTACTGAGTTAATTTCAACTTATTTCAATTTCAAACCACAGGACACAGTAAAATTGTTCTATAGGATTTTGAAAGCTGTAAATCTTTTTTGTAAATCTTTTGTACAAGGGGCTTTCCATACTTTTCTTCTGTAGAGTGGTTCCTGGGTTCCAAATGACCCATCGGTGAGCAAACACTTCCCCACTGTCCCATAGAGGCCTTCTACAGAGTTAATTACAGAACCTATATTCCTTCTGAAAGAAACCCTCATGGCACAATGGCTGCTAATTAGGAAGTTGAGCCTGATCCAGGCCATAGTCTTCACAATTGGTTGCTATGTTTCAGAGAGCTGGACAATGAATAGGAATGATAGAAGGAGAATTGATGCCTTTGAGCTGTGGTGCTGGAGAAGAGTGTTGAATATACCATGGACTGCTAGGAGAACAAACAGGTTCATCCTAGAGAGGGTGAAATCAGGCTGCTCCTTGGAGGCAAGGATTCGGAGGCTTTGTCTAATATACTTTGGGCATGTTGCAAGGTGGATCCAGTCCTTGGAGAGGGACGTCATGCTTGGAAGGAAAAAGGGACAGGGCAAGAGAGGAAGACCCTCGATGAGATGGATTGATTCAGTGATTGGGGTAATGAGGGTAGTTGTGTCAGAGACAGTAAAGTTGGCAAAGGATAGAGAAGGTTTCAGGGCTATTGTACATAGGTTTGCTATGAGTCGCAAGCAACTCAACAGTACATAACAAAAACAACAACAACAATAACAACAACAACAACAATTTATAATAATTCCTTGTGTCCTTCGCAACCTCACTGGATGTTTATGGAGGGCAGAGATGTTGTCCAGGTCATTGCTATCTCTAGCATTTTGCAAGACACCTGGATCCACAGTTGTTGTTTTGTTGTATACTGCTGAGTTTAGTCTGACTCAGCAACGTGATGAAACCCTGTTCTATCCTGCACCATCTTCATCAACTCTGACTTACGTGAGCTCACTGCTGTTGTCACTGTGCCAGTCCATCTAGTTGAAGGTCTTCCTTTCCTTCACGATGACTCCCAAGAGCAACAACAGCAACCAGACCTACTAAATCATCTGCAGATTGAAGTTCGTTCATCTGGTCCTTATGTTGTGATTCCTCCATCATCCTGGGCACACCACTGTATCAATATTCCATTACAAAAGGCACTGCCAGAGGGAGCTCTGGTGGCCTAGTGGCAAGAAGCTGTGCTGCAATCCTGAAGGCGCGTGGTTCAAATGAATCAGATTACTCTGCTGGAGAAGGAGGGGCAATCTCCTCCTGTGCCAGTGGGATCCAATTTGATGGTACACAACAACAACAACAACACAAAGGGCACCACCACACTAAAGAAAACCTCAGTCATTGCTGTGAAGTTCATAGCTGAACCCTCCAAAGGCTTTCTGGAGGCTGAAAACCACATGGGAAGATAATGTCCATTAAGGAGTGACTGATGGATCTGAATGGTTGGCCTTAGTGTGGCAGTGCAACTATTTCTCACCTAGGCCACTAGAGCTCTACTAGTATGTACATAGTGGAACATTCTGGAAAAGATGCAAATATACACCAGAAAATTAGTAAACTTGAGTATGTCACTTTATAATAGACAGTTTCTATACCTACTAAACTTTTTGTTAAAAAGCACAACATACATACTTAGATTAGCATGTTAAATAAAGAAGTCACACTACAAAAATACCCCAAAACAATCCCACACAAATACTGTTTTTATTCAAAACAGCATGTGGCCAAGACAACAAATTAGAATGAAAACTAACATTGTCCAATTATTACTTACATAATCAGATAAAAAAGGTGATTCTTTTCCTAACATGGCTTTCAGAAACTAATTTAAATTTCCAGATTGTAGGCCTTTTAACATGGAAGAATCACAGATGGACCCTCTCATGATCCAGGCCAAATTTTCTTAAATAAGGCCTCTGATGGGGGAAGCAGTTTCCATGTGCTTGATTATCATCTGCAGCAATTTGGCTATACTCAGACTGGGTGGGACTTGGGCATATTTGGAAAAAGAGTCCCAGGTGACTGGGGTGCATACACCCCTCCACATGCCCCACACAATCAAACCAGACACGAAATTTCTATTACTGTTTCTAAACATCAAATCTCCCCCCCCTTTTTTTTTGGCAGCTTCACTTGTTTTTGTTTTTCTTTTTAATTAATGGGTTTTTTAATGTAACATATATATTCTTTTACAGCATATTCTTTTTATTTTTCTTTTCCCTCATTCATTCATTGTTGCACATTTTCCTCCATGCCCACCTCCCCTCCCCCCAGTTCATTTTAAACTCACTCCAGAGTTAACAAAGAACCTGGAGGCTTGGTCTAATGAGCCGCTCTTAGGGACCCTTCTCCCCAGCACACATGCAGATGACTCTTTAAGACCTCGGGGAACACATTGGCCTTGATCCCCACACACTGTTCATGTTATTAGATTTGGACCAACAATCTAGTCTGTCAAGATATTTAGGTTCTGGTTCCTTCTCTCAGATTGTGAGTCATCATAAAAATAAATCAGAATGACACTGACATTACTTTTCAGGCAAATTCTTCTTTTTCTATGTAAAAATTATCAGTGCCATCAAGCTGAACACCTAAGACATTTATCTTCACCATCCAACTTGGATGTTCCTTCTGATGGAAGGTAATTCCTGGTGTAGCCTGGCCACTAGGGAGGAAAGAGAGATAACTTTTCCCCCCTGTATTTTTATTGATTTGCACACAATCATTCATATATATTGTGTTTCAGGCACATGCATTGCATTTTATACAATCTTTTGTTTACATTGTGTTTCATTCATATACATTGTGTTTTCTTTAACTGTTCATAAACATACGTTGTATTTTACATATTTATTATTGATCTATGATTATTATCACCTCATCTTTTCAAATCCCCAATGAATCTTTCTTATTCCTTCACCCTCCAATCTACCCATTAACTTCTGCTTTACTAGTTATTTCCCTTCTAAAGTTTACAGGACATTCACAAGAAAAAGAAAGCTAATCCAGTCACAGAATGGGCAAAAGATATGAAAAACTCTTCACAGAAGAAGACATTAAGATGCCAACAGATACATGAAGAAATGTTCACAAATCATTGGCAATAACAGAGATGCAAATAAAAAGAACAAGGAGATACCCTCACACAACAGTAGCAATGGCAAAGTTAAACAGGAAGCAATTAAGGCATGTTGGAAAGGATGCAAAGAGATTATAACTCTTGTGCATTGCTTGTGGGATTGTAAAATGGTACAGCCACTCACCTAGCTGTTCCTATTCCTATACCCCAATAAAGTCAGAACTGACACAAATAAAGATATGTAGACCTATGTTCATGGCAGTGTTTTTCATAATAGAAAAAAACCCCAACAAACTCAAACAACAAAAACAAACCAAAACAACCAGCCTAAATGCTCATCAACAAATAAATGGATTGAGAAATTGTGGTACATTTACACAACAGAACGCTATGTAACACTCAGGGACAATGATTATGTAAAAACTTTAATAAGAGAATCTAGAGAGCATTATACTGAGTGAAACAACTAAGTCTCATAAGGACAAATACTGCTTAAAACCACTATTGTAAAAATATAATAACGTTTTCTTTTTAAACTTTATTTGAACATGGTTTGAAAAGATCAATTTTTGTTTGTTTTTTAAAAGGTTTTTAAGTTAGGTACTAATTTGCAAAATCATTGCTCCTGCATGCTGCATAGTATTCCATCATGTAAATTTATCATAATTTCTCAAGTTATTCTTTTGTGATTAGATATTTGGCTTGTTTCCATAGTCTTGCAATGGTGAATAATGCTGCTTTGAACATTGGTGTACAGATCTCCATTTGTGACTCAGTTCTCCTTTTCTCAGGGTATATTCAAAGTTGTGGAATAGCTGGGTCATATGGAATTTCTGTGTTCAGCTTTTTGAGGAAGCACCAAACTGTCTTCCAGAGTGGTTGTACCATTGTACAATGCCACTAACAATATGTAAGAGTTCATGATTAGGTGGTGTTGTCATGATAAGAGTCCAGAATGAAGGCTGCATAATGGGGGATTATATAATAATAAAAGAATTTTTTATACTTTTCAAAGAGAAGAGTGAACTGGGGGGGGAGGGGTGGACAAGGAATGAATGGAAAGCCAAAGTCTCTGTAAACATTCATTAAAATTAATAAACAAAAGGAATATTTTTTTTAAAAAAAGAGCTCCTATCTTTCCACGTCCTCTCCAATATTTATTACTTGCTGTCCTGTTAAACTTTGCCCCTGCTACTGGAGTGAGATGGTACCTCATTGTGGTTTTGATTTGCATCTCTCTTATTGCCAGTGATTTTGTAAATTGCTACCTAACTTGGGAGGGACTGGAGAGTATTACATTGAGTGAAATAGCTTAGTCCTATAAGGACAAATACTGTCTAAAACCATTATTGTAGATTGAGTCTGAGGATCCAAGGAGAAGAGACGGTGGAAGGAGAGAGGTCAGGATGTGTGAGAGGGGGCGGGGGAGTTAATCATAGGGTCTCACAATTTGACGGGAATGGTGGTGAAGGAAATTGGAAAGATATGATGTGAAAAATAATGTGTTCAAACTCCATAAATAAACCAGTATAAAATAAAAAAAGGAAAAATAAACGTATTTACTCATGATCTTTTCAGTACTAAAGTATTAGTTTGTAGATGGTACAAATAGTTCATGTGATAAGCTGCTAACTGAACAATTTGGTTCTAGTTCATCCAGAGGCACCTCAGAAGAAAGGACTGTCAATCTACTTCAAAGAATCAGTCACTTAAAACTCTGGAGCATAATTTTACTCTGACACATGTGGGGTTGCCATGAACAGAAATCAACTTGACAAGAATTAGCTCGAGTTTAAAGTACTGTTTTCTTCTTCTTGTTATGTGCCATCAAGTCAGAGCCAACTTACAGTTGTGAGTGACAGGATAATATTCATATGCAACTAAGAAGACCTGCTAATTCCACTGTCATGAAAATGCATGCACCAACAACTAAAGCTAGGAGGAGGAAACAAGATTTCTACCAACATTTGCAATCTGAAATTGAACAAACATGCAACCAAGATTCATTAACAATAGCTGGTGACTAGAATGCAAAAGTTGTGAACAGCAAGAAGAGGAGGTCAGACAGTATGGGCTTGGTGATAGAAATGAGGCTGGGCATAGAATGATAGAATTTTGTACAATCAATGATTTATTAACTGTAAATTCCTTTTATAAAAATCACAAATGGCAACTATGCACAAGGACCTCACCTGATGGACTACACAGGAATGATATTAATTATATCTGTGTGGAAAGAATCATTAGAGAAGTTCAATTTAAGCTGTGAAAACCTGATGTTGGAACAATCAACTACTCATGTGCAAGTTCAAGTAGAAGCTAAAGTAAATTGAAACAAACCCCCAAGAACCAAAACACAACTTTGAGTCTATCTCACCTGAATTTAAAAACCAGATGACTGTGGGATGATATCTTCTACAAAGAAAGCAAAGATAATTACAAAGACAGAAGAGGAACAAAAGACTAAAATAGATGTCAGAAGAAACTCTGGATATTGCACTGGAGTGTTGAAAAGTCAAAACAAAGGGAATAAATGTTGAACAGAAGGTTTCTCAAAACAAAGGAAATCTCATGAAAACAAAGAAAAGTGAAAAGAGTTGGAGCCAGACAATCAAAAGGGAAGAACTCACTTGGCATTTCTCAAGCTGAAGGACTAAAGAAAAAAAAAAAATCAAGCCCCAAGCTGCAATACTGAAAGATGTTATGGTCAAATTCTTGATCGATCTAGGAAGCATCAAAATAACAAGGAAGGAATACATGAAGTTGATTTAGGAACGTCTGCTGTCAGAGACCACTCTAGGGTGCTAATGAGCAATGATGCCAGTCTAGAGCCTAAGGTGCACCTGATCCATACCATGGTCTTCTTAATTACTTGTATGCATCTGAGAGGTGAACAATGACTAAGGATAACATAAGAAGAATCAATGCCTGTGAGAAGAGTATTGAACATTCCATGGATTGCCAAGAGAACAAACAGGCCTGTCCTGGAGGGGGTGAGGGCTGGCTGTTTCTTGGAGACAAGGATTTTGATTACTCCATCTGACATACTTTGGACATATTGTCAGGAGGGTCCTTACTTTGGAGACAGTCATCATGCTTGGAATAGTGGAGGGTCAATCAATGCAGGAGAGGAGACCCTGGATGAGATGGATTGACACAGTGACTGTGGCGATGGTGTCAGGTGTGTTAGTAATGGTTAGAAATGAGGCTGTCTCAGGATAGGACAAAGTTCATAGGGCTGCTATGAGTCATAGTTGATTCAGCGGCACATAACAATTACTAAATATGGGGATAATATCTGAAGATTATTTGAAACCTGGCCTTTAAAAGTTTTTAAACAGGAAAAAAAAATACAGCAAACTGTAAGGAGTTATTTTCCCCCTTCACTCCTCCCCACCCTTATGAACCAACAGATGGCCTTCTCTTCATTTGAAAAATCCGACATCCTACCAAGGTCAGTTATGCCTACAAATCAGTGTAGGCTTTCTTCTCCTGCACAAAGTTGCCAGCTGGAAATCAGCTTTAATTCTTTCTTTCACTCAGGCCTTGCTCTGAATAATATAGTTTGAAAATGAACTATTTTGAGGCCAAGAAATCTCTAAATTGGAGCTGTTTCATCACTTTTGCCAGCAAGCTGTTGCTTTGCTGCTGCTTCTGCCTTGTCAAATGGAGATATTTTCATTTCCATCATTAACTTTCAGTGCGCTGTGTGGAGAGTTCTTCTCTAGTCATGGGTAAGATTCTTTGCAAGGAGGTGAAAAACTTGGGAATGGGCAAAGAGTCTCAAGATATACATTTGAAGTAAATAAAACACAGGGGGAAGTGATAAATTCATTCCAAGGGAGGTACAATTATAGAATGGTGGAAAATCCCCCAAGTACAAACTCTTGACTTTCCCAAATAATGGTAAGATAAAAATAAAACCAAATCCTTTGCCATTCAGTAAATTCCAGTTTCTGGTACCTGTATAGGATTTTCTTGACAGTAACCTTTGCAGAAGCAGGTCACCAAGACTTTTTTCTGCAGTTCTACTGGGTGGGTTTGAACTGTCAATCATTTGGGTGAGCACAAGCTGTTGACGCTATTCAAGGGAGCATAACTCTATGCCTTTAAGTCAATTCTGACTCACAGTCAATTCTATTCATAGGGCAGAATAGAATTGCCCCATTGAGTTTCCATGGCTACAGGTCTTTATTGGAGCAGGCTGCCCATCTTTTTCTTATGCAGTAGCTGGTAGGCTCAAACCACAGACCTTTCAATGATTAGTTGAATTATTAGCCTACAGCCTCACAGGGTGGGTGGGAGGGGACAAAACAATAAAAATAATAATTCCAGAACATGTATTCCTTAAAAACCAGTTCTTACTAGCTTTGGAGTACTTATGGTATTCTTCCCCTATAATATTTATACATTTTCCTTAAATAAATACATTTTTAAATATGCTACGTCTTTGAGGAAACAACTTTGGGGGCAGGCATGTTTAAACCATGCAGGGTAGAATGAAGCAGCCAATCTAGGAAAGAAAACAATAATCCCAGAGGGCTAAGTTTCTTTCCTAGGGCAAAGATAATGTCTTCAGAAAACTCCTTATGTCAAATGTCCTATAAGAAAGTGAGCCCTGAAAAAAAAATTAAAATAAAACCAAAGAAAGTGAGTTCTGTCAGCTTAGTGGAAGTACTGGAGCTTCCAACCTAAAGGTACACAGTTCAAGTCCACTAGCTGTTCTGCAGGAGAAGAATGAGAAATCCCCTCCTGTGCTCTTTACAGCCCCATTAGGTGAGTCAACCATGAGTTGATACTTTCTTGATGGTAAATAACAAAATAAGTAAGCAATGTGAAACAAAAATATACACCAAAATGATATTAAATGAGAAAGGACATGCTGAGGGAAACATTTCCTTCCTAAATGCTGTATACCTCTTCTGAGCTTTGAACTCATATTTACACATTCATCCCCAACCACATCTGTCTGTAAATGGCAGAATCCTCAAACTTGCCATTTCCCTATTTTCCTCTCTCTGGACCTACCTCTGTCATCACATTCCTGGTCAAACTTCCGAGGACTCCACACAGCTCTTTGTCAAGCTATTGTTTTTATGTGCCATCAAGTCAACTATGGCTCTTAGTAACTACGAGCAAAAAGCTCTGAGCCCTGCCCTATCTTGAGCCAATCTCGCTGTCTCCAACACACCTACCCTCATTACCACAGTCACTATGTTCATCCATCTCATCTAGAGTTCCTCTCCTGAACTGACCCTCCACCCTCCTAAGGATGATGTCCCTCTCCAAGGACTGGTCCTTCCTGGCAACATGCCCAAAGTACGTGAGACAGAGCTTTGGAATTCTTGTCTCCAAAAAGCAGCTTGATTTTACCTTCTCCAAGACAGACCTGTTTGTTCTCTTAGCAGTCCAGAGCGTGCTCAATACTCAAAGGTATCGATTCTTGACCTAGATATAAGCCCTGTTGATACTTGCTCTAAAATATCTCTAATAAATCTCCTTCTCCCACTCAACTCTCTCTAAACTGGTTCACAACATCATTCACCTGGACTAATGCACCAGTCTTCTAACAGGAACCTCTTTTACTATCATTCTATCACCTGGACAGTGGTATATTTAACTACATCTTGTCATGACACCTTTAGGGACTATAATTCTTTCTCTTTACTGCATCTGACTCTCTTTCTCTCTCTGTCACACACACACACACACACACACACACACACACATGAACACACATGCACGTACATATACACACACACACACACACACACACACAGCACAAAAGCACACTCTAGTTACAATAACCTGCTTTCCATTCCCCATTACATATAGCTCTTTCCCATTTTATCATCTTTGCTATTTTCTCTCCTGACATAGTCATCCTTTATAATTTCAACATCCATTTTTATCTTTGAAGCTCTTACCTATCCTGATGTAGCTCAAAACATCTCTCCTTTATAAAATAAGATGAGCTTGTCTCTCCCCTTTTCAGGCTCTAGGAGTACTTTATAGTCAGCATATTTCAATGTAACAAAATTTACTGACCATGCATCTCAATTATATCTTAGAGGCATAAAAGGCAATGGAACCTAAAAGTATGAACTTTGGAGGTAAACAGTTCCAGAGTGAATTCCCAGTAATCTCTCTCTTACTAACTTGGGACGGTAAATTCTCTGAGCCTTAGACTTCTCACTTGAAAAATAGAATAGTATTGCAACTTGCATGGTAGATTTGAAATCAGAAGCAATTGAGAAAGTGCATAGTTCCTAATACATAGTTGTTTTTATGTGCCATTCAATCAGAACAGACTCATAGTCGACCCTGCAGTGGGTTTTCACAGGCTATAACTTGGGTGGGAAAAAGCTGCCCATCTTTTCCACTTGAAGTGTTTGCAGATAATATAACCTTCTTTGCTGAAAGTGAGGAAGACTTGAAACACTTGCTGAAGAAGATCAAAGATTACAGTCTTCAATATTGATTGCATCTCAACATCAAGAAGCCAAAAATTCTTCCTACCAGACTGATAAGCAACATCATGATGGATGGAGAAAAGATTGAAATGGTCAATTATTTCATCTTACTTGGATCCACCATCAACATCTTTGGTACTAGCAGTCAGGAGATCAGAAGACTTAACACATTGGGAAAATCTACTGTCAGAAACCTTTCAAAATTACTGAGAAGCAATGATGTCTGTTTGTAGACTAAGAATGTGCCTGATTCAGGCCATGGTCTTTTCAATCACTTACTATGCATCTGTAAGCTGGACAATGAATAAGGAAGACGACAGAAGAACATAAGGAAGACAGAAGAACAATTAATGTTTTTGTATTGTGGTAGTGAATAAAAACAATATGGACTGAAAAAAAAAAACCCAACCAAACAACAACAACAAAAAAACCAACCACCCAAACAAACAAAAAATGAAAAAGCCCATCAAAACAAAAACCAAAACCCAAACAGATAATATCTTAGAAAGAGTGCCACCAGAGTGCTCCTTGGTGGCAAGGATGGTGAAGTTTCATCTCACGTCCTTCGGCTAGGTTGCCAGGAGAAATTATTCCTTGGAAATGACATCATGCTAGAAAAGGTGGAGGCTCAGTGAAAGAGAGGGAGACCCTCAACAAGATGGACTGACACAGTAATAGTAGCAATGGGTTCAAGTGTGTCTGGGATGATGAGTTTGGCTCAGGCTAGGACAGGGTTCAGATCTGTTGTTTAAAGTATTGCTATAACTCATACTGGATGTAACAACAACATACCTACTACTCCACAAAGAATTAATTTTCCAAACGGATTTAGCTTTAAGTGCTATCAAGCCCATTTCCACATTTCATAAAAAGCACATTTAACAAAAATTTTGTAAACACTAGCTCCTTTGAATGGATTCTAACTCCTGATAGCGCTCGCTGTGTGTGTCAGTGTTGCCCTGCTCCACAGGGCTTTCAGTGATTACTGGCATTTCGGAAGTAGATTTCCAGGCCTTTTGTTTGGTCAATGTATCTCTGGGGGGATTTGAATGTCCAGCCTCTCAGTTAGCAGTCAAATAACGTAACAGTTTGCATGATCCAGGCACCCCAAACAAAGAACGCACCAATAGCTTCATTTGCCAATGGGTAAACCAACGCAGGCTGAGAAGATAACTAACTGGCTTAGAGGGAGCTTATGTGAAACCAACATTTAACCTTCAGATATTATTTCCTTACAAAACATTATCTCCCATTTCAGAAACTAAGTCATTCTAAAAGTGGGATGACTGAGCAATTATCTCCATGCCACAGCCTATGAAGAGTTTGGTCTGTTATCAGAATTCTCCTAAAAGGCATATTGCATAGAGAGTAAAATCTGAATCAAGGAGAAGGGAAGGATTGGTGAAGCAGTTTAACATCAAGGATTAACTTTCATTTCTAGTGCCAAAGCGTCCAATCAAATTAAAAACTCTTGGAGACTTATTCAAACTCTTGAAAAAGAACTAGCACAGAGTAAACATTTATCAAAAAAGTAGTTTTAAAAGGGTGGGGGCAGGGAGTAAGAAATTGTAACACAAATAACTTGTCCAGTGTTTATTCTGTGGCAGTCATTTAAAATTTTCATTATAATCTTATTTCATCCTCACAAAGTTTTTCATTTTCCAGATGAAGAAATAGGTTTGCAAAGGTCAAGTGAGCTGCCCAAGGTTACATTGGAAATAGTGAATGGTGAGGCAGGACACCAAATCCACGCTTCCTGTCACCTAACTCTTTGTGCTTGCAGTCTAAGCATCCATACTTTCTGATGAATTGCCCAAAGCTGAGTTTATAGCTGCAACAGCACCAAACAGCCCAGTCATAATATAGCAGAGAGGTTTCGAAATCCAGCAAATCATAAACCTCTAATTCTTCACTTTAAGGTTAAATTATAAAAGCAAAGACGGAAGAGTTCATGCAGTTACGGCTGAAGAGTTATTTACCTCTCGTGTCTAATGTTTGATGTACATCTCAAAGTGGATCCAGGCATAAATCCCATGTTCTCTCTCTCAACAAATTCCATTTTCCTCTTTCTCATCTTTACGCACCTGAGCCAAAGATTTCCCCTTTATCAGAAGCCACAGGAAGTTACAAAGAGCTGAGCCTGAATTTCATTGTACTTAGGTATCACTGAGTCAACAGTAACTCATAGTGACCAGTAGGGCAAATAAGAAGAAGAAAAAATCTACTGGGGGCGGAAAAGGCTGTGAGAGATGAGGATATTTCTATTTTAAAAACTCAGAATCTTATTAAGTTTGTCTCTTTTTCATGGCTCAACCAAAAAAAAAATCAGATGAAAATTTATGGCATTAAAAATAAGTGCAAGGTGTTCACGTAAATGTTAGACACTCAGGCTGCCTTAGGTTCAGTTTGTCATTATCATCTCCTTGTTATCTAGACTTTGCTACTTCTAGCAGCCATACTCAGCCAATTTTTAAGTCACTTCTTTGACTCTCAGTGGCAACCACTTCAATAGCTGCAGGATCAACATCCACAGATTTCCATTTGATTGTTACCATCAATGAATAGTTGAGTTTGGAGAAAAAGCACTGTGTAAATGGTGTGGTGAAAATGTGCACACACACAATAGTAGATTTTTAAAATTCAGAATTGGTAGACCTGTAATTGCTGAAATGGGATTTAATAGCGCTAGAAATAGAGTACTATTGAGACACTTCACTGAACCTCCTTTAGTTCTAAATTAAGAAAAATATAAAAATCAATAATTTCAAATGTGTCATACTTATTGACACTAATGAAACCCCCTGAATAAGCACTTAATGTAACCCCACTGCTACTTTAAATTTACGCTTCTCACTGAGTGAACATTTACAAGGTCAGGTCAGTTCCCCTGGGCTTCACAGAGCTGATGTCATCAAATGGACAGGACTTTGTGGCAATCTTTCAGAGGGTCGCTGAGCTGTCCATGGTGCTGGAAAAAGAAGCTGTTTTTCCCTTCCCCTTTGGTTCAGAAGGAGATAGAACATTTAGTGATGATATGGTATTAAATATTTAGTAAAGTGCCCCATATTTCCATGTTTATTTAGGGACAAAAGAAATACAGAGAGTATTAATACTCTTATTTCCTAGCATGTTTTCACTTAATTATGTTAGCGCAATACAGTCTTATTCTTTGTACTCTCAGATATGAATAACTACAATTGTATTGATTTTCACACACTTGCTTGTATATTTCTTTTCAGTAGAAGTGTTCTATAATACAAATAATCTAAGCTCAAGATTTTGGAAATATTCATGGTCAGGCTGAAACATGTGAATTCAGATTTATGCTATACCACTTATTAGCGGGGGAGGGGGGACTTGATTGAATCACCTGTTTCATGACAAGAGAATCCTGGAAGTTATGAATATAAGAAGATATGCATTTAGGAAAAGGTAGAGAAATTATAAACTATGAAATTTGCTGTTGTTGTTATGTACCACTGAGTCAGAACCAACCCATAGCAGACCTTCTGGCAGGTTTTCAGATTCAGTTATCTTATGTGATTAACTGCTTCTGAAAACATACTGGAGAGTCATCTATGGGTCAGTTCCAACAAGAAGCTCCACTTAGGAGTGGCACTGCCAACCTAAGCGCACATAGCTAGGACCCACCTTGGAATAAAGTAGGGCAATCTCCTCCTGTGAAATATACAGCCTTTGAAAACCTGCTAAAGAGTGAGCAGTTTTGACGTGATGATACTGAATAACAATCAATCCAAAGGTTAAAAATCCGTACTTTCAATCATATCCAGGCTCATTATTGCAACTATCTTTCTAGTAATTGGTATTCACTGAAAAAAATGCCTTGTCAGCAGGTTAACTGTACATGCTATTTTTTTAGGTGCTGTCTAGTTGAGTATGAATCATAGTGACTCTATGAACAACATATCTGAACCCTTTCTTATCTTGTGTCATACTCATCATCTCTGAAACTCTTGAGCCATTACTAAATTCACTGTGTCAATCCATCTCATGAGGGTCTCTTCTCTTTCACTGAACCTCCACCTTTCCAAGCATGATGCCCCTTTCCAAGAAATAGCCTCTCTTGACAACACGTATGTGAGACAAAGCTTTGTCATTCTTGATTTCAAGAATATTTTGGCTGCTCTCTTATCAAGACATATCTATTTGTTCTTTTGCAGTCCATGGAATATTCAGTACTCAAATACCACAATTCAAAGTTTTCAATTCTTTTTTTTTTGTCATCCTTAATGATTGCCCAGCTCTCAGATGCATAGCAAGGAGTGAAAAGACTATGGCCTGAATCAGGTACAATTTTGTCTTCAATCTAACATCACTGCTCTTCAGTATTTTGGAGAGATCCCTGATAATAGACTTGTCTAATGCAATAAATACCTAGATTGCCTAATATAATCTCAATGCTCTCATATTACAGACAAAGTAACTGATTGGGAAATGATTAAATAGCCTGGATAATTGCTTCGGGGCAATAGCCAATAATAGCACAGGCAAAATTTGAAGCCAAGTTATTTTGAATCCAAACTTATTATCTTAAGCATAATATTCACCACCAAATCAGAAATGACACACAGTTCACCCTACAACAGGTTTTAAGAAGCACTGAAGAGGAGATTGTCCATCCATCTCCCACAGAGTAGATAGTAGGTTCGAACCACGTACCTTTATTCTATGTATCTGAATCGATCTTTTAAACATGGATAATTTAGAAGCTGGAGACAATTTACTGGATCCATTTTCCTAGAGGAGAAATTTTGAGTGCTGAAATTAAGTGCATTAGAGGCCACCCTGGAGACAAATTCTTTTGGGAGATGGTAAATTTACTGTAATCTCAGCATTGTGAAATCTAATCCAAGGTATATCGCCTAGATTCCATGTTTTAAAAAAATCAGAAATTGAATGTGCTCCTAGGACAACAATTTCACTGACTGATGTTCAACATTCACATTGTTGTTGTTGTTATGTGCCGTCGAGTCGTTTCCGACTCATAGCGACCCTATGCACAACAGCTCTAAACCCTGCTCTATCCTGCGCCAACCACACCGCCTCTGACACACCCATCCCGATTACCCCAGTCACCGAATCAATCCATCTCATAGAGGGTCTTCCCCTCCTGTGCTGTCCCTCCACCCTCCCAAGCATGATGTCCCTCTCCAAGGACCCGTCTCTCCTGGCAACATGTCCAAAGTATGTCAGACGAAGCCCAAGAATCTTTGCCTCCAAGGAGTAGCTTGGTTTAATCCTCTCCAAGATGAATCTGTTTGTTTTCCTGGCAGTCCATGGTACATTCAGTACCCTTCTCCAGCACCACAGCTCAAAAGCATCCACTCTCCTTCTGTCCTCCCTAGTCATTGTCCAACTCTCTGATGCATAACAAGCGATTGCAAATACCATGACCTGTATCAGGCGCACCTTAGTCTCCAGAGAGACACTGTTGCTCCTGAGTACCTTTGAGAGGTCCCTAACAGCAGACTTTCCCATCGCGATACGCTTTTTGATTTCCTGACTGCTGGTACCAAGAGCGTTGACTGTGGAGCCGAGCAAACTGAAGCTGTGAACACTCTCAGTCTCTTCGTCATCCATCCTGACGCTGCCAATTGGTCCAGTGGCAAGAATCTTTGTCTTCTTGACATTGAGCCTTAGTCCATACTGAAGGCTGCAGTCCTTGGCCCTTCGCAGCAAGTGCATGAGGTCCTCCTCAGTTTCAGCAAGCAAGGTTGTGTCATCTGCATAACGGAGATTGTTAATAGATCTTCCACCAATCCTGATGCCACAATTCTCCTCATAGAGCCCAGCCTCTCGGATAATCTGCTCTGCATACATGTTGAAAGGTATGGAGACAGGATGCATCCCTGGTGTACACACTTCCCAATTCACATACTATTTAAAAATTATTTTCTTGAGGTGTAAGAGTAGGACAAGAACTTATATTTTGGTGAATTTTTTTTTCTTTTAGTTTTTAGTTTTCTGTTAGAACTGAAAAATCAGCAACCTTAATAATTACATTACTTTCACAGTGAAGTATCTTTTTTCATTTTTCCATCTTTCCATGCTTAAAGGTCCAGCTGATATTCTCCTTCCTCCAACAACTCTCACAGAGAGCTCTAAAACACAGTAATTTAATCTTTTCCTGCTTTTATGTAACTATTGCCTACACCATACATTTAGCAAGAGATCACCTTTGTCCTAGGATATACCTCTTATTTTTTTACATTGTTTTTCAACATGTAGTAATTGGTTTTATATCCTTATGCCTTATTTCACCAACCTTTCTGGAATGCTGGCTCACAGTAGTATTCAATAACTATTTTCACTAAACTTATTCTTTGTTGCTGTTATGTGCTGTCAAGTTGTCTACAACTCATAGTGACCCTATGTACAACTCTTAAGCCTGCCCTGTCCTGAACCAGTCTCACTGACTCCAGCACATTGACTCCCATTGCCCCTGTTACTGTATCAGTCCATTTCATCTGAGGTCTTCCTCTCCTGCACTCTTTCAAGTGTGATATACTTCTCTAAGTACCGGTACCTTCTGGCCATGTGCCCACAATACTTGTCAAATTCATATTTCCTTTCTATGCGCTCCTCATATTAAGTTCATGAGAACACGGCTATACTTTCGGCAATACTTTCAATGAGGCTATTGTATTCTTGGCACCAATCCCAATAAAGAAGATTATGTATGACTTATCCAATTACCTATTGGGCTGCTAACCAAAAGGTTGGAAGTTTGAATATGCTGAGCAAAGGAGGAAGATGGTCAGTATTCTCCTGTGAAGATTTACAGCCTCAGAAATCCCATAAAGTATTGTTATGACTGGAAATTGGCTTGATGGCAGTGGATGTTTGTTTATTTGTTCACTACTTTACATTATGTGTCCACATTTCTAATCTCACCCCAGCAACCGCTGATATACAAAGTAAAAATCCAGGGCAAGTGGGCAAATTATGCTTCTAATTGAATATATTTCTTTATTTTGGAATGTGAATCACTTTCAAAGTACCATATGAGATATGTGGTTGGAAATTCTGATCTGATGTTGTTTTTTTTTTAAAAAAATACATAGGATGCATCATAGCCTAAAACTTGTAAAAAGAAAAACTTAAAAAAGAAATAAAAGTGAAATAATATGCAGAATACACAGATTACATGATTATAAAATGTTTTTAAAAGAAATAGTTACTGTACTGTTTTTTGTTCAACAATGAGCTGAGAAGTAATTTCTATGAATCCTTTTCAAGAGCATGGAAGCTGCCTCAACTTTATATTCATATTTATTCAATAATATTTACTGTGGAAAGTGTTGGACATAGAAAAATGCTCTAAATAATTTGTCCCCATAGGACTTACATTCTAGTGGAATGAGAAAATCGGTTGCCTCATTTGCTTCTACACTTAATGCTGATAAAGAATCTACTCCACACACAGCACTGAGTTTGCACTTTGCTGGCCTCACTCCATCTCTGATATTACTGAGTGTAGAACAGATGACACAAGTAGTTAATCTGATTTAATAAATCCTTTAATTCTCTCAGCAAATACGAGGGGAGCAAAGGGATCATAGAGAAAGAGGGTCCAGGAATAGACTTTAATCCCTTTTTCCATCTTCTTTCTACTCCCTTTGATAGAAATGCTATGATATTTCCTTGAGTGGGAGACATTTCTGTATTGCTCAAAGGGAAGAGAATCAGGAGTTTTAGTACCTAATTGGGGTGAGGGGAATGGAGGGGAAAAAAATGAGTATAAAAATATGTTTCTGTGTGGTGTGTGGTGTGGGTGTGAGTGAATTAGCCAGACACTTTCCTTTATGATGGGCGCCTTGATTCCTGCAATAGTCAAAGCTCAGGGGAATAATGGAACAATCCCAGTCCAGCTTGAATATGATAAGGAGCTGTGCTGCCAACCTGAATTCACTGGCTGCTCTGCAGGAGAAAGATGAGTAATTGTCTCTTGTGCAATTTACTGCTTCTTAAAATCCCACAACAAGACAAAGGTAAATAATCCAATTGAAAAATGGGCACAGGATATGAACAGGCACTTCACCGAAGAAGACATTCAGATGGCCAACAAGCACATGAAGAAATGTTCAAAATCCCTAGCTCTAAGAGAGATGCAAATCAAAACAACTATGAGATATCATCTCACCCCAGCCAGAAGAGCAAAATTTAACAGAACAGCTAACAACAAATGCTGGCGAGGTTGTGGAGAAACTGGAACCCTTATTCACTGTTGGTGGGAATGTAAAATTGTGCGACCACTGTGGAAGGCGGTATGGTGCTTTCTCAAAAAGTTGCAAATAGAGATACCATTTGACCCAGCAATTCCACTACTGGGAATATACCCCAAAGAGACCATAACTGACACCCATGCAGATGTGTGCACACTCATGTTTGTCATGGCTTTGTTCACGGTGTCAGGGAGTTGGAGGTAACCCAGGTGCCCGTCGGCAGGCGAATGGATGGAGAAGCTGTGGTGTGTTCACACAGTGGAATGCTGCGCTGCATTGAGAAGCAAGGGACTCATGCAGTGTTATTCAGGATGGGTGAGCCTGGGGGACATTGTGCTGGGTGAAGTATCTCAGTCCCAGGGGGATGGGTGCTGCATGATGTCACTGCTGTAGGATGGGACTGGTGTCAGGGTTGGGGTGAGACTGAGAAGAGCTGGGTAGATTGTGTGTGCTGCACTGAAACAGATGAGGGAGAGGGTGGTTTGAGGGCGATGTATGATGGAGTATTGTGGTTGTCACAGGAGTTCACGGTTGGGGTTGCATGGTGGAGTGTGCTTGGGGCAGTGGGAGGAGTGCGGGGGCGGGGATTGTGTACCAGGGAGGGAGTTTTTCTTTTGCTTTTCAAGGAGAGGAGAGGAGCGAACTGGGGAGGGGTGGCTGGGCGGGGAGGGTAGTGCAGCAATGAATGGTTGGTAGTCCAAGATCTCTGTGAATGTTCATTAAAATTATTAAAATTAAAAAAAATCCATGGGAGGGTCAGCAATAGGTTGTTTGTGACTCGACGGTATAGAGTGGCAACATTATGGGTTCAAAGAGCTCATGCTTTCTCTATTCCATAACCTCTAGCTCAAATTTTGTTTTCCTCTACTTTGCCATGATGGCATTTTCTATTATACACAAAGATAGGCATTGCTTTTTAAAGACATTTTATCCCAATTTAACGCATACTTTTTAGATAAATATCCAGATCCACATAACATTATAAAAAAAATACCTATCAAAGACCAGATCTTTGCTTTTAAAAGTGCACTGCTTTTAAAATGATCTTTATTTATAGCTAGCTTAATTGCATTAAGTGCCAAAGAGTATTCTGCTCTGTTTATAATGAGTTTTTATGGTCTTAGTCTTCAGAAGCTCAGATTCCATCTGTGACAGTAGACTGTTGTAGAGTTTGGCTATAAATAGCTGCTGATACATACTTTCTCGGAGCTAAGAGGCCCAGGGCTGTGCAGACAGCCAGATGGAGATAATACCAGAGGGTGACTGCACGGGCAAAAATGATGATCTTTATTTTTCCCCCCTATACAGAACAGACAACACTGAAAACATGATGATCCTGTTTAATTGTAAGCCAAACTCTCAGAGTAGAACTCTCCCCCCACCCCTATCCCCAAGTTCTCAGATCTGATTCTAACGATTTATCACAGTTTCTAATGTTTAAATAACTCCTTACGCAAGTTACAAGGAGGAAAACATCCAGCTGGGTTAAGGAACTTGACTTAGTAAAATGATATTAATTGCTCATATAGTTATATTATTACAATTATTCATATAATCAGGAACAAAATAATCTGGCCATTATTCAAGGAAGATATAATTTTTAATTCTTGATAGTTTTTTGAATCAGAAACATTTTCTTTACTGTGGAGAAAAAGCTATTATTAGGCATTTCTTTGTAGAAGGAAGAGACAAAAATTCTAATCTATTGAATGTAATTTAAAATGATTGTGGTCTTAATTTACCTTTCTTATGAGGAGAGAAAGTCACACTGTAATACAAGATTGACACAGCTACTATCCTTCATATTATTACATTATCAACTATTGATTCTTCTAGGCCAAATTTTATAAAGACTAATTTCAGCTTTAAAAAAGAATTACCATTGTCTGCTTAGTGAATAAGAGGGAAAATTATATTTTAATAAATAATGCATTCCAAAATGGAATGCTAAATTATATTTTGGGTTTTGTTGTTATGTGCTATCGAATTGCTTGTGATTCATAGTGACCCTACATATAGCAGCTCTGAAGCCTGCCCTGCCTCCAACACATTTACTCCCATTACCTCAGTCATGAGAGTCAATCCATCTCATCTAGGGTCTTCCTCTCTTGTACTGTCCCTCTACCATTCCAAGCATGATGTCCTTCTCCAAGGACTGGTTCCACTTGGTAACATATCCATAGTCTGTGAGATGGAGCTTCAAAATCCATGCCTCCAAGGAGCAGCTTGGTTTCACCATCTCTAAAACAATCCCATTCTCTTAGAAGCTCATGCATGGAATGTTTAATACTCCTCTCTAGCACCACGACTCAAAGGTATCGATTCTTCTTCTATCATCCTTAGCCATTTACAGATCATTGATGTATAGCAAGTAATTGCAAAGACCATTGTTTGGATCAGGAGCACCTTAGCTTCTAGATTGACATCATTGCTCTTCAATACTCTGGAGAGGTCCCTGACAGCAGATTTTCCCAATGCAATTCATTTGGTAGGGGTACATTAGTGTTACAAAATTGTTTTTTACACCAATAAATATTACAGGAATGCTTGTGTATAAGAAAAAGTATTATCATTAAAAATCAACAGGGCATCATCATCCTATCTTCTCGTTCGGTCTAGAGCTTGCATGGAATAACATGGTCCACGTTAAGTAAAGGGCAGCTAAAGCACCACCTCAACTATGCTGAGAGGTTAGAGTGGAAATAATCTGTCCTCTAACTTTGAGAAGTTGCACGTTGCAAAATTACACCACAGGAAGGTATTTTTAAAAAGCAAAACTAGCCCATAATTCATGAAAATCTCATTGTGATACAAAATATCAGCTAACAGACCTAGGTGAATTTCTTAAGTAAGCTTCTATTTTTCCACAAAAAAAAGAAAGAAAGAAAAAAAATGAAAAGAAGAAGAAATATACTAAGAGTTCCTTGTTCATAAGATCCTGAGGTTAGAGAAGTTATTCTATATCAAACATAGTGCCTGGCACATGTTCCATACACAATACAGATGTATTTTCTTCTTCTTCTGTCTCTTATCATAACTATTTTACTAGTAATGCGATACAGTGTACAAAGTTAGAGAAATCTAGGTTTAAATCCTAGCTTCAAGACCTTGATACCTCTGCACTGCAATCCTAGAGGTACATGGTTCAAATCCACCAGATGCTCTGCTGGAGAAGGAGGGACAATCTCCTTCTGTACTAGTCAGTACTTCTGATTTGTCAGTACACATACAAAAAATATTTATTTTAAAAAAGACATTGATTACTGTTTTACTGTATGTTTGCCACGAAAAAAGTATCAATTCTTCTCAATGTTTTGACTTAACCATATGTTTATATTGTTTTAATGTTATGTAAATATGAGTCAGTTTTCTTTTTCAATTCATCTGTAAATTGAAAATGGATTCTTTGAAAAGATTCTGAGTGATTCTACTTTTTTGTTTGCGCCACATTTTACATGATGTAGTTTTAGTGTTATATATGGGAAAAATTACTTGTAAAGTTTTATTCTATTGACGTTTTATTTTGTCGTTTCATTTTGAAATTTTATTTTTGAAATATGCGTAGTCATTTAAAATATGCAGATTCTTTAAATGTAAAACTAATCTGTAAAATAAAGATATTATATTGTAAAAAAAGAGATCTTGGTCAATCTTTCTTAGCTTACTAATCCATTAAAAAAGTGAATATACCAACCTCACAGGACTGTGGAAACTAAATTATCAAATGTATGCCTTGTGCTTTAAGCATTATCTGGACTTGGCTGATGCTTGTATGAAAACGAACTATTGTAATATCATAAATCATATGTCTACTTATAAGTTTTATGTGACACTTAAAAATGGTGACATAGTGTGTAGCGAGTTAAAATGCTAACTCAAAGGTAGCACCACTTTGGATGTTCCAATTCAACAGCAGCTCTGCAGGAGAAATTTACAGCCTGCTGTCATTTACTCCTGCTATACAAGTTACAGCCCTCACAACCCCATTGGAGAATCCACTCTCAACCTGACACAATGAGCTTGAGCTGGTTATACTACACCACATGCCATTGCACTCTTTCCATTCTTGGTTAGCTAATCTGCTTTACCTTTTGTAATCCATCAATTATATCTATATTGTGTATAGTTAAAGTTCAAGCTGCCAGTTGTAATACTTAGGGATACTATAACCAATAAATGGAATGATCTAGGAGGCATCAAAAGATGATGGAAGGAATGCATAGAGTCACTGTACCAAAAAGAATTGGCTGACATAAAACCTTTTCAGGAAGTAGTATATGATCAAGACCAATAGTGATGAAGGAGGAGTTCAAGCTGCCCTAAGGGAATTGGCAAAACATAAGGCCCCAGGAAATGACAGAATACCAACTGACATATTTCAACAAACAGATGCAGCCCTGGATGTGCTCACCAGGTTGTTCCAGGAAATCTGGAGGACAGCTACATACATGGTCAATTGACTGAAAGGAACCCATATTTATTCCCCTAAAAAGGTGATCCTACAGAATGTGGAAATTATCAAACACTATAACTAATATCACATGCAAGCAAAATCTGCTGCAGATTATAGAATATGACTAAAACAGCACATTAACATAGAAATGAAGATGAGGGCAATCATAGAGTCATATAATTTGATGGGTGGAAGGTAGGTAGGTGAAAGAAATGAGAAGGATCTGGTATGAAAAACAATGTATGAGAATTTTGTAAACCAGTATAAAATAAAATATTAAAAAATAAAACAAAAAATTAAGACAGCACTCTCACCTAAGCATTAAGAGCAAATTTTAATAAACAGAAAACAACACATGCTGTCTAAAGGGGGGAAAAAACCCCAAAAACAATGAATGAATGGAAATCCAAGTTCTTTATAAACTTTCATTAAAATCTAAAAAAAAAAAAAAGAAGCCAGAAATACAGGCTGGATTTAGAAGAGGCTGTGGCACTAAGGCTATCGTTATTGATGTCAGATGGATCCTGGGAGAAAGTAAAGAGTACCAGAAGGATTTCTACTTCTTTTGGTGTTTGTTTGTTTGTTTGGTTTTTTTTTTTTTATCAACTATGCAAAGGCATTTGACTGTGTAGATCACAACAAATTGTGGTAGTGTTGAGAAGAATGAGAATCCCAGAATATCTGATTATGTTAATGCAGGGCCTGTATCTAGACTGGGAAGCTGTTGTCTTAACAGAGCAAGGGAATACTGCATGGTTCAAAATAAAAAAAAAAAAACCAAACCTCCTCCTCAATATGGATTACATCTCAATATTGAGAAAACAAAGATCTTCACCACCTTGCCAATAGGCAGTATCACGATAGAGAAAGGACTGAAGTTGTTAATGACTTCACCTTAATTGGATCCACAGTCAACATTCTTTGCACCATCAGTAAATCAAAAGATAAATTGCATTGGAGAAATTCTGCTGTCTAGGATCTCTCTAGAGTGAGAAAGTGTAATGATGTCAGGTTAGAGATTAAGGTGCACCTAATCCAGGCCATGGTCTTCACAATTACTTACTATGCATCAAAGAGCTGGACAATGACTAAAGATGACAGAAGAAGAATCAATGTCTTTGAATTGTGGTGATGAAGAAGAGTATTGAACATACTCTGAACTGCCGAGAGAACAAACAAATAGGTCTGTCCTGGAGAAGGTGAAACTAGGTTGCTTCCTGGGGGCAAGAATTTTGAAGTTTCCTCTCACAGGCTTTGGGCATGTTAACCAGAGGGACCAATCCTTGGAGAAGGACACCATGTTTGGAAGGGTAGAGGGTCAGCACAGAAAAGGAAGACCCAGGATGAGATGGATTGATACAGTGACTAGAGTAATGGGAGCATGTGTGTCAGAGATGGTAAGGTTGGTTCATTGCACGTAACAATAAAATCACGTATATTATCAGTTTGAAAACTAAGGTATGTCAAATGCAAGCCATGGTCTTTTTAATCACTTGCTATGCATCTCAAAGTTGAACAATGAATAAGGGTGAAGAATTATTGATGCCTTTGAGCTATAGTGTTGGAGAAGAATACTGAGTATCCCATGAACTTGCAAAAGAACAAAGTTATGTTTTTTTTTTTTTTTAAGAAAAGCAACCAGAATGCTCCTTTGAGGCAAGGATGACATAGCTTCATTTCACATATTTTGGGTATGGTGCTAGGAGAGGCTTTACCTGGAGAGGGCCATCATGCTTGGAAAGGTGGAGGAGGGTCAGTGAAAGAGAGGAAAGCCCTTAATGTGGATTAACATAGTGACTGCAGCAACTGGTTCAAACGTGTCAGAGGATGAGGATGGCACAGAATGGGGTAGGGTTCAGATCTATTGTTCATAGTTGTCTGTTATGATTTGTACTCAACTCAATGGTACCTAACAACAACATCATTATCTATTTATATATGTTGTTATGTGCCGAAGCTTTAATATTTTTATTCCTCCAGTTTCTTACATAAATTGCTACCATGAAATAATTTTATGAAGCAATTAATAAATATTGATTTCAAACTCTGTAAACCGGACACTGGAATTATTTTTGTTCTTCTGTTAAATATCACATAGCCAACAACTTAAAAAAGATTTCTATATATTTTCAGCACACACTCCACAAATTGCTTTAACTTTTTATTTAGCTTCTAACATACCATTTCTGCACCTTCCACATTAACCTATCACTTCGACACTGATGCATTAAGCTTGTCATCAAACAGAGCACAGTATATGTGTACAGGGCTTCAAGTGAGCAAGTCCTACAAAGGGATTTCTATCTATATCCCTAAGTAGCAAGGGTATTTTGTCATGTTACCTTCCTTGTCACGAAATGTTTACTAACTAGCTTATATAACTTCATTGTCACCTTTAAACTTTTCACCAGTCACAGCAAGAATACAGACAAGGAACTAAGTAAGTACAATTCTAGGATTGCTTTGAAACAAAACCTGTCTGTATAGTCACACTGAATTCTTCCTGTCTGTTTGAACACTGGCAATGGAAACATGGCATTTTCTACCTAGACTTTGTGACAAGGCAGTGTCTAACTTCAGGGCATTCAGTGGTTATGAAATCTTGACATCTCACCTACTGTGGGAGTGACATGTGGAAACAGTCCATTCCATTCTTCGAGATATTTTCATATTAAGCTCCAGCGAATGGGAAGTCATGAGATGGGCCAGAATGCCCTATCAGGCAGACTGTTGTTACTCTCCCTTCCTTCCCATACTCCTCTCTGGCAGCACAGCTGACAACTTCAAAGATGTATTAGTATTGATCACTTTGTCTCCTAAAAATCAATAGTTGACATCTAAAGCACCTACTGACATTCAATGTACAGAATTGTAGTTATTTGCACATAATACTGTGGGAAAATTACTATCACTTCTACATGTATCCTAGGATTTCAGCTAATCTGGTTCTAAAATGTCCCTGATGTAATTATCTTACTATCCCTCTGGTGAGTCCTTTTTTTGCAATAACCTATTGTCTAATGATTTCTTTGGTAAAATATTATTTTATAATAGGCAGAATTATTATAAATTTCCATGTATGGTAAACCACTTGTCCTTGCATTATAGAAATATACACCCATTTACACACACACATCGCCATGGAGTCAGAATCCACTCATAGCTGACCTTTCGGCAGATTTCAAAGACTGTAAATTGTACAGGAAGAAACTGCCTTTCTTTCTCCTGGAGAGCTGCTGGTAAACTCAAATCAACAGTGAAACACAGCCTTTTTGGCCAGCAACCCAATTCTCTACAGGCTAGGCCACAAACTGTTGTAATGTGCCATCAAGTCTCCTGCACCTCATTTGTGACCTTGTACAATAACTCTGAACCCTGCCCTATCCTGAGCCAGTCTCGTGATCTTTAACTCACCTACCCCCATTACCCCACTTACTGTTTCAATCCATTTCTCCCAGTATGCCACTTTTGTGCTCTCCCTCCACCCTTCCAAGTATGATGTCTTTCTCCGAAGACTGGTCCCTCCTGGCCAACTCCCCAAAGTAAGTGAGACGGAGCTTCAAATTCTTTACCTCCAAGGAGTAGCTTGGGTTTATCCTCTTCAAGACAGACCTGTTTGTTATTTTGGTGGTCCATGGTATATTCAAGACTCTTTCTCAACACCATAACTCAAAGGCATTTATTCTTCTTCTGTCATTCTTGGCCATTGCCCAGCTCTCTGATGCATTGTAAGTGAAGAGTTTCCTTAATAATAGAAATAGCTAATGTACTGAAGAGTATACCATGCACTAGCAGGGTCTTAGGTGTTTCATACTCTTAATTTAGTCTTATAATAATTCTAAAGTCCATGTCTCACTAGTTCAAATCTACCACATTACTATTATTCACATTTTATACAGGTTAGGACAATGACATTTAGATAGACTAGGTAACTTGTAGAAGGTTATAATTAATTAATGGCAGAACTGGACTTGAGAATTATTCTATCTGTATTAAGAGTCTTAATAACATCTTAACACAGTGTTTCTTGGTGAACTGAATTATTTTGAGATGTTTTTGTTTTGGTTTACCTATAAATGTTTTGCTTGTTTCAAAATTCACTTCGCAGCTTTGTTATTCAAGATTCATTATCAAAGCTCAGACCTCTATTTGATACCCCAAGTAACATATTTTCCACAAGAAAAGTTATAAACCTTTGTATTAGTTCTTGGAAAGATCCAAGGCTGGTTTGTGGTTTTAATTGGATTTGATATATTAGAATTAACTATGATCTCAAAGGTTATTCCTAGGAGAGAGGCATCATGCTTGAAAAGGAGGCAGATGAGCAAAAGAGAGGAAGGCCTTTGACCAGGTGGATGGACGAAGTGACTGCAGTAATAGGCTTACATGTGTCAGAGATGATGAGATGACACAGGATAGGATGGAGTTTAGATCTGTTGTTCACAGGGTCACTATGTGTCAGTCATACTCAACTCGACAGCACTTGCTTAACAACAATAACAAAAATTTGTTTTTCATAAAGATCCATTTAATCACTTGTACATACACTAATCCCACTATCATCAAGTTGATTTAAACTTACATCACTCCTCCATTATATTTTTTTAAGCTATAAGCTATAAATTTTAATAGGAGGAGAATGTCCTTCTTTCTCTGGTAGAGACACTGGGAGATTTAAATCATAGACCATTCAGGAAGCAGCTCAACACATTATATATTCCACTGCCAGAGCTCCATATTTACATTATGTTGTTAAGTTGGAACCAATTTGTAAGCTGACCCTCCAGTGGATTTTCAGAGGCTGTAAACTATAGGGGAAGAAATTACCCATCTTTCTCCTGCAGAGCAACTGGTGGATGCAAACCACCTGCCTTTGGGTTAATATTGTGTGATAGATAAAATGGAATACTTAATAATAATCCAATTTTATGCCATTTTTTCCTTATACTTCAAAATTTTGTCAGTAAACCTAATAGAAAGTATAGGAAGTGACTAAGTTAAAAGTTTGAGTAACTGTTCTGATTTCCCAACCCATCACCTTATGAGGAATCTCAGAGCTGACAGCAGTAAGAGAGTAACCCTGGCTCTGTCCTCATGAGGCAGGTTTAGTTTCAGCAGACATGGCCACCTGTGCTGGAATCAAAGGTAGAATGGCCTCAGCTTCTACCTCTCCTTTCCTCAAAGGCGGAGCTTTTATGTTGGCTCAAATCTCCTAGCTGAGGGAGCTCTGGTGGCCTAGTGGCAAGAAGCTGTGCTGCAATTCAGAAGGCGAGCAGTTTGAACCCATCAGATGCTTTGCTAGAGGAGGGGAAACCTCTTCCTGTGCTGGTTGGTTCTGATTCAGACGGTACACAACAAGAAAAAAAAAATAAAATCTGCTAGATGCTCTCTGAGAGAAAGACGAGCAGTCTCTTCTTGTGTGAATTACAGCCTTGGAGGGTCAGCTACGAGTTAGAAGCCACTGAGAGAGAATAAACTTCGGTGATATTCTACAGATACTCAATACAGGGTTAATAATTTGTGAATAAGGCCAACATCGTGTCCCTCCTTTTGAAGTTGTTAGTTAGAAACTGTTTGTGAAAAAGAAAAGAAATGTTGTTAATTTTGCATCAAACACAGTCCTGTGCATAACATTAAATATACTCTAATTACCTGGATAGAGGCTCCACTCAACTCCATCAGTTATAAGGTGAGCAATATTGAGTAAGTTACAAAACCTTTCTAAGTCAAGATTCAGATAATACCAATATCAGCTTTTTTGTTTGTGAGATACAAATGAAGTGATCACTGTTTAGCATTAAATAACGTGTCTGACACATAATAATACACTCTGGTGGCTCAGTGACAAGGAGTTGCAATGCCAACCCAAAAGCTCACAGTTCAAATTCGCTAGCTGCTCTGTAGGACAAAAATGAGCAATCTCCTTTCATGCAAACTACAGTCTCTGAAAAGCCAGTGGTGGTACAGCTATGAGTCAGTTCTGACTCACTATACAGAACAATAACAACAAACTGCACTACATAAAACACTTGGTAATTAGTAATATCATTTCTATTTTCTAGGTTGTAACAGAAAATTAACTATGAGGTATGCAAGTGATTTTGCCTATTAAGCCCTCTCCATTCAGCTTCCAACAAATCTCTAGAAATGATTTCTCTGTCCAAATTATTAACACGTTGCCACAAATGACAATAAATGTGTTTCTAAACATGGTCGTCAATTTAAAAAGTGTGAGGCAACATGTTAAGTGGATAAAGAAGTTTCAGTAATTTAACCTTACCAAACATAAGCCCCCTACCGCTATAGCGCATGAGAACCATGGGAGACCACTTCTTATGGACATTTTGATGGTGGTGCACCATGAAGTTCTGAACTGGCAAATGTAATCAGACAGATACAACCGTAACCACACAGTTCTAATGCACCAGCAAATGACCAATGTAAGGCTCTCTGTTTGCCAAGCATTGCATTGGGATTGATGGCAAGAATTTCATTTATTTTCTGACTTTACAATCAGAGTTGGAATAAAAAATGACTGTTCCAAATACCAGCTAAGTGGACCCTACGCATGTTTTTTGCCATTTTGGGTTGATCCTGACTGGCTGGGGTAAAAATGTTGCTTGTCTACTTAACTGGAATGAATCCTGTAGAGACCAGTGTTCTCTCTACTTCAGGGACTTTTCTTCTCAGGGGTGCAGGAAACTTTGCTTGAAGAATGACACATCTCTGAGAACTATTCCTTTAGATAAAAAGTCATTACCAAAGGTTGTAGTGATACCAGCAGACTCAGATGTAGTATTAAGACATATTGATTAGCCTTCTGGTCAGTTCTCTATTATGTAATTGGCACAGCACTACCTGAGTGAAGCACTTTTTTTTTAACAAACTGCATCCACTGCACTTGTCTCTTGTATCAAAGACATTTAGGTATCATGGTTCTCTGCTGTTCACAAGACCTGAGTTTATGCAACAGTTATGTACTGAAGACTTGGTGTTAGGTGCTATGAAAACAAAAATCCCTCCTCTCCCTCCCTCCTAACTATCTAGTCAGAACCAACCAGACCCTCTAGTAGGTTTTCAGAGACTATAAATCACAAGGGAGGAAATTATACACCTTTCTATCTGAGCAGCTGTGGATTTGAATCATCTGCTTTTGAGTTGGCAACACAACTCCCTACATTAAACTACTAGAACACACTGACAACCTATAGTAGCAGCATTAATAATGGGAAATAGTGGAGTTTAAACTATAGATGAATCTGGTGGCTTAGTGGTAAGGAGTTTCATTGTGAAACCAAAGGCATGAGGTTCATATCCACCAGCTGCTCATGGGATACAGATGGGAAATCCCTTCCCATGCAATTTAATGTCTCTGGAAACCCACTGGATGGCGAGCTATCGGGTTGGTTCCAACTTGATAGTACACAATAACACCAACAATCAATGTGAACAGAAATCATATAAGGGATGGGAGAAGAAAGTGACATTATGACCCTAAGGGGGGATACTAAACTTCTGGTACACCATAATCTAATAGAAAAGAAAATGTGACCACCATGTATAATTTTAGATGTCCTAGTTACCACATTAAAAAAATAAAAAGAAACAAGTGAAATTAATGTTAATATTTTATGTAATCTACTATATATGTTTTCTACATATAATAGTTGCAATATATGTTACAACTTAGAAGCAGAAGTGGCATCCACTTCTGAAATGGCTTGCCTCCGGAAAATATGAATGTGGAAAAACAATGAAAGTTATACAAGTGTTGAGGTCTTTCATTCATAGGGTCACTGTGAGTCGTCTATGACTTGATGGCATCTAACAACAACAACAACAACATATATATTATTGAGCTCTGGTGACCTAGTGTTAAGAATCTGCACTGTAACCCTAAAGACATGCAGTTCCAATCCACTGGCTGCCCTGTGGGAGAAGGATGGGCAATCTCTTCTGTGTGATTACTGCCTCTGAAAACCCGCTGGAGTGTCAGCTAGGGGTCTGTTCTGACTTGATGGCATACATATATGTTACTAAGTAATACCATTTATGAGTTATTTTAACTTTGTAATTTTAAAAATAATGTTTTGTCTCATACTTTGCAGTAATTACATGTCCTCAAGTCAAGGACAACTCACAGGGTTGACCATGTTGATCGGAGCCTTCCTCTAGCCTGCGCCATCCTATGCTCTCCACCATGCTCAAACCCATTGTTGTAGATTCTATGACAGTCCAACCTGTCAAGGGTCTTTCTCTCTTTCTCTGACCCTCTACTTTTCCTAACATGTTGGGTTTTTTCCCCAAGGACTGGGTCCACCATATAATATGCCCAAAGTATGTGAGAATAAGTATCATCATCCTTGCTTATAAAGAGTTCCCTGGCTGTACTTCCTTCAAGATAGACTTGTTTGTTATCATTACATGGGATAGTCATGATTCTTTACAATTATAATTCAAAGGTGTCAAGTCATCCTTGGTCTTCTTACTCACTGCCCAAATTTCAGATGCATAGGAAATGGCTGAAAATATCATGACTTGGACTTAGCGTCCTTTAGCCTTTATACTGACACTTTTGCTCATCGGCATTTTCAACAATCCCTTGACAACAGATTCTCCCAACTCAATGGCAGCAGGTTTGTTTTAATGAATATTTGACAGCATTGGTTTGTTGTTTTGGTTTATTTTGGTTTTTCTTTTTTTTTAATTACCTATTGGTCTCCCTCAAGATGATTTTCTTGTAATGAGAAATAAATGAAAACTATGTAGCTTCAGATTCAGAGGACATTCTGACAAAGGAGCATCAGAGAGTGATGACTTGACTCTTGGGGACTGGAGGCTGGAGAAGACCTGCTCCCCAGGGTTTCTCAGGATGTAAGTCTTTTTGGAAGGAAATTGCTAGTCTTTTACCTGCTGATTTTGAACCACTGATTTTTTCAGCCAGCAGCTATGTGTTTAACTGTTGAACCACCAGGGCTCTAGCCCAAGAAAAAGACAATTAATATGCTGACCATGTTGTAACAATTGGAGTCAGAATTATTTCAAAAACACATCTTGCAAACGGGAATGATAAAAACACACAGGTTTTTTTTTTTGGTTTTTTTTTAAAAAACACACAGTTTTAACTTGCTGATTTGAAGGCTGTGTTTGGACAGCCATCAGCCCTTGGGGGTGGGAGGCAGAGACCAGAATGCAAATAGTGCCACCATTTCAGTAACTTTATTCGCCCTCCTTCTCAAACGTTTATTTTTTGCCTCCTTTGGGTATCAGGAAGAGCGTGTCCCAACACAATTGTTCTGAATTCTTGCCAGGAAGTCAAGTTTATCTTTAGCTTCATCTTTGGCAAATAGTACAGACAGAGGAAAATGATGTTTGGGGCCAAATGTTTGAAAACTTGAAGTTTAGCCTGAGCTGAAACAGCAAAGAGCTAAAAGAGAGCTAATAATGTTGACTCTGTTTTTGTCCCCAAGAGTTTCTATTTTGAAAAGCAGCATCAAGGACACGCTTCATGTACTAACAGCTTTGGGTTCAAATTCAGAATTCATCCATCACTGCCTCATTCTGTATCCTTGAATTAACTTAATTCAACAAAATTTATCCAAATGTCTCCTCTATGCCACACACTGTGAGATAGAAACCTTGTCCTCAAAGAAATCAAAGGTTAAACTAGTTAATTACTTTTTTGTTACCTGTTTTTACATTGAGAACATATGCAAAAGCCCTGAACCTAGTCTAGTAGTTAGTGATTATGTACTAAATCATAGTTTCTTTCCTTTATCTTCACTATGGAAACAGTTATCTCCTGTAAGTCAACATGTGATTTAAAAGTACAGCTCTAGTAAACATTTTAAAAATAAAATGAGCTATTCAGTTCCATTAAACTAGATACTCCCCAAATACCTCAAGTATTTTGGGAGGTAGGTCAGCCATAACCATCTCTCATAAGCAGATGTTACTCTTTCATAGAGTGCTACTTTAACTTTCATTTTGCAATACAAACCAAAAAGAAATTTCTTTCTAATCACATCACCATCAAGCAGTGCAAAAATGAGATTTATACGTGATACTAAAGCATCAGAACTCTTCACTCAGAATCATCTCTTCATTACCTGTATTGAGGCAGACATCGTGATGGGATTAGAGAAATTAAAGAAATGAATGTTTGCCTGACTTTATGGAATTTATTCTCTTGTGGACGAGATAGATGTCTGATCTTAAGAGACTACAACCAGAAAAAGAAACAAACAACAGTGTTCAATATTTGTAAGAAATATGAGCTTGTTGTTGATTGCCGTTGGGTCAAGCATGACTCATAGCGACCCAAGAACACATGACCAGAAGCCTTTCTATAACTATCGTTGTTTCTCAAAGTGCACAAAGTTTCCAGAGGCATGTGGTTTAGGAAGTAGATGCCACTTCTGCTTCCAAACCTGTCTTAAACTGGGAGCTCCACCAAACACTGTCCACCATGAGTAACCGTTACGGCATTTGACACTCCATTGGCACAAGACTCAGCATCGCAGCAACCCCAGGTTACCTCAGTTCAGCAAACTGACAGAAGAGTGCTGTACCACTTAGAAGAATGTTCCTCCAAAATATACCAACCAACTTTTAAATACAAAGGCTCTCCATGAGGTCTTGTTGAGGCCTAAACAAAAACTAACCAATATAATATGTTGTTGTTGATTGTTGTTATGTGCTGTCAAGTCTCCTGTGATGCAAATGTGCAGCAGCTCTGAACCCTGCCCTGTCCTGAGCCAGTCTCACTAATTCTGACACACCAACACCCATTGCCCCGGTTACTGTCCTAGAGTCTGTAATTTAGAGATCTAGATGAGATGAAATAGTCAACAAAACCTTTTTGGAGAAAAATAATATTTGATTTGATACTTTTGCTTGCTTGTTAAGTGCTTTGAGGTATGATTCACAGTGACCCAGTTCAACAGACCCAAGACTAACCCTTTTGTTACCCTCGCAATCTTTGTTTTGTTTGAACCCACAGTTGCTGCCACTGTGTCAATCTAGATCACTAAGAATTGTAATCTTTTTCATGGAGTCTCAACTTTTATCAAACATGATGTTCTTCTCCAGGAATCTGTTCGTCCAGATAACATGTCCAAAATACATGAGAGGACTCCTCTTCATCCTCATTTTTAAGGTATATTCTATTGTAGCTATAGGTTTTCCAAAGCAGTTTATTTATTCATTTGGCAGTCCATGATATGTTTAATATACTTTACCCATAACATAATTCAAAAGCATCAATTCTTCCTTACTTTTTCTTATTCACAATCCTGCTTTTGCATGTATGTGAGGCAATTAAAAACAGCATGGATTGAACTAAATGCACCTTAGTCTTTAAAGTGGTATTTTGGCCCTTGAACATTTTAATGAGGTTTTTGCAGCAAATTTTCTCAATGTGATATGGGTGGATGCAAGGAAGAACTATTAAAAGCCTTCTATTCTCCCTGGGCATAAAGATCAAAGCATAAGCAAGCTTCAACAATGACTTCTCTTTCTGAATGCACAGCCCTCTATGAACTCCTTCATTATTCAACAGTACATATTCTACCTGTATTCCATTTTACCCAAAAGACAGCATTAACTTCTTCTGGAATAAAAGGATAATTGGTTTGGATTTTACCGCCAGCTTTTTAAAGCTCTGTCCCGTCCACCGGCTCTTCTGCCAAAAACCTGAATTTTAAAAAGGGCAGTACAGGATAAAGGCACTATTTGCCTTTTCTGATTGTGAGAATTTCCTATGTCACCTCTCAAACTTCTGTATGATAAAAGGTAATGGGCTATTTTACCTAGCAGAAAAGAAAGGGATTAATAGTGAAGAAGTTTGATATTAGAAAGTCTACACATTCTCATTCCTATTGCCCTGAGAAATCTTCAGAGCACAGTCCTCTAAAACAAAACTTCATCTACAATCTCCATTCACATTATTCTGAAGCCATTCACATTATTCTGAAGCCAGAATAACCTTACTCCACTCTCAAAATTAGTCACTCCATCAAAATATTGAAAAATTATGTTCGTGATAAATTCAACTTCTTCTTAATTTAACCATGTTGCTGCTTATTGGCCCAATTATGAGGATTTTGGTTTTCTTTATATTGAAGTGTAATTTCTACTAACGGTTGTAGTCTTTGACATTTATCAATATGTACTTCAACTCTTCTTTACTTTTGGCAAGAAATGCTGTGTCTTCTGCATACTGTTAATGAGTCTTACTCCAATTCTAATGCTGTCTTTTTCACATAAGCAGCATCATGATGCATAGAAAATAAATGGATTTGTTTAGACCATCATCTGTTTCCATTTATACTTATTTATGGGGTTTAAAAAATATAGATCTATGCTATGCCATTCCAAGAGAATAAACAGGTTTGTCCTGGAAAGGGTTGGAGGAAGGAGCTTGAAATTCCACCTCAAATACTTGGGGCATGTTGCCAGGAGGAACAAGTGCTTGCAGAAGAAGACCATGAATGATATGGACTGGTACAGTCACTATAGCAATGGGGTCAAGTGTGTCAGAGTCAGTGAGGTTGGCTCAGGATGGGGCAAAGTTCAGAGCTATTCTTCACAGGGTTGCTCTGAGTAGTTGTCGACTTTATGGCACATAACAACAACAATGCTCAATAAAGGAGAGAAGTCAAGCATGACCAACTCATGATCAGATCTCAGTTCTAAAAACAGTCTGAGTTTATATAATGGGTACTCCATTACCATACAGTGGGAACTCACCAAATATTTATTAAATGAAAAAGGAAGAGCCAATCTGAGAATGTTCACAGTATTATGTTTCCCATATGCATATAGTAAAGCAAGAATGCTGACTATCTTGTTTCAGAAGTATTTATTGAGCAAGGGTAAATAGACATAAGGTTTATAAAGAGATGTGTACTGTCCACTGTAGTAGCACTAGTAATGCCAAGTTTTTGAGAGTTGTTTAAATTTAAATATGCCCTAAGTGTAAAATGTTGTTGTTGTGTACCGTAGAGTCAGAACCAACACATAGCTCATCCTCTGTGGTTTTCCACAGGCAGTTAATTGCATGAGAGGCGATTGCCCATTCTTTTCCTGAGGAGCATCTGGTGGCCTCAAACTGCGTGCCTTCAGGACTGCAGTGCAGGTTCTTTGCCATTAGGCCACCAGAGCTCCTTATGTGTATAATACATGATAAATTTCAAAGACTTAGTTTCAGAAATAAAATTTAAAATTTCACTGAATTTTTATATTGATAATAAATGGAAATACATTATAATATAAATTTTAAAATATAACATGAAATAATTTTACTATTTCTTTTTCTTTTATTTTAAAGATATGGCTATTAGAACTTAAAATCACTTGTATGACATGTGTTCAATTTCTATTAGATAATGCTGATCTATGAGATCTCCCTCCTCTGAGAATTTGAGAAAATCTGTTATGATTTTTGTGCTCATGACTTTTTCTTCTTTAATTGGACAATGTTGGTATATTTTAAGGGTAGAAAATGTGTAGGAATTTCAAAGCCACTCCCTAAAATATATAGTCTTTTTATTTTATTATATTAATAGCAAATGTCCTGTTATACCCACTATAGCACAAGAAATAAAGATCATCAAATTTCAGCATAATTATTTCTGCTCTGTTGTTAGCAATAGCCTTTGCATCCTTTTTTTTTTTTTCTATTTCCAGAGCCACTACCACCATCCAGGACACTATGGTTCTCACCCGCACAACTGAAACACCTTCCCAGTGGGGCTTTCACTAAGCCATTTGTTTTATATAGTATCCAGAATCAGCTTTCTAGACTACAAGTATGATATGCCAGTTCTTGTTTACAATAATCCAGTTTTCCACTGTTTCCAAGCTAAAGCTCAACTCCTTGGCCTAGCCTTCAATTCTTGGCATACGAACCCTACTCCTCCTGTCTACTTTCTCTCCTTCCACACTCCAACCACGCTAGAGTAAATGTATCATACTTCCTTCAGCTTTTGATCTTTTTTTTTAATTAAAAGAGTAATCTTGTATTTGTATTTTTATTAGGGGCAACTAGAGGCCTAAAAAATGTTTTATTTTATTAAAATAGATCTGTTAAAAAACCTATCTAGGAGAATAAGCATAAAGTAATAAAGCAAAAAAAAAGAAAGTTTTTTATTTCTTTTTCCATTTTAGTGAAGGTTAACGAAGAGATTGATTTCACTAGTGCTTTATCATAGAGCCAACACTCATCTTTCTTTCATGTGATCAACTCCTACTCTGTTCTCAGTTTAGAATTAAAGAAGGCCAATGTGCCTGGCATATACAGTTCTAGGGAAAGTGCTGATTCCCAGCATCCCTTCACTTGCTTCTATTACCATCACACAATGCACTTAATGCTTTATTGACTATGCAAAGGAATTTGACTCTGTGGATCATAAGTTATGGATAACACTGAGAAGAATGGGAATCTCAGAGCACATAATTATGCTCATGCAAAACCAAGACCTAAACCAGGAAGCTGTTGTGTACACAGAGCAGGGGAATACTGCAAAGCTTGAAATTAAGAAGGAAGAGTGTCCAGTCTGTATTCCGAGTAAATTATTTGTGAAGCTGGACTCTATGAAGAAGAATACGGCATCAAAATTGGAGGAAGACTTATCAATAACCTGCATTATGCAGATGACATAATTTTGCTGCTGAAAATGAGGAGGGCTTGAAAGACTTGCTGCAGAAGATCAAAGAATACTGTATTCAATATGGATTGCATCTCAGTATCAAGAAAGTTGGTCCTTTTTTTTCTTCAGAAGTACATCAGTAGGATTTCATTAAATCCTTCAGATTACCGAGGAGCAATGATGACAGTTTGAAGATTAATGTGTGCCTGATTCAACTACTTGCTATGCATCTGAAAGCAATGACAGAAGAAGAATTGATGCCTTTGAGTTATGGTATTGGAAAAGAATACTGACTATACCATAGATTTCCAAAAGAACAAATAAATATGTCTTGGGGAAAGTACAACTAGAGTCCTCTTTGGAGGCAAATATGATAACACTTTGTCTCATGCACATTGTGCAGGTTGCTAGGAGAGGCTATTCTTTGGAGAACATCATGCTTGGAAAGGTGGAGGAATGGCAAGAGAGAGGAAGACCCTTAACCAGCCAGATGGATTGACATAGTGACTTTAGCAATGGGCTCAAGTATGTCAGAAATTGTGAGGATGGCAGCACCTAGCAACTTCCACCATCAAAAGAGTAAATCTCTGTGAGCAGAAATACAATCGATTACTCCTCTGAGATATCATCTCAAAATCTTTGGAGATGTTATCAGGAGAAAAAGACATGATGCTTAGAAAGGTGGATGGTTAGCAAAGGAGAGGAAGACAAGAAGGATTTACACAGTGACCACAGCAATAGGTTTAGGCACAGCAGAACCTGTGCAGATGGCAGTGTTGAGAAAGGTTTTGATCTGTTGTGCATGGGACTGCTGAGATGGAGTCAACTTGCAGCACCCAACAACAATATAGCAGACCACAAGGCATTTCTTCTGAGGTATCTATGAGAGGAATCAATCTTCCAACTTTTCACTTAGAGTTGAGTTCCACTCAGGTACCCCATGCAACAACTGATTTTATTCAGGTTGGATGGTGAAGAGATTGAGATTTTTCACAGCTTTAGTTTGCTTGGCTCCACAGTCAACACTCTCAGCACCAGTAGCCAGGAAATTAAAAGACGTATTGCCATGGGAAAGTCTGCTGTTAGGGACCTCTCCAAAGTACTGAAGAGCAATGGTGTCTCTCTGGTGACTAAGGTGCTTCTGATATGGGCCATGGTCTTTGCAATTACTTGCTATGCATCAGAGAGTTGGACAATGACTAAGGAGGATGGAAGGGGAATTGATGCCTTTGAGCTGTGGTGCTGGATAAGAGTACTGAGGGTACCATAGACTGCTAAGAAAACAAACTGATTCATCCTGGATAGGGTTAAACCTGGCGGCTTCCTGCAGGCAAGGATTCTGAGGCTCCGTCTGACATACTTTGGACATGTAAGGGGAGACCTGTCCTTGGAGAAGGACATCATGCTTGGGAGGGTGGAGGGACAGCACAGGAGGGGAAGGCCCTCTATGAGGTGAATTGATTCAGTGACTGGGATAATTGGGATGGGAGTGTCAGAGGCAGTGCGATTGGCAGAGCAGAGTTTAGGGCTGTTGTACATGGGGTCACTATGAGTCGCAAACGACTTGACGGCACATAACAACAACCACAACAAACTTTACAAATAGTATCTTAGAACTTGGATTCACTCTCTGCAATGGGCATTATTATTGTTGTACTACTTATTAAAAAGCAAAGTGAAGCCCAGGAAGCCTAGTAAATCACTTAGCTCCATAGCTGAGCTTTGAGTTCCTATCTTTTGAGGTACAGCTTAGATGGACTGCTGTTAGATATGACCACTATTTAGGAGACAAGAACACAAAAATACTGAGAAATTAAGTCCTGCCTAATGTTGTCAAGTAAGGATTTGAATCAAGGCTTGTCTGATTCCAAAATAAAGTTAGGTATTCTGCTATCCTTCCTCCCTGGCACTCTGTATTTAATCCTGTCATTATATCTGTACGGCAATTACCTATTAACTTATTGGCATCTCTTTAAACATTTTTAAAATTAATAGTTGATTTTTTTAGAACAGTTTCATATTTAAAAAGCAACCAAACAGATAGTACAGCAATTCCCACTTGTCCCTCACATAGTTTCCTCTATTATTAACATATTAATTTGAACATTTAAAACAATGAATGATTCAATGTCAGTACATTTTAATTAATTGAAGTCCATAGTTCAATTAAAATTTCCTTAGCTTTTACCTAAAGTTCTTTTTTTTTGGTATGAGACATCATCTGTGATTCCATATTACACTATCACGTCTTTTTAGGCCCCTCATGGCTGTGGCAGAGCAATCTGGTGCCTTGTTGTTGTTGTTGTTGTTGTTGTGTACCATCGAGTTGGGACCTACCCATCGCTGACCCTCCAGAGGGTTTTCAGAAGTAGTTAATCACATGGGAGGGGATTGCCCGTTCTCCTGTGGAGCAGCTGGTGACCTCGAACCTCGTTCCTTTAGGATTGCAGTGCAGCTTCGTTGCCACTAGGCCACCAGAGCTCTTCTGGTAAGGAATTGTGCTGCCAACGCAAAGGCAAAGGTATGCAGTTCAAATCCACCAGCTGCTCCACAGAAGAAAGATGAATGAACAAGGTCCTCCTACGCTATTTATTGCCTCTGAAAACGCACTGACGGGTCATGTATGAGTTGGTTGAATTGACAGTACCCAACAACAACAATTTGGATATAGTGGCCTCTTAGACTTTGCTGGTTTTGAATCTTGGCAATTTTGGGGGGTACTGGTAAAGTGGGGAACTCTGGCAACTAAGTGGTAAAGAGTTGCTCTGCCAACTGAGACACAGGTAGTTCAAATCCACCAGAGAAAGATGAACACTCTCCTCCCATATGCTTTACCATCTGTGAGCTGGTTTTGACCCGAAAACAATCAGTTGAGCTGATGGACTCAGGGATATTTTATCTATTGCGTTATAATCAAATGCTACTTAAGTGTGTTGCTTAAATTAATGTAGTTTTGGCCTTTTAAAGCTCTTTCTATTTGCCGCTTATTCCCTTTGACCTAACCCACCAAATAGGATTTTTTATTTTGTTTTGCAAAGGTTTTGCTTATTTGTTGTTATTCTTCTGATGTTGTTATTGATACTTCTTTACTTCCTTGTACTTCAAAACATTACAGGTTAATTTTATATTCTTCTGTCTCAATGGTGGAGGCAAGTTGTTGCCACTGAAGTATCATTTCTTTCAGTCTTTCTTAGGTGACATCCAATCAACAAGTCATTGCCGTTGGGTTAGAATTAATTCCTAGCTGATTAGTTTCTGAGGCTGTGAATGTCACTGAAAGAATGTCTTTCCATCTCTGTTCAGTGGAGCCACTGATGGATTCCAACAGCCAAAATGTTTGGTTTAGCAGCTCAACTCCCTGCAGACTACATCACTGATGTCCCCAACAAGGCAATATATTTGTAAATAGTGCCTCATGTATATAAACATATCTATAAAATGTCTTTCCCTATATTACTAAATTAACCATGAATTCTTACTTAAGTCTCCAACTTTACTACTGTATGAATCACTCTAGCTTCTCCCTTTAGGGACCAGCAAATCCCCACTCGAACAGTGAGAAACAATTTTAAATCTTACTGACAGCATCAGTGTCTTATATTATTTTTATCCCAGGTGCAGTACTTAGTACACTTGATACACAAGTTCACTCTTGGAAGTGCTTCAGCAACAATTTATTTCTGGAAGGGACTGCAGGTAAATTTGCAAATGTTGCTCAGTATAGATTTCAAAGATTGAAATCACAACAATTTAATAAGATAACAGTACAAGAGAGTGTACTAACAAAGGTCTGATTTAAGTGTTTGTATTCAATTCAGTGAAGGGAAAATGACAGTAATACATCTAAGCCACATAAAAGGGATCCAAGCTTCCCTGAAAAGACTCAAGTGGCATAAAATGGTTTGTTTCTCCATAGCAATTTACATTTATTAAAATAGATAATAGGCATAATGATTGTCAAAATAGAGCTTCCACCCTGTATAATGTCTTAATACATTCGCTAAGTTCGTGACAAACAGACGCAAAGCCATGGCAGATTAGACTTTAAGTGTAGGACTCATTTTAATAGTACAGCAGCAAAACCAATCTCACACTCCTGGGAGGGGAGGTGGGGGTCTGAGAACGGCCTTTGAAGATGGAGGGTAAAGTACAAAGGGAAAGGTGTTAAAGTGATCTATCAGCTGGAAGGGGAACCAGATTCTACCAGGACACTCTACATTAATGATGCTAATTTATGTGTGGGTAAGTGTGTGCGCATGACACAGACAAAATCTGAAGAGGTCTATATTATACCACTGAGGAGCTCAGCTTCTATCTTCTTAGAAGGCTGGGTTCTTTATACAGACACTGTCTCACATCGGCATACATTATGTATCTTCTGTGTCAGTTTCATAGGAACAAATCACTTGCCTCCTGACATCTATTCTGGGCCCCTTCCAATTTGTTCTTTGCACTGCAGCTAGAATCATCTTTTAGAAAAACACAATTTGTCACTGCCCTCCATTTCCCTAGCATTTAAAGATTTTAACAGTCTCTTAGTACTTTTAGGAGAAAAGGCAAAGGGGTCCAATATAATAACCTCAAGGATGTGTAAGCTATGGTGTCTATCACATACATCCTCACTCTTCAGGATCTTACCTTTCCATTCTCTGGAAACACACATACACACAGACACAGAGCAATAGGTCCTTGATGTGCAGTTCTGTCTAGCTGGGGCCTTTTCCCATCTTGTCAGCTCCAACTATGACATCAGAACTTAGCCCCATCATTACTTCACCAGGAAAGCTTTACCTGTCCAGGTTTAATCCCCTTATTAAAGACTCTCATTAACACACAAATTCCTCCATGACACTGTCACAGTTGCAATTTGTGTTATCCTTTGATTAATGCATCTCCCCAGATGACCTTATTATTCCATATCCATTGTGCCTGATACACAATGTTGTTGTTGTTATGTGTTGTCAAGTAGAACCCAGTCAGAGCTGGCCCTCCAGTGGGTTTTCAGAGGCTGAACGAGAGGAGATTGTCTCTCTTTCTTCTATGGAGCAGCTGACAAGAGTTGCCTGCCTTTGGGTTGGCAATGTAACTCATTATTGACTAGGCCATCAGGGTTTCCTGGTGCGCAAGTGCCCAATAAATAACTATTGAATGAACAAAAAATGAACACACCATTCACTCGGACCATTGTTGAGGGACCTTAAATATTAAAACTTATCTTTGAATTCTGAGGAATATGTCATTTCCTATGAGAAATTTGACTGTTCACCTTACCAATAAGTTTAAGAAATATCACTACCAGCCTTCAACAGTTTCTAAAAGAAGCAAGGGTTTCTTTCTACAGAAAGGGCTATTAGTGTGTTGAAAAGTAGACAGAAAAGGGCATGGAAAAGGAAACAAACATTTCCAGAAGAAGTTAGAACGGTGTTGATCACTACCAATTCTATTTCTTAAGACCATTATTATCAAGGCATTTTGGTTATCTCACAATAATGCAAGTGTTACTATTGGCTTTCAATCTCATCATCTGACCTGTATTTAATTAAACATTAAGTAAATATACCCAAAGGCTATGTATTAGACAGATTGTATGCTAGAGCGTGGACTACCAGATCTTATATATGTGCCGAGCAAGAGAGGTGCTTGTCTTTCAGTGGTAGATATAGTCAACAAACTAAAAAATCAAACCCTTTCAGCTGGTTAACTGTACTAAGAAATAAATCTGTTCTACAGAATGAATGCATTCCCATGGCACCCTCATGATCTTGAGTGATCCAAATGCCCCATCAGGTTAATCTTCACCATTAATGTTCCATAATAGCTGATAGACAACAATGTTTTCCTTTGACTCAATCAAGGATTAAAGGATTTTATGTTTTAGTGCCATGATCTCCCATAAGAATTTAAATGAATTCACTTCTTCAAATTAAACAAAGACTAAATAAAATAAAGGTAAAGAATCTTGGAAGCAGGAGTAGCACCCATTTCCAAAATAGTTTGCCTCTGGAAACTCTTAAGAACTTGGAGAAACGAGGAAAGTTCTACAAGTGCTCAGGTCTTTCATTCATAGGGTTGCTATGAGTTGTCTATGACTCTACGACACTTAACAACAATAACAACACAGAGAGACCTCTGTTAGTCTGTTGTTGTTGATTGCTGTTGAGTTGCAGACAACTCACAGTAATGCCATGAACAAAAGACCTGAGGCCTTTCTGTAACTATTGTTTCTCCAAGTTCATAGAGTTTCCAGAGGCATGTGGTTTAGGAAGTAGATGGCACTCCTGCTTCCCAACCTGTCTTAAAACTGGATGCTCCACCAAACACTGTCACCATGGGCAGCCGTTACGGCATTTGAGACCCCTATCATTCAAGGTTCAGCATCACAGCAAAGCAAGATTACCTCAACACAGCAAACTGACAAAAGAGTGCTGTATGACTTAGGAGAATGTTCCTTCAAAATATAGTAGCAAAGGATTAAAAGATAATCCCTTAGACCCAACCTATTAAACATAAAGGCCCTCCAGGAGGTTTTGCTGACTCTAAAGAAGAGGCTTTAGTAATGATTGTGTTGTTGCTGTTAAGTGCCGTCGAGTCATAGGTGACTCATAGTGACTCTATGAATGAAAGACCTGAATGAACACTTTTATAATTTCCGTCCTTTCTCCAGGTTCATAGTGATTCTGGAGGCAAGCTATTTCAGAAGTGGATGCCACTCCTGCTTTCAAGCTTGTTTTAATGGGGGAGGTTCCATCAAATACTGTCCACTATGGGTAATCATTATCTCATTTGACACATCAGTGTCACAATGTTCAGCTTCACAGCAACCACGAGTTACCTCTGTACAGCAAGTGGACAAACCAGGGTCACATGACCGAGAATAATGCTTGACCAAAAACAGTTAAAAATAGGCCTGCAGGCTTGGACAAATATTTCAGTATTATACAATTTCGGCACACCCAAATTCTGGTGGACTCTGGGCCAGAGACCCCAGTTTGTCTGGCAAGTTCTCTCTGCTGACACCTACTTGAGACAAAAAGAAAGCCATAAGAGACCTGCGTGTTCCATATGTGTCCCTTTTCAAGATGTGAGAGGCCATCCTAAGGTCCAGCTTGACCCGAGATTCATGAAAAGACAAAAAACGAAAGAAAGAAAAACCTTCCCCAATGACCCTCAAACAAAACAAGAGATCCCATCTTACAGAGTCCAGCTGCTTCACCTAGTTTCCAAAATGGAGACAAAGGCTTAACCTTAAATGCAAGTGTCCTCCTGGAGGTCTTGTTGATTCTAAACAAGAGGCTTAAACAATGAAACAATCCATACAGATCCTTAACCAAAACTAGAGCACCATCATACAGAGTCAAGCCAATGGAAGTCCAAAATGAAAGACAAGGGCTTGACAATATATATTGTTATTGTTAAGTGCCATCTAGTACTGATGCCATAAACAAAATACTTTAACCTTGTTTTATAACTCGTTCCTTTCTCTAAGTTCATAAAGTTTCCAAAGGCATGTTTAGGAAGTGGATGTCACTCCTGGTTCCAAGTCTGTCTTAATCTGCTAGCTAACTAGATATTGTCGACCATTATGAGTAACCATTACGGCACTTGACAGACCAATGGCACAATGTTCAGTATCACAGCAATCCAAAGTTACCTCAATACAGAAAAATGACAGAGAAGTACTGTACCAGTTAGTAGTGTTCATTTCAATAGCAATGACAACGAGGCCTGAGGGCTGCAGGCCCAAGGGCCCACATGAATTTTAAAAGGCTGCAGGCCCACACTTCAGGCTCTCATTGGTTCTCAGCAAGAGGCTTCTGGTCGGCCAAAGATGACCCAAAGTCTTCCCACACCAACACGGAAAGAACGCACTTATAAAGTCACACAAATTTTAAAAGGCCACAGGCCAACACTTCAGCCTCTCATTGGTTCCCAAAAAGAGGCTTTCAGTCAGCCAAAGACAACCCCAAGACTTCCCATACCAACACAGAAAGAATGTACGTCGGTTGGCCTAATGGATTGAAAGTGATGTTACCAAACCAAAGGTAGAAGATTTTTTAATCTGTGGCCCTCAGGCCTAGTTTTAATTGCTTTTGGTCAAACATTCTTCTAAGTGGTATAATACTGGTTTGTCCATTTGCTGTACAGCGAGCGGTAACTCGTGGTACCTGGCTGTGATGCTAAACACTTTGACACTGATGTGTCAAATGTGATAATGGTTATCCATGATGGACAATGTTTAGTGGAGCTCCCTGATTAAAACAAGGTTGGAAGCAGTAGTAGTATTCACTTCTGAAATAGCTTGCCTCTGGAAATTCTATGAACATGGAGAAACAATGAAAGTTATACATGTGTTCAGGTCTTTCATTCATAGTGTTGCTATGAGTAATTTACAACTCAGTGGCACTTAACAAAGACAACAACATAGCTTTTCTAAGGAGTCACTCCAACCCCTCAGAATCTCTACTGCCAGCTTTGATGCTCCACAAAAGATCAAACTGCTTTGTTTTCCAAGATGCAGATCTCAATGGTACACATGTTTATTGTCAAGAGTTGTGGTGTTTTTTTTTTAATTTGCTTTTAGTGATAAATAATGCAAAGAGTGAGCACAAAAATTCTTTAAAACCAAGTATAGTAAGATTCTAAAATTTGCAAAGATGTGGAATCCTGACTCTCTTGATAGCCATGAGGGATGTGGGGCCTAAGTGTTTAGAGCCTAACTGGCCCTCAGTAATTATATGTTAAATCTTGGCAGGATGAATGATAATGCTGCAAAGAAATCAGCCAGTTCAGTTCCTGGTGGAAATAAAGTAGAAAAATGAAAATTGAAGTTGCTTCTAAATAAGTGGAAAAGCCAAAGAATAACAGCATTAAAAGCAGCATCCTCTTTGTCCTTTAATAAAGGCTGTAGACGAAGAGGAGACAGAAAGTTAGGAGACTCTCATGAACAGACAATAGCATCTCTAAGGTGCCAGTCTTGAGATGAACATCCTAGCCTATGGTTTCCAATGGAGAAGAACAATCAATCAGCAGACTGATAAAATATTCTGCTTATACTCCAGGATAAAGATACTAATTGTAGATTTATTTTTAGCTTATCAAATCATAGTTTGATTAAAGTTCATTAGTGACCATTAATAAGTGGGTCTGTTTGCATTTCACTGGTGCTTCCATATTGCACATTCTTGCCTTTCACACTAGCTCACTCAAGCTTCCAAAGGGAATGGCCCCTTATCAAAGCCTCAAGGGAGATTTAAACTAACGATCTTAGGAATTATAGTATGATGTAGAAAGATTCATTCTTTTGGTTAATTGTTGTTCTCCCTACTGCAGAATCAGTCATTCCCCATGTAGTGGAGGCTGTTTGTATCCAAAGAGTGTGACCTTCTCTATGAGAACATTTTCAGTAATGGCAATGACAGCTAACGTGTTGACCAGCAACACGAACCTACTTATATGATGCTAGTACGGACAGTCCCAAGTCACAGTGGTCAATCAAGAGTCCATTTAAATGAACAGGGTGGACTGGGGATTCTCAGAACTATAGAAGTCACAGGAACAAAGTCTATTTTGTAAAAAAAACAAAACAAAACAAAAAACCCCAAACTGGTGGAAAGCAGAGAATACATTCACACAGGTCAAGGCGTAATCCTGAATTTTTTTTTTTAAAAACCCAAACTGGGGCTTTGGATTATCCATATTAAAAGCCAACATTCTTGAAAAGAATTGGATAATTTCCAAGCAACCGTTTCATTTTATGCTGAACAGTCACAGAGGGGACACAGAGTGATTAACAGAGATTAACGAGCTCAGAAGGGCTGAGGACTTTCTAACAGCAACTGCCATTTGGGAACAAACCAGCGGTCCGTCTGATCTAATGGCATGTCGCCTACCAAAAAGTCTACTGTTGACTACCCACTGAGGTCGCAGAATTAGTGCAGTTGCTAACCAGGCAAATAATGACAGTGCATATATGGGCAAAAGGAATAAAAACTTTATTCTGACTAAGCTAAGCACATAATTCAGGACTCAACTCAAGATATACAATAACAGTATAACATTTCACGCAGCTTACATCTTGACATCAGTCCTAAGAAAATGTTAGGATAGAGATCATTAACAGTAAAATGGAAATGCAAATTCTAATGCCACCCTTGTCCTTAAATCTTAGTTGTTGGTGGTATTTTGTTTTTTTTTTTAAACTTACTCTAAGCAAGTTACTCAAGCAAGTGATCTCTAGCAAGTTACTTAAAATCTCTACATTTTTATTTTCTCATCTTTAAGAAATAATAATGACGACTGACATCGGGGTTGTGGGGAGACTGAGAAAGATGGGTTCAATAATTTATACTGCATTGAAACTGATGAGGGAGAAAACTGTTTAAAAGGGATATGTGATTAGGTATTTTTGTCATGACAGGAGTCCAGAGCGAAGGCTGCATAGTGGAGTGGACCTGGGTGGAGGGAGTGTAAAGCAATGAAAGAATTTTTCTTCTACTTTTCCAAGAGGGGAGTGTACTGCGGGGGAGGGGGGGTGTTGGGAGGGGAGAAAAGTGCAACAATGAATTAATGGAAATCCAAAGTCTCTGTAAATTTTCATTGAAGTGAATAATAAATTTTTTTTAAAAGGAAAGAAATAATAATGGCACTTATTGGCTGGTGCAAGGAGTTCTAGTGACCTAGTGGGAAGGAGGTGCACTGCCAAACCACAATCACATGATCTGAGTCCACCACGTTCCTGAGGCACTTGCTCCTCAGGAGAAAGATGGACAATATCCTCACATGCAGTTTATAGCCTTTGAAAGTTCACTGGAGCATCAGCTAATACTTGGTTCCAACTCCAAAGCACATATAACAACCACAACCACAGCAGGATGGCATAGGATATGGCACAGAGGGGACACAGAGATTACTTTGTTGTTTATGGGCTTGCTATGAGCTGTAGTTGACTCCAGCATCTAACAGCCACCATCACCATTCTATAAGAGAGTTGTTACACTCTAATGAGCTAATTAACACACATAAAATGCTTAGACACTACATGACATGTAATAATGACTGCTCTTCTTTATCTTCTCCTCTACTATTTCCACAGTCACTGTGATAGCCACTCTATCTGCCACCACAACGCTGGTTTTAGGGGCCACTGAGTTGGCTCTGACTCTCAATGCCTTTATGTTCAACAGAAGGAAACCCTGCCTGATCCTGTCCCATCTTCAGTCTCTGCTGTCTTACAGCCATTGTTGCAGACACTGTGTCAGTCCATCTCATTGAAGGTCTACCTCATTTTCATTAATCCTCTAGTTTTAGAAATATCATATCCTTCTCCAAGGACTGGAGATGGTCACCACAACAATCATTCCAAACAGGAAGACTTGAACACTCAACCTCTCAGGCGGAGGTTTCCCTAAAGTCAGCTAACTAATAAATGGGCTAGGATTAACCTATGTCATTTGAAAATACCATTCTTCCTACCTGGGATACTTCTCATTGCTCTTCCCTTCAGCTCAATCACTCATCCTTATCCTGCAGGCCTCAGCTTATCCATCTGACTCACAAGCTTTCCTCTGGGCCTTCTTAGAGTATATTACACAACTTTGGACTTCCTCCATCACAGAATTTCTCATACGACATAATGGTGCCCTGTCTGTGTCTCATATTAGACCATAAGTTCCTGTAAGGTAAGAAACCTGGAATGCGCACAGATAGTACGCAGGCTACGGACAAGGTCTGTTCCTTTGTCTTTAAGCCTTCAGGTGGAATTTGCAGGTGAGCTGGAATAGCTTGTACACAGTTTTTATTTAGTCTTACTTTAGTGCGAGAAAAGGCTAAAAGCCTTTTTAATGATTCAGAAGCACAAGTCAATGAGTAAAGGGGATTGTGATGAAGAAGTGACTGTGAGGGATTTATGCAATCATTTTCAAAATGAGAACAAGCATACATAACATTAAAGGGTAAGGAGGAGGTGCCCTTAGGTTGGATGTTTGTAACCTGAGGAGTGCCTGTGTTAATTATATCTTTTAGTCTCTAGTGCAGAGCCCAGCCGCAGGAACATATTAAATGCTCAACAAGTCAAATGATTGAAGTTATAGTCTTTTCACATGCATGTTCTACCACAGATGAATGATTTCCCACTGGAGTGCATTTTGGGAAACCAGCTGTATATAACGTTACACTTGACACTGCCATTAAATATGAACCTTAAACTCACGTTGGAAACCAAAGGTAAACTTAACCAAGCTATAGTGGTTTCTATCTTTAAAAAAAGTAGCTTAACTTGTAGAAATGACACTTAGAAATGATGAAAAGAAAATAAACAATACACGCAGCAAACTAATAATACACATTCATTCATTTTTACATCTCACATTTATTCACTAAGCTGTGCATGATACTTACATATTGGCCAGAACCTCTTTGCATTTTGAAAAGGGCACAGCACTTGTACTTTGAAAGGATTTAGCAGAAACCAGTGTAAAGCACAGTGAAAAGTGGGTGTTTGCCTGTTTGCTTGTGTTTGGTGTATCCCAGAACCAAATCCTGACTCTGAATCAACTCAGCTTCTGTGATTTCAGAAATGTTGAGTCTAACAAGACAGATGTAATAATTAGGATAAAATCATGACCAAGTAACAAAATATTACACTATTTTCTGATTCTCTGCCTTTTTAGGGTGGTGTAAGAGAACATAAAATTTGGAAGCTCTGGGAAATCCTATACAAAGGCTCGTACATCACTTCTCATTAAGGTAACATCAGGAGTACATCAAATAAAACTGTAACCCCTAATTGATATCATTAAAATGCTCTTGGTTGATAGGAGTGAGAGAAATATACAAAAATGCAACATAAATTATAGTAGAAAATTTATTAAAATAGGCTAAACAGAAAAATGTAAAAGTTTTTTATAAGTCGGAGGGAAGCATAAAATATAAAAATCTCAAGATACTATTTCAAAACAAATTCTGTTATCATATGACTGTATATACAAAAGTACACCAGCATCACCAATATCACGGAGTATTTGTAAATGTAAAAAACTAAGATTGCATGTTGTTGTTATTGTTGTTGTTGATTGCCGTCGAGTTGAGCATGACTCATAGCAACCCTATGAACAAAACACCTGAAGCCTTTGTATAACTATTGTCGTTTCTCCAAGTTCATAGAGTTTCTAGAGGTATGTGGTATAGGAAGTGGATGGCACTTCCGCTTCCAAACCTGTTTTAAACTGGAAGCTCCACCAAACTCTGTCTACCACGGACTGCCTTTATGGCATTTGATACCCAAATGGCGCAAGGACCAGCATTGCAGCAAACCCATATTACTTCAGTATGGTAAACTGACAAAAGTGTGCTGTATGATTTAAAAGAATGTTCCTCCAAAATGTAATATTAGGTCAAGGGAGGCAGGTTCGAGGGGCCCTCCAGGAGGTCTTGTTGACATTAAACAAGAGGCTTACATAAAAAAGAAAAACACACTATATATTCCACTCAAACCCTAGACCTTCAACCAAACAAGAGAACCCACCTTACAGAGTCCTCCTGCCTCACCCAGTCTCCAAAACGGAGATGAGGGGCTCACCTTGAATATAAGGGCCCTCTAGGAGGTCTTGAATAGCACCCTTGAAGCAGTAATGGCTGATACATCCTTATCCATTGGCAAAAGGAGAATATACATACAAAGACATATAATACACAAAGATACAAATCTCTTCATTTTCTCCCTTTGGTCTTTGACCCCTCTCCTTTGTAACTTCTTTCTTCTTCTTCTTTTTTTTTTTTTACATATATAACATTTCAAGAATTTGCATGTCATCCTTGTTGTGCAGGGTCCATGCTAATCGCGGTATCGTTCCAATTTTAATATATGTGCTGCTCTAATGACCAATGTAATTTCATTTTCTCTGTGATAGTTATTTGAGATCTCCAGTTTTCCCTCACTTCTTTTCTTAAAGGACAGTCATGTCTTTTGTCTTCTGATTCATTAATCTATTTCAGAATACCTATTTCTCTCTATCACAAACTCCACCTCAGGGGAGAAATTCTGATAACACTTTGTCTCCAATCAAAACTCAGTACTTTTGTGTACTGAGTTTTCTTTTTGGGGACCCAAAAATAATAAAGTGTGGAGATTGTAAAGATAAATTTTAATCACTCACTCATTGTTACGGAGTCAGAATTGACTCAGGGTTGACTGGTGGATTCTGAGGCTATAAACTGCCCAGCACGAGACTGTCCATCTTTCTTTTGCAGAGCTACTGGTGGATTCGAACTTCTAGAAAGACGTGACCTTTGGGTTACCAGTACAATTCCCTGTGGACTATGCCACCGGAGCTCCCTGAGTAAAGTTAAATATCCTTACCCTCTCTAGGATAAACCTGTTTGTTCTCCTGGCAGTCCATGGTATATTAAATACTCTTCTCCAGCACCACAGCTCAAAGGCATCAACTCTTTTTCTATCATCCCGAGTCATTGTCCAGCTTTTTAACAAATGGCAAGCAATTGTGAAGACTATGGCCTGGATCATGTAGGGCTTCAAAATATTTAATACAGGTGAGAAGTTGATTTTCTTAAACAACAGTGGCTATATGTGTTTTGTCCTCCCTCATCCAAAGTTATCTATTCAGTGAGACCCTGTATGCTTTAGTACACACAAAATAAGATGTCCATATTCTTTTTTTTTGCTGCTGACCTCACTTCCTTTGCTGAAGTAGGTAAAATATTTATTCTGTTCACTAGCCTATTCTATATACCTTTCTAGCATTAATAACTTTCTAGCATTAATAACATATACTCACTCTTAGTTTCTCTCTCTCAGTCCTTGTTACTCTCTAACCACTCACAATTTCTCGTCCTAGGTAAGAAGCTGTGCTGCAATCCTGAAGGCACATGGTTCGAATCCATCAGCTGCTCCAAGAAAGGAGGATGGGCAATCACGTCCCATTCCTTGAGTTGCCTTTGAAATCCCACTGGAGTGTCAGCTATGGGTCAGTTCCAACTCAACAGTATACAACAACAATATACTGGCAGGATTTATCAAAATGTGTCCAATGTATTCTCAGTTCTTAAAACAAGTCAAATGAGGTTTCATATGAACCTTCTTTATTAAGATGTAAATTCACTTGGGTTCTACAGAACAATTCTTCAGCAATTAGACTATTCAACACTAGTACCTTCCTACTTTGTTAAGAAGAGAGGGCATATAGAATAATATTTAATACCTTTATTTCCATAGGTGTTTTCATCTGGGAAATTCATGATTCATTATTGTGCCACTATTCTTTGTCTTGGGTTCGCCCTTGGCTCCTGTGACAAACATGGGGTTCAGATCCAGAATCCAGAAGGTAAGGATGCTTCAAGTTTTATAAATTACAGGAGCTTTTATACACTCTCCGTATCCCACATGGTCTCTTTGGGTGAGATTGCTCCTGCTCTGTTGTATTCCAGGCTTACAAAGCCACACACTCAATACTGCAAAACATCTTTGTGTGGTTGACCCTTCGACTGGAAGCAGACTGCATTCTGGTCTTGGAGGCACCAACTAGTGGTTCTCAAAGGGTCATCCTCACAATAGTAACATTGTCCCTTGGGTAATTAGCCATCAAGCACTCGGGATCCAACCCAGCCAACCAAATAGACTTCTGTCACACTGATTCTGACTTACAGCAACCTTATAGCACAGAACAGAACTGTTTCAAAGCTGTAAAACTGGAAGTGGACTGTTACATCTTTTTCCCATGGAGTGATCTCTAACCTTTCAGTTAGAGAAATACTTTAATGTGCCCCTGGGGCTCAGGATCACCCCATACCTATGGAATCAGAGCCTGGTAATTTAACGGACCCTCTAGGTGATTCTAATGCAAGTTAAAGCTTGAAAACCACTGGCATAGGACATAGAGGGGGTTGTGAGGAGGCTTGAATGGCCAGGAAGGCTGTTGTTGGATTAGTGAAGAGATTTCAGGTGGGCAGATACCAAGCTGATGGAGGAAAGTGTTGGGCTAACTTAGCTCTATAATGGGTGAAAGTTAGAGAGCTAGCGCTAGCCTACAGAACTACTTGTAAGAACTGGAACTATCCAAAACAGGAGCAGACTATCTCACTAACTAGAAATAACTTCTCCCTGTGTGTGGCCAGAGGTTCCAAGTCTGTGTTTTATGAGATAATCTGAAAGAATAAATATGAGCTATACTAAAAGATGCAAGATATAACATTATTAACCCTCAATGAGATACTTCAATTTGGCAATAATATAGAAACATAGGCTTATAACTCTATTACCATTTTTATACCTTACATTATTTTATACTTTCAAGGCTATTATTTTTTAAAACAATCCTACTTTTTGTATATAGAGGAGAAATAAATTTTCATTTCCTTAATACTTACTCATGGACTGCCAGGAGAACACAGAGGTTCATCCCAGAGAAGGTAAAACCAAGCTGTTCCTTGGAAGCAAGGATTCTGAAGCTTTGTCTGACATACTTAAAGAACACTGCAAGGAGGGCTCAGTCCATGGAGAGGGACATTATGCTTGTGAGGGTGGAGGGAAAGTTCAAGAGAGGAAGATCATCAATGAGGTGGATTGATTCAGTGACTGGGGTAATGGGAGTAGGTGTGTCAGAGACATTAAGGTTGGCACGGGATAGAGAAGGTTTCAGGAATGTTGTACATAGGGTTGTTATGAGTTGCAAGTGACTCAATGGCACATAACAACAATAACAGCAATGTATATTGCATAGTCAGAAAATGGCAGCAATTGTTTTAGGCTCTCACAAGCTTCTAATACAAGTGATGGTGTTTGTTATTTCAGAGGATCAATTACCAACAAACAATGAACATATTGTGCACAATGTCTTCAATATAATGCCAGCTTACTATTTTTCTTAATATTACCAATATCTGTAAGTCTTAGAGCATAATTACTACTATATACAGGCTATTGTTTGATTAAGGGACTCTTGTGGCTTAGATGTTAAGAGGCTGCCCTGCAATCCCAAATGCTCACAGTGCAAATCCACCACCTGCTCCACAGGAGAAAGATAGACAATCTCTTCTTATAAGATTTATTGCCTCTGAAAATCCACTGGAAGGTCAGCTAAGAATCAGTTTAGACTCAACAACACAAAGAACAACATTGTTTGATCAGCAATCGACACAAGTATATCGGAGATGGTGATGATGGTGTAGAATAGGACCTGTTCAGAACTGTTGTTCATAGGGTCGCTATGAGGCTTAGTTTACGAGAGGCTACCTAACAACAACAACAACAACAACAACAAGGGCATGGGAAAGCTGGGTAATAAATAAGGAAGATCAAAAAGGAACTGATGACTTTAGATTATTGTATTGTTGGAGAATATTGAAAATACCCACGATTACTACAAGAACAAATAAATTGGTCTTGGAAGCTTCCAGCATGCAAGGATGGAAAAACTTTGATTCATATACTTTAGACATATTATCAGGAAGTGCCAGTCTCTAGAGAAAGACATTATGCTTGGTAAAGCAGGTCGGAGGAAAACCTACAATGAGATGCACTGACACTTCAATTGCAATGGGTTGAAACACTGCAGTGATTGTGGAAATAGAACGGAACTGGACTGTATTCTAGTCTGTTATATATATGGCTGATATAAGTTGGAACTGACTCCATGGCTCTTAACAATAAGAAATATTTTTTAAAAACTATCACTTATTCAATGTTCAACCTGTGTCAGGTATTTAACTAACCATTGGATAACTATAATTTCTTGTTATCCTCACAAAAATTATAGATGGTATTCATGACTATTGTCCTGATTTTACAAATGGTAATTGCAGTTGTTGTTGTTGTTGTGTACCATCAAGTCAGAACCAAATCATAGCTGAGCCTCCCCCAGGTTTTCAGAAGAAATTAGTTGCACAGGAGGAGATTGTCTTTTCTTCTCCTGCACAGCAGCTGGTGAATTTGAACCACATGCCTTTGGGATTGCAGCAGAGCTTCTTGTCACCAGGCCAACAGTTAGAGCATGTAAGTAATAAGCCCATTTACTCCTTAAAATTTTTACTTATCACATAATGTAAAATAAAGTAAAAATGAAACAAAATATATATACTATTCATAAACACTGTTAAGTAAATGTACTTTCCTTTACATTATTTTTCCAGGGTTAAAAAGGTATTGGCAACAGTCAATATATTGTTCTTAGTTTCATACTTATTCCAAATGAAAGATATGCATATTCAGTATAAAGCTTTGAAATATAACTAAATCCAGTGACTTCTCCACATCTTATAATAACCAAACTCTGACTCTCCAAGTCATCCCTCTACTGGCCTAGAACATGGTCCAAAGGACTTTTGCATTTTGCAACCAGCTTAGGACTGAGCCATGGTACATACTCAGTCTAGCAATCAAGGGCCTATTGCATATCAAATAGTTTCAGCCCAACAGCCATGTGTTAACAATGTCTATTAAAGCGAGTTAGAAAGAATAAATTTTCTTTTATCCAGCTCTGAGATTTCATTTATAAATTGTGTCTATATCATAGTACAATTAGCTGTTCATTGTTTGTTGTTGTTAGGTGCCATCAAGTCATTTGTAACTGATAGCGACCCTACGTACAACAGCCCTAAACCCTTCTCTATCTTGTGCCAATCTTATTGTCTCTGACACACCTACCCCCATTACCCCAGTCACTGAATCAATCCATCTATCTCATCAAGAGTCTTTCTCTCCTGAGTTGTTCCTTTGCCCTCCCAAGCATGACATCCCTCTCCAAGGACTGGTCCCATCTTGCAACATGTCCAAAGTACTTCAATAAAATTACTAATGTTCAAATATCATGGGAAGAGCTTGCTTTTAGAAATCACAATTTTACAACTCAAACCTATTTCCACCACAAAATAGCTACTTGATGACAGGCATATCTATTAGCTCCCCTGGCTCTCAGTTTCCTCATCAAGAAAACAAAACTTATTATTATTAAAGTTTTATACATGACAGATAAACTACAGCTTTGGATTGGTTCTACTCAATTTAGTCATGGCCAATGAATCAAAATTGGAATGATCCCAAATGTAAAACATAAGTGAACAATAATGATAATAAAATATTATTTTGGAAATTAAAAGACAAATTGTATTGGAAAAGTTTGCTGTCAGGGACCTCTCCAAAGTACTGAAGAGCAACGATGTCAGTCTTGAGACTAAGGTGCACCTGATTCTGACCAGGGTCTTTGCAATTACTTGCTATGCGTCAGAACAATGGACAATGGATAGGGATGATAGAGAATTGATATCTTTGAGCTGTTGTGCTGGAGAAGAGTATTGAATATACCATGATGACTAGGAGAACAAACAGGTTTGTCCTGGAAAGGGTAAAACCAGGCTGCTCCTTGGAGGCAAGGATTCTGAAGCTTCGTCTGGCATACTTTGAGGATGTTGCAAGGAGGGACCAGTCCTTGGAGAGGGATGTCATGCTTGGGAGGGTGGAGGGACAATGCAGGAGCGGAAGACCCTAGAAGAGATAGATGGGTTCAATGACTGCCGTAATAAGACACAGGTAGGTGTGTCAGAGACAATAAAATTGGCACAAGATGGAGCAGAGTATAGGGCTGCTGTACATAGGGTCGCTAAGAGCCACAAGTGACTCGTTGGCACATAACAACAAAACCAATGATAATCTGAAAATTTACGATTTAAAGCCATGCTATTAATCTCCCTCTTAGAAAACAAAAGCACTATGTTTAACCAAATAGCTTGACCAGCACCATAGGAAACACAGTGCCCTAGTAAAAAATGGAGGCCAACTGTACAACTCTGAATGTGTGTTACTCTCTGCCATTTTGGCAATAATTCAGTAACCTACATAGCTCTTTGTGAACTCTGGCAGCCCAGTGGCAAGAAGCTGTACTGCAGTCCCAGAGCAGCGCAGTTCGAATCTACCAGATGTTCTGCTGGAAAAGGAGGGACAATCTCCTCCTATACCACAACAACACAACAACACAACAACAACATAGCTCTTCATTTATACAGAGTAGAACTGTCCCGTATGATTTCCAAGGCTTTAAATCTTCATGGAAGCAGTCTGCCACATCTTCCTCTCGTGGACAGGCTAGTCCATTTTCTCCAGCATTTTAATTAGTAACTGAGTGTCTTTACCACTGTGTAGCCAGAGCTTCTTGCTTAGTAGATCTCAACAGTGTCAAGGCAGTTAGGACTCATGGGCACTCTCCAGGAAGAGAAGACCGCTTTATCTTTCATTCACGGAATGCCTGGTGATTTCAAACTACCAAGCTTTCAGAATTGGAGAACAACTTATAATCCACTACACTATCAGGGCTCCTGTGCTTAGAAGTTGTGAAATGCTTTGAAGAAACATAAAACTCATTTGTAAACATAAGGTAGCACTGCCATTTTATGCAATTTCTTTTTTCCCAAAAAAATATTTTACTGGTAACATGCAACTTAGTTACCCAAATTAGCTTGTTGTTTGTTGTTAAGTTCCGGCGAGTCGTAGGCGACTCATAGCGACCCTATAAACAAATGACTTGAGCACTTGTATAACTTGCATCCTTTATCCAAGTTAATAGGGGTTCCTGAAGCTAGCTATTTTGGGCCAACTTAATCGACAAGAAGGAAGGGGGGTTGTTTAAAAAAGACAAATATCAGTAGTACTAAACACATTCATGGATCTATTAACTTATTTGCTTTACTGGTTAAAAGGGACTAATTTTCAATGGCCTTACTTCTCTGTTAGCTTCACAGGTCCCCCAGATCAGTGGCATAACTAATCTTAAGAAAGAATTCTGTAGGAACAGTAAAGAATAACAAACACAAGTCTCCTATGAAAATGAACACGACAGGAATATTTTTAGTAGGTATAGAGGGGCAGTTCACACAATTTTCTCAAAGACCCTTGGGTTTCCTACTCAAATTTACAAGTTCCAAGTTCAACTACTTCAAGTATCGACATTTCAGGAGGTAATATATGATCAAGAATTGACTGTAGTGAAGGATTAAGTACAAGTTGTATTGTAGGAACTGGCAAAAAGATGGGACCCAGAATTGACAAAAGACTGATAGAGATGTTTCAACACATATACATAATCCTAGAAATGTTCACATTTGCCAACAAATTTGGAAGACAGCTATTTGACCAATCTTTGAAACCATCTCAAAAAAAAGATAAACAGAATATAGACATTATTAGACAATATTATTAAGATAACATTCAAGTGAATTTATTTTAAAGAACAATTTCACCAAGATATGGACAGGGAACTGTCACAAATTCAAACAGATTTAGAAAAGGATGTGGAATAAGGGGTATCACTGCTGGTGTCAGATCGATCTTGAATGAAATTAGAGAATACCAGAGGATGCTTACCTGTGTTTTATTGACTATGTAAAGGCATTTGACAGTGTGAATCACAATAAATTATGGGTAATATTGTGAACAATAAGAAACCCAGAACACTATGCTCATGGAGAAATTATATATAGATCAAGAGGAACTTACCTGAACAGAAAAAGAAGATATTTTGTGGTTTAAGATCAGGAAAAACCATCATATTTATTTGATCTATATGCTGATCTATAATCTATTATATATATATAGATTATAATCTCTATATATATCTGCATAGATCAATGATCTATTATCTACAACCTGAGAAGCTGGACTAGAAAGAACATAACATCACGATCGGAGGAAGACTCATCAACAATCTGTAACCTGCAGATAACACAATATTGCATGCAGAAAGACATGAGATCTTGAAGCACTTACTGATGAGGATCAGAAAATTTTGGCATGGGTTACAAACAGTCTTTCAAATGGGTTATATCTTGGCGTAAAGAAAACAAAAATCTTTACAAATGGACCAATACCTAATGTTATGGTGAATGTTGTTGCTGTTGTTATGTGCCGTCGAATCACTTGCGACTCATAGCAACCCTATGTACAACAGCTCTAAACTCTGCTCTGTCCTATGTCAATCTCATTGTCTCTGACACACTCATCTCGACTGCCCCAGTCACCGAATCAATCCATCTCCCAGAAGGCTTTTCTCTCCTGCGTCTGTCCCCCACCCTCCCAAGCATGATATCCTTCTCCAAGGACTGGTATTTCCTTACAACATGACGAAAGTATGACAGATGAAGCTTCAGAATCCTTGCCTCCAAGGAGCAGCCCGGTTTAACCCTCTCCAGGATGAATCTGTTTGTTTTCTTAGCAGTCCATGGTACCCTCAACACTCCTCTCCAACACCAAAGCTCAAAAGCATCAATTCTTCTTCTGTCCTCCCTGGTCATTGACCAGCTCTCTGAAGCATAACAAGTGATTGCAAATACCATGGCCTGTACCAGGCACACAGTAGTCTCCAGAGACACACTGTTTCTCTTGAGTACTTTAGAGAGGTCCCTAACAGTAGACTTTCCCATCGCAATACATCTTTTAATTTCCTGGCCGCTGGTGCCAAGAGTGTTGGTTGTGGAGCCAAGCAGACTAAAGCTGTGAACAATCTCAATCTCTTCACCATCCATCCTGATGCTGCCAATTGGTCCAGTGGTGAGAATCTTTGTCTTCTTGACATTGAGCCTCAATCCATATTGAAGGCTGCAGTCCTTGACCCTCAGCAGCAAGCACTTCAGGTCCTCCTCAGTTTCATGAAGCAGGCATGAAACTCATTGCAGGACACTTAGAAAGGGCAGAAGGCTGGCAAAAAGACACCTCAGCAGAGCTAAAAACCCCCGCCCATGCAGATAACAGCAGAGACCCCCAAGGCTGCGCAAAACTCGGCCGAGCCCTCTGGCCTGCGGCCCTCGGGCCAAAAAGAAACTGTCTACATACCAGTTCCACAGGACATTACCACTAAATTTAGGAGACTCTGGTCACAGCATAAGAAACTGTTAGCTGCTGATGAATCTGGTATCACAAAAACCAAGGAAGCTTTAGAAATAAGCTATCAGATCAAGGGCTAGACAATGGGAGATAGATGTTGAAGGGATTGAGTAGAAGTGGAGGGGTACCTTGATGGATGGTGGAGTAAAGAAATAAGTAGGTCAGGACACTTGTGCCAAGGGCAGGGACAACACCAAAACTAATGGTTAATTCCACAGTAAGGGATATATTTTAACTTTTTCTGTAAAATGTTTATCTGTTATATACTTCTCTAAATCTGAACATTCAGATTAAGACACACTAGGAAGAAGGATTGGCCATCCCCTTCCAAAATAGCAGGCCTCTGAAAACCCTAGGATGAATAGAAGGGGGGGGGGAATTGAAGTAATCAAGGATTTCATTTTACTTGGATCCCCAACCAACACTTGTGGAAGACAAAGTCAAGAAATCAAATGACTTATCACACAGAACAAAGCTGCTGTGAAAGACACTTTAAAATCTTAAAAAAACAAAGATGCCATTTTAAGAACAAAGGTACCTTAGAACCCCAAGCCACAATAATTTATATCCCTTCACATGTTTGAGAAAACTGGACAAAGAATAAGGAAAGATGTTGTCAGGAGACATCAGTCCCTAGAAAAAAATTGTTTCATACTAGGAAAAGTAGAGGGCTAATGAGAGAGGAAAATCCTTGATGAACTAGACTAACATAGTGCCTGGAACAATGGGCTTGAGTGTGGTGGAGACTGGAGGACGGCACAGAATAGGACGAGGTTTCCATCTGTTTTTCACAGGGTCTCCATAAGTCGTAGTTGATTGGATGGCACCTAGCAACAAAAGAGAATTGATGCGTTTGAACTTTAGTGCTAGCAAAAAGTATTCAATATGCCACAAACTGCCACAAGAACTAAAGAAAATCCCTCATAAGGACAGTCACATAATAGCTGCAAAAATGGGCTCAAGAATAGCAATGAACTTGAGGATTGAGGAGGTAGTGTTTTTTTCTTTTTACCTGAGGGGGCCTATCTGTCAGAATTGACTTGATGGAAATAAAATTTTTTTTTCTTGCAATTCTAAAGCAAAGGCTGGAATTTGACCTATGTGTAGATTAGCTGGGACAGCAATGAGAGGAAGGAGTGTGGAGAATGTTTTTATCTTGTAGCAGGGGAAAAATTAATTTAGATGGAGTTAGATGTGGAGAGATAAACCATAGCATTTAGTGCTTTTGCCTGTTTTCACATCTCACTAGAGGGATTCAGTCAAGAGACAAGAAAGTAAAAAAATTAAGGACAGTCTCTGGTAACATTACACTTTTTTTTTTTTTACTATTTTTCCCTCTTCAAATTACTTGACAGATTAAAACATCATCATAATGTCACACCATCATCCCACTTTCTCTATACTTCTTAAAATACTTTGTAGGTCAACCCAAACAGGAGAAACTAAACTAAAGATCTTGCTCTTTGAAAAGTAAGTTTTCCAGAGCATGGATTTGGAAAGACATCTTCATTCTTTAAAGTTGGGGGGAGGGGTATGACAGAAAAAACTGGATAAATTATGTATATAGTATTGAAACAGATGAGGGAAAGAACAGATTAGAAGTGATATATGATTGAGTATTATGGTTAGCACAGGAATCCAGAATTAAGGTTGCATAGAGAAGTGTGCTCGGGGTGGGGGTGGGGGGAAGGGACGTGGGAATTGTATACTAATGAAGGGATTTTTTTTTTCTCTTTTGGGGGGGGGAAGCGAGCTGGTGGGGAGGGGTGGGCAGGGAGAAAATTGCGGCAATGAATGAATGGAAATCCAAAACCTCTGTAAAAAAAAAAATTAAAAAACAAAAAAACCTGTTGTTTCAGCAGTCACCCTAAACCCTTACTCCAAGTCATCTCACCTTTCCTGTGTTTACCTTTCAGAACACCAAAAACTGAAGTCATGGAAGTTTTTAGACATGATAAATGACTAGGAAATGACTTCTTGGACAGAAACATGCCATATTGTTTCAGCCAACATCATCTCATGAGTGGGTGGTGGCATTTCATTTCTATATATGCTAATGAAACAGACCCATGCTCTGTTGCTAACACCTATGTCTTTTGCACTACAAGACAGATTAACAAAGTGACTACAGCAATGTGCTCCAGAATATCTGAGATGATAAGGATGGCACAGGAGAGGACAGGGTTCCAATTCATTGTTCACAGGCTTGCTATGAGTAATAGTCAACTCAATAGCACCTAACAACAACAAAAACAACACTCAACTTTCCATTTCAATCACAGACCTCTCCTGTCAGTCCAGTTGTTATTAATCCACTGATTAAACATTTTAATGCTGGCTTTGGCAAAACATGCCAGAAATTCCTTCAGGGTAATTAAAGGTACCTTCTGTGTGAATAAACACAGATTGTGAGGTCCTTCCTGAACAGAGTGGGGTTGGTTCTGACCTGCTGCCTCTAGGACTTCTTTTTTTTTTTTTTTTCTTAGAAGGCTTTTCCATCATTGGAACTGATTTTCCCTGACTCATTCAAACCCTTGCTCAGTCTCCTTAGAGAAAGGTGGACTAAAGTCACAAATAATGTCTTATCTTTGTTGTTTCAGCCAAGACACAAGTATCAAAGACCTGAAACCAAAGGCCAAGACTACTGCCAAAGCGCTTTCACCCAGAGGAAGATTCTTATAATATCTTGTAAGGGATTCTTGTAATATCATTTCACAGAGTAAGTTATCTGCTAACCAAAGTCCACACTTCTCGGGTGTTCCATACCTTCTAGCCCCTCCGCAGGAGAAAGATGGGCTAGTTTCTTCCTTGTGATTTACAGACTCCTGAAAACTCATCTGAGGGTCATCTCTGAGTTGGTTCTGACTCAGTCGCAATGAGTGATGACTGGCCACTTAAAGACACTCTCACGGTCAATGGGTAGAACTCTTGGTTGCTAACTGGAAGGTGAGTAGTTGTAATGACCACCCTCACAGGGGAAAGCTCTGCTTCTATACACACTGTAACCAGGGAAACTCCAGAGGCCGTTCTACTCTGTCATAGAAGGTCACTCTGAGTCAGAGGCACACAACAATTTCAACAGAGTTATCTCTCCTATTTAATGATTTTAACTGATTTTTAGCTGAAGAATAAAATGTGATTTTAAAAGAAAAAACTCAAGTGAACACTTATTCATTGGTATTTTGTATCTGAGTGATACAAATAGTAACACTCCACATACTAAACAAATGGTTGGAAGTTCAAGTCCACCTCAGCAGAAAGTCCTAGTGACTTGACTTGCAAAAAAACCTAACACAAGAGACCCTATGAAGCAGCATTTCTCCTCTGGCTCACATGGGATCATCAGGCACTGAAACTGACTTGATGGTTTTTGGTTGTTTGTGTTTATCCTGTAACTAGTTCTTTGCACACAGTAAATACTCTATGCATCTTCTTCACCTCAAAACCAACTTCATTGTCTCTTTAATGTAAACGTGGTATATCCTTGCTTAACACTGTAACACAATGTAGAAAACCTAATAATAAACATTGGAAATTACTTAAAATTTCATTTTTTTCTTGTTGTTGTTAAGTGCTGTCGAGTTGTAGACAACTTATGGTGACCCTAGACCCTATAAATGAAAAACCTGAACACTTGAATAACTTTCATTGTTTCTCCAAGTTCATAGGGTTTCCAGAGGCAAGCTATTTCGGAAGTGGATGCCACTCCTGCTTCCAAGCTTGTTTTAACTGGGGAGCTCCACCAAACACTGTCCACCATGGGTAACCATTTGACACATCAGTGTCACAGTGTTTAGCATCACAGCAACCACAAGTTACCTCTGTATAGCAAATGGACAGACCAGTGTTATGCTACTCAGAGGAATGTTTGACAAAGCAATTAAACCCAGGCTTGAGGGCTGAAGATTAAAATCACCCACCTTTGGCTTGGTAGCATCACTTTCTATCCACTCAGCCAACAGGGATCTCTCATGTTGTTGTTGTTGTTAAGTGCCATCAAGTCATAGACAACTCATAGCGACCCTATAAACAGAAGACCTGAGCACTTGTATAACATTCATCGTCTCTCCAAGTTTATAGAATTTCCAGAGGCAAGCTATTTAGTGTGTGTTTATGTCATTCATGGCACTAACTAGTGTCTTTTCTTTGATCAAATGTGATATATATTCTGATTATTCTTGTTTTGCACCTAAGATCACTTTTTTCTTTCTCTCCTTGCCATTGACTCAGAACTAATTCATAGCTGACTCTCCAATCTGTGAAATTAACCATCATTTTTGTGGAATTCTTTATGCATACACACAAAAGTTTGTATCAGAGAAATTCAGCTATGTGTATGTTTTTGTCATGAACATGATAACTTTTCAAAAACAAACAAACAAAAAACCCCAAAAAACCTCACAACCCTTTGACTTACATCCATCTCCTTCCAGAGCTTAGATTGCAACTCTTATCATCTAGATGTGATTTCAGTTGCGCAATAAATAGTTACTGAATGGTTTAAAGGTCAAATAAGAGAAAAACAAACACGTGAGTGGATGTCAGTTACGCTTTAAAAAGCTGGAACAATTTCCAAGCAATCACAAAAATCATACAACATGTCTTTGACACTTCCCTCTATATCTTTAATTAGAGTAGGAGAATCTTACACCATATTTATAAAGATCAAGAAATTTAAAACCTCAAGTACAGAAGATGTTTCTGATGGCTGTCTTAAGTATATAGATAGAAAGGATTGATTTACTGTCAAAGTTAAATCAAGCTTAAAAAAACATTTACAGAGCTTCTGTGAGTCAAGCTTTTGCACTGTCATCTATGCAGAATAAACCAAAGAAGTAAAGATTTGGTCACTCCGTTCTAGGAGTTTCTGTACCACTTATGGAGATAATATATAGGTTCTACTTCTTTCAGGCTATTTGACTTTGGGGCTCACTTTCCAAGTTTGGAAAATTGGAAATAATCCTTTAATAATACTCTTTTGGTTAATGGGATTTCTGGGATAACTAAAGAACTTGAATCCAAAATGTCATGGGTAAATGTGGAGTTGAGTCAAGCTATGTAAGTCCCAGGCAAGGGGAAACAGCACAGGTAAGGGCACAGAGCCTGGTATGTTCCGAGGGATTGTAAGGACAAAGGACAAGCAGGTTTGTTTGATTCAAAGATCAGTCAGGAGAGACCTAGGAGAAGAGGGGAGCTGGCAGGAAACATGCAGGTTGGGAAAAAATATGTAAGCAGACCCCCTTTAGGGGTCAAACAAAAGTAAGAAAATAGTTCTTTGCTTTTCCAGTGGGTGTCAATGCCTAGACCAAGGCCATCCATACGAGTGACTCAAAGGTAACTGGAAAAAAGGAGAAGAAAAAAAACACCCACCAACAAACATAACAACAATCTGGCCTACGCAATAGGCTCAAATCCAAGCTTCTAAGACTTATAGGAAAAATTCTGATCAGAAAATTTCCAACTCAAATAGTGCTGAGGAAGCTCAGAGACTTGGCAGCAGAAACACAGTATGCTAACCACATTGCTTTTGCATTTTCTACCACAGCTCACAGAGTTGCTGAAGATCTCAAGAGACAGGAGTAAGTGATTGACCTCGGGCCTTACAAGGGGTTAGAAACAATACAGGAAATACACATTGCTCACAAATGGAACGGCACCGAAACGTTTGCCTGTAAAATTCATCGCACAACCACAAGGTTCTAATTTCTAAAGCAGAAGACATCAGTCATCTAGGCTAATCCCCAAGGAATTGTTCCTGGATGGTGCAAATGGTTAACACATTTTTCAGCTGCCAATAAGCTGGAGGTCCGGTCCCATCCAAAGGCACCACCAAAAAAATGGCTTAGTGATTTATTTCTGATGATCATTGAAAACGTTCTGGAAGATATTCCATTCTAACACACATGGAACTACCATAAATTAGAGTTAGTTGGACAGCAAGTGTTTTAATTGATAAGAAACTAGAATGAATGGAATGAATTTACAGGGCATGTAAATTCGAAGAACTGAATTGTCCTAATTTTTTTCTGTTGGCTCAGGGGCCTAACACAGTTTTCTTTCCCTCTGTCTTATGGCATCATTAATTGAATTCCAGCAGGTATAACCCCAGATGCCCTTGAGATGATCTTGACTCATTGGTAACCCTACAGGAGAGAGCAAAGTTGCCTCCTAGGGTTCACAAGGATGCAAATATTTATGCAAGCAGACTGCTACATCCTATAGAGAAGCTGGTGCATTTTTTGGTTAAAAACAGAGTGTTTAAACCAGCAAGCTACCAGAAGGGCTCCTTCTAGAAGATATGTTCCAATGTATTTGACCTGCCCCAGTCAGTATTCTCTCAGGCCACATTGCCTCTGCCCTGGCAGACAGATGATTTTAATGTGATGTTGGTGGTTATATTTCACCAAGTTTCCATCAAACTTGACATCTTTGGAAGCTTAATACCTTTAGTCCTCTGAGTATTGAACTGTGACACCTACTAACCACCACTAATTTTTATCCATTCACCTGTTTACTCATCCATAGATCTCAAATTTATCTATTGAACACTTACTAAAATAAGACCTCATTCCTGCTCTTGTATTTTATGAAATTTTTAAATGAAAAACCATTCTCAAAGGGTTTGGTATCTTTCTTAAAGACCTCAAGATACTTGGTTGTTGTTGTTATTGTTAGGTGCCATTGAGGTGAGTACAACTCCTAGAGACTCTATGAACAAAAAATCTGAACACTGTCCTATCCTGCTCCATCCTCACCCTTTCTGACACACAAGAGCCCATTGCAGCGGTCACCGTGTCAATCCACCTGGTTGAGGGTCTATCTCTCCTTCCCCGACCCTCCACCCTTCCTTTGAGCAGAGGGAGAATTCCCCAAAGACTCAAGCAAAGTAGGTTGAGAATTCAAAACAAATCCCAATTTCAATTCCCAAAGACTGCTGAAATGCAGACAATCTACTTTGAAAATGAGTTATAAACCACTCACTAAAAATAGAATCCAAGATAGATTTTACAATATTTGCCCTTCTTGTTTTGCCAATTACGTTGTCAGTTTTTAGAGACAATAATAACAAGACTATATAATAATGCCTGGAAGTCTCAGGTCAAAGAGAATTTACTCAAAGCCTAGTGTTCTTAGATTTGCTTGGGTTCAAATTGCCTCCAACCATACAGAGAATTCAGCTGTTTACTGAACAAACCCACTAAAAAAAGATACACCTTTCAGAAATAACAAATTTGTACCCTATAAAAAGCTAGCTCATTAAACAATCATTTTGGTTTTTAAATTAACACAGGTTTGTTATACTAGGTCAATCATTCTTTGAAGTTAGCTGCTCACCCAGTTAAAGAAAATTAACATTTCTGGGTCATCAAGTTCCTTATACTTACCTACAAATGATGCCCTCAACCCATGGAAATGGCTTATTAAACATGGGTGGGTAACTGAATCCCAGGGAACCAGTTACTCCTTATATAGTTAAAGGCAGTGGTTGAGAATTTTTTTTTTAACAGAAAGGGCAAAAGTGCCTGAGAATACTAGAATATATGGAGGCAAGGTGACCCACTTAAAGCTCAATGAACTCCTGTAGTTATCTGTAAACAAGTTAGTTTATTTAACAGAGAATGTTCACCTTGAACACTGTGCTCTTTAAAGAATCTATTGGAGATAAAATAGAAAATCCATCCACCAGAGAGAAGTGGATTCTGACTCAGAATGACCCCATATGACAGAGCACAACTGTTTCTCAGACACAGCAACAATTGTGAGATAGGACAAGATGGGACAGTGTTTCAATACATTTTATATAAGGTTGCTATATGAGTCAGAATTGTGTGAGAACAACACAAATATTGATGGAAACACACTGTGACACCTTTCTCCTGGGAGCAGTTGGTAGATTTGAACCTCTGACACTTAACCCACTATGCCTTCAGATCTCCTTTGAATGGACAACTATCCTTCTAAAGCGCAGATGGATTAGGGCTTCCAGAGTTCTTTCAAGCTGTTCTCTGATGAAGTTTATAGTCTTTGGTGGGAGTGTAAAATGGTGCAACCACTCTGGAAGACAGTAGGGCACTTTCTCAAAAAGTTGACAATAGAAATACCATTTGACCCAGCAATGCCACTACTGGGAATATACCCTAAAGAAATCAGAACTGCCACCCAAGCAGATATATGCACAACCATGTTTACTGCTGCATATTTCACAACAGCAAAGAGATAGAAACAACACAAGTGCCCATCAACAAATGAATAGATAGAGAAGCTGTGGTATATTCACACATTGGAATACTACACAGCACCGAAGGACAAGAGATCCATGAAATACTATGCAAAGTGGGTGACACTGTAGGACACTATGCTGAGTAAAAGATCTCACTCACAAAAGGACAAATACTGCATAATGACATAATAACAAGACTGAAATCAGGATTGGGGAAAAATGAAGAAGAGAAGGAATAAATAATGTACACTGCATTGAAACAGATGAGGAATGTTGTTGTTGTTGTTGTTGTTGTTGTTACGTGCCATCGAGTCACTTACTACTCATAGCGACCCTATGCACAAGAGCCCTAAACGCTGTTCTATCCTGTGCAAACCTCGCTCACTCCCGACACACTCATTCCCACCACTCCACTCACAGAATTGATCCATCTCATTGAGGGTCTTCCTCTCCTGCACCGTGCTTTAAAAGGAATATATGATTAGATACTATTTACATGACTACATCCAGAATAAGAGCTTCATTGTAAAGTCGGCTAGGGTGGGGTATTTCACAACAATGAAAGGATTTTCCCCCACAAAGGAAAAAGTGAACTGGGTGCAGAGGGTGGGCAGGGAGGAAAATGTGCAACAATTAATGAATGAAAATCCAAGTTCTCTATAAACTTTCATTAAGATCTCAATTTTAAAAAAATGAGGCACACACAGATGGAAATTTTACAAGGAAAGTCTAGGTTAATGATGGCATTATAATATTGCAGAGACAGAGAGAATGGTGACACAGTGTGAAATAGATAATGTTGTCTATTAACTAACTATACATGTAAAAACTGCTGAGTGGGTGTATATTGTGTGGGTAGATGTACATATTTTCATCAAAGCAAATTTAAAAATTAGTAATAAAAACCTCCATGGTTAAATTTGTGTAATTTTTTCTCTGGTTTCTATCTACATATGTTTATTCCCTATTTAAACATGTAAACATCTACAGAAATGTGAAGCAGAGGCAAACAGGTAGAGGGTAAAGCTGGGTAAACATCCCCAGCAATTGCAGAGCTATTCTTTAGTACAACCACGTTAGGGGCAATTTGCTAATGTAATTCAAAAGCTTTATTTTTTTTTTCATGCTATTTAACCTAGAAATACTATCTCTAGAACTTTGTTCAAAGAAAAGAACTAGAGATGTTATGAAATAGCATTCTGAAATGATACAATATATAATTATACAGTAAAATTGGAAAGAATGTAATACTTTAATATTATCACCACAAAATAAAGCATGTTCTAGGGGGGGAAAAAGGTCCAAAAATTGTGATTGGGGTCTAAAACAAAAACCTTAGATATTAGAACATTTGATAAGATAATTCTAGCTTTCATTCATTTTATCCAAATAAGTCTTTCAGCTTATTTCTCGTAAGGTCTCTCTCTCTCTCTCTCTCTCTCTCTCACACACACACACACACACACACACACACTCCCAAAGATTGGAAGGAAATACACCAGAATTATAATAATCTTAAAATTTTACTTTCTTGCTCAGACTCTTCTTTATAGTTCAGTAGTACACATGTATTTTCTCTTAGAGCATCTGTTTCTACACAGTATTTAACAAGATCTATATTCATATTCCTTTGTCTGTGTTTATGTGGATCTTCCCAATAGAATGTAAGCTCTATCTACCAGAGCAAAGTCTACAGCTGTTGTTTTTTCCGTGTATAACTTTTTTTAGAACTGTGTATAATATATAATAATCTTTTAAGATGATTCCTGAGTGAATAATTTTGAGGTACGGTTATGTCTGAGGACTCAGAAGATTCAACATTCTGTTGCGTCTCTAGTCTCCAACTCATTTACTCAAGCTGCATATTTTATTTTTGGAATTAATGTTACTTTAGTAAAGTATATGTAGCATAATCCTTTACTGTCTGTTCTTTTCACATCTACAATTCATGGACATGAATCACATATGCAATATAGGGTAACTATCACCACTATTTCTAACAGCGTAGTGTCATCCCAAACAGAAGCTTAGTACTCATTAAGCAATAATTTCCCATTCTCCTCTGCCATCAGCACTTAGTAGCCACTAATCTACTTTTGTTCCCATATATTTGATGTATTTTGTTCCCATGTATTCAGGTTTTATTATAAGTGAGATTTTGTAAAATTTGTCTCTTTATACCTGACATATTTCACTTAGCATGATGATTTACAGGCTTATCAATGTTTTTTACCCATCTTTATGAAGACTATGAGTACTATTCCTCTATATGTATATACTCCATTTTGTTTATGTATTCATATGTTTATATGTTTTCATCCTTTGGCTACTGTGAATGCTAATGCTATGAACATAACTATATAACTATCTGTCTGAGTTCTTTGTTCTCAAGTCTTTTGGGTCTATAACTAGCAATGTACAACCTGTTTGCTGGAAGTAAAGAGGACATAAAGTACTTACTAGAGAACATAAAAGACTGTAACTGTCAGTATGTGCTAAACTTCCATCGTTGTTGTTAGGTGCCGTCAAATCGCTTGTGACTCATAGCAACCCTATGGACAACAGCCCTAAACCCTGCTCTATCTCTTGCCAATCTTGTCTCCAACATACCTATCTCTATTAAACCAGTCACTGAATCAATCCACCTCATAGAGGGTCTTCCCCTCCTGTGCTGTCACTCCACCCTCCCAAGCATGATGTCCCTCTCCAAGGACTGGTCCCTTCTTCCAACATGTCCAAAGTATGTAAAATGAAGCCTCAGAATCCTTGCTACCAAAGAGCAGCCTGGCTTCACCCTCTTTAGGATGAGCCTGTTTGTTCTCCTGACAGTCCATGGTATATTAAATACTCTTCTCCAGCACCACAGCTCAAAGGCATGAACTCTCCTTCTACCATCCCTAGTTATTGTCAAGCTCTCTGATGCATAGCAAGTTATTGCAAAGACTATGGCCTTTAGTCTCCAGACTGACATTGTTGTTCTTCAGTATTTTGGATAGTAAGGAAGCAAAATTCCTCTCAATGGGACCAACAAGTAGTATCATAATAAATTAAGACTAAGGAAGTTCTCAAGGATTTAATTTTACTTGGATCCATAATCAACATTCATGGTAGCAGCAGTCAAGAATAAAAACACGTATTAAATAGAATAAATATCTGCCAAAGACTTCTTTAAAATGTTAAAGAGCAAAGATGTCACTTCAAAGACATTGTATGCCTGATACAAGTCATAGTATTTTTCATTATTTCATATGCATATGAAAGTTGGATACGAGATAAAGAAGACTAAGGAAATGGAGGACTTGAAACTGTGATATGGGTCAATAATATTGGATACACCATAGATAGATGAAGAAAGGCTTAAAATTGTCAAGGATTTCATTTTACTTGGATCCACAATCAACACCCTTGGCATCAGCAGTCAGAAGACCCATCACTTTGGGCAAATCTGTCTAAGACATCTCCAAATACTGAAGAGCAACGACATCAGTCTGAAGGCTAGGGTGCACCAATTTAGGCCATGGCCTTTTCAAACACTTTCTATGCAACTGAGTGCTGGATAATGAATAAGGATGATAGAAGAATAATTTATGCACTTGAGGTGTGATGTTGGAAAAGATTACTGAATATTCTATAAACTTCTAAAAGAATAAATAGATATGTCTTAGAAAGCTGTAGCCAGAGTGCTCCTTGGAGGCAAGGAGGGTGTAGCTTCATTTCTCATGCTTTGGACATATTGCTAGGAAAACTTATTTTTTGGAAAGGAAACTCATGCTTGGAAAGGTGAAGGATCAGGAAAGAGAGGAAGACCCCCAACGTGATGGACTGATATGGTGACTGCAGCAATGGGCTCAAATGTATCAGAGATGATGAGGATGGTATAGCATAGGCCAATATTCAAGTCTGCTATTCATAGGGTTGCTATGAGTCACACGCAACAATCACCACCATCAAAAGAAACAGATCTGTTTTGGAGGAAGTGAAGTCAGCGTGTTCTTGGGAGGCAAAGATGGTGAAACTTCTCACATACATTTTCAGGAGTGTTTAGTCCCTGGAAAAACATACCATGTTTAGAAAAGTGGAGGCTTAGCAAAGAAAAGGGAGACCCTCAATGAGATGGAGTAGCATAATGGTTCCAAAAATAGGCATAGGCAAAGCAGAGATTTTGAGGATGTACAGGACAGGGCAAGGTTTCACTCTGCTGTACATAAGGTCACTATGAAGTAAAGGGAGACTGAAGGGCACCTAACAACAGATCCACTCACTGTGCAATCGGTGAGCATAGGAGGGCTGGAAATTCAGTGCATTACTAATCAAAAGTCCAGTTGGTTCACACCCATCAGCTGCTTCATGAGATGAAGTATGACCGTATGTTTCTAGAAAGAGCCACAGCCTTGGAAACCCTAAAGGGATGTTCTACTTTGTTCTGCAGCACAGCTCTGAACTGGAATCAACTTGAAGACGGAATTTTGAGGATTTTTTTTCATTGGATGGTAGTTTTATCTTACTTTTTGCAGATTGGCTTAAGTCTCTTCCACAGCAGCTTTCTTCACTCATTTTGCCTCCTTTCATCACACAGTCCCCACTCTCCATTAGGAAACCCTTCTCCACTTCACCTGTAAGCAATCCCCTTAATGCTTCACTTTTCCCACTAAACCATCTCCAGACAGTTAAAGTTTCTGTTGAGCACTTCCCGAGACCATTTAGAAGATCTACTATACTTATTAAACTTTCATTGTGATCAAAGCACTCTTTTAGGATGTTTTATTAGGTGCTGTCCAGTTGAGATTGACTCACAGAAACCTATGCACAATGAAATGAAATCTTGCTTTGTCCTGAGCCATTTCCCCAATCTACACCGTGTTTAAACTCATTATTCCAATTCACCTCTTTTGAGAGTCTTCTCTTTTGCTGACTTTCCCAAGAATGATGTCCTTTCCTAAGGCCTGGCCCCTCCTGATAGCATGTGATACAAGCCTTCACTGTCCTTGGTTCTAATGAGCATCCATCCTTCCTTCCTTCCTTCCTTCCTTCCTCCCTCCCTCCCTCCCTCCCTCCCTCCCTCCCTTCCTTCCTTCCAAGAAAGGCTTTTTAAATTTTTTTAGCAGTCCATTCAATATTCTTCATCAACACTACAATTCAAAGGCATCCACTCTTCTTAATTCTTTTTTTATTCATTGTCTAACTTTTACATGCAAACGAAGAAAGTGAAAAATACGACTGCTTAGGCTAGGCCCCCTCTAGTCTTTAAAGTCTGAAACTGAACATGAAATCAACATGAAAGAATAACTAGTGACTGGAATTCTAAATGTTAAAACAAAGAAGAAGGACTGGTAGTTGAAAATACAGCCGTGGTGATAGAAATGAGGCTGGAGATAACATAATAGAATTTTGTATGACCAGCAACATATTCATTACAAATATGTTCATTAAAAATGTAAGTGGTAATGTACACATGGATCTTACCCGGATGAAATTCACAAGCCCCAAATAGGCATTTAATAAATTTTAACCACCTGAGTGTTGTCAAAGTGTTAGGATCAAAGTTTTAAATAGTAACCACCTCCTCACTGCCACCTTCAAGTCAGTTTAGGTGCATATCTACTATCTATGAGGTTCCTGAAGGTGTTGTAAATCTTTACTGGAGGTGTCCACCCATTTTTCTCCTGAGGAACTGCTAGCCTTGTTACCAGTCTGATATGTTACCTATTACTACACCAGGGATTTTTGGAAGCAGGGAAGCCATCCTCCATGGCTAATACTTATTTTGTAAATGAAATTGTACTAGGAAATAATTACTCTTATCTGTCACAATGGAAAATCTTAGCAATTGTGCGAAAGTCATTTGGTCCTCAAACTCTAAAATATTTAATACCTGGTCCTTTAGAGAACAATTTTCCTGACAATTCCTCTAGATTCCTCTAGACTACTGATGTATTTGCATAAAATGGATACAATGTTAAATTTTCACTCTATTTAAAGCTAATTAATTCATAAAGTAGCATGGTACCCAAACTTTAAAACAGTAAAGGCCTATGCAAATTTTAAGAATTACTGTTATTATTATAATATTTCTAAATTTGTTTTTTAGAGTATATGTTATGTGCTTTCAAGTCTTGAGTCCGCTGATTGGCAGTGGGAAGATTACACAATTCTCTAAATCCCAATTTTATCACCAATAAAGTAGTAATCTATCTCCTTCTGCTGGAATTCTCTCAATGAATATGTGATAAGAGCCATTTGAAGGACAATGTACTAGGGGATGAAGGAGCCCTTGTGGCACAATGCAAAGCATTCAGGTTGCTGACTAAAAAGTCAGTGGTTGGGATCCTCCAGATGTTCTTTGGGAGAAATATAAGCAGTCTTTTCCTGTAAAGATTTACAGTCTCAGAAACTCAACAGAGAGTCAGTAGGCAATAGGATCTACTTGATGACAGTCGGTTTGGTTTGGCTTTGAGTCTTAGGAGACAATGTCCTTAGGTGGTAAAAACAGTTTGTGCTTGACTTAACCAAAACACCGATGGTTTAAATTTACCCATCAGCACTGTGGAAGAAAGGCCTGGCAATCTACTTCCCTGAGTTAAATCCTACGGAGCACAGTTCTACCCTGAAACACCTGCAGTCGCCATGAGTCAGAATCTGTTTCAAAACAATAAATTGTTCTGTTTGTGCTAGGAGAGAAATAAGACACTGGCCTCATTCTGCTTTAGCTGGGTATGCACCTAATAACTGTTTTGAGGATTTAAGGATATAATTCATATTAAGCACTACTACAGAACACTTTTAGTAGTCATCTAAGTCGTTAATTCACTGGATGGGCAAATATCAAATGCTGGTGAGGTGGTGGAGAATCTGGAACCCTTATTCACCATTGGTGGGAGTGTAAAATGGTACAACCACTATGGAAGGCTGTATGGTACTTTCTCAAAAAGTTGCAAATAGAGATACCATTTGACCTAGCAATTCCACTGCTGGGACTTAACCCTAAAGAAACCATAACTGCCATCCAAGCAGATATATGCACACCCATGTTTATTGCAGCTTTGTTCACAATAGCAAAGAGCTGGAAACCACCCAAGTGTCCAATAACAAACATAGGGATAGAGAAGCTCTGGTATATTCACACAATGGAATACTATGCAGTACTGAAAAACAAAGGACTCATGGAATCTTATGCAAAATGTATGACCCTGGAGGACAGTATGCTGAGTGAAATACCTAAGTCACAAAAGGACAAATATTGCATAGGGCCACTGTTGTAAAATGGGACTGACATCAGGGTTGAAGGAAGACAGAAAAGGAGGGGATGAATGATGTATATTGCATTGAAACTGATGAGGGAGAGAACTGTTTTAAAGGGGATATATGAATGGGTATTCTTGTCACTACAGAGGTCCAGAGTGAAGGCTACATAATGGAGTGGTCTTGGGGGGAAGGGATTGAGTAAAAATGAAAGAGTTTTTCTTTCTTTTCAAGGAGAAGAGTGAATTGAGGGGGAGGGAGGTAGGGAGAAAAGTGCAACAATGAATGACTGGAAACTCTAAGTCTCTGTAAACTTTTGTTAAAATCCATTTAAAAGAAAAACTAAAAAAAAAATTCCCTGGATGGACTGATGTTTGCCATTCTCTCTGGAAAAAAAAATAGGCCTACATCACATTGAACACAGCTAGTAAACTCATTTTTGGTGCACAAGCACCTTTTTGTTTCCTTCAAGAAAATATCATGGTTATTGCGAGACACTTGTCTTTGTACCCAGATTTCTTAAAGCTGGGCATCAAGGAAGTTGATGAAATGAAAGGTGTTCATCAAAAAAAGAATAATAGCTTTAAATGAAAACTAAGTTGGATGTATTTAAAAGGCTTGACAAATAATTGTCAAAATAAATGTGAAAGAGATTAAAGATTGAAGGACAATAAAAAATCCAGAAAGATTCCATAATAAGACTGTTTCTCAAATTCATTCAACCTCAGGGAAAATAAAACTGGAAAGGTTCTTTGTCATTTTGGGGCTTGCTTTCCATGAGGAAAATAATTTCTCATCAGTAGACATACACTAAAGGAAAAGGCCCTTTCTCAGTCCCTTAATAAAAATGAACAAATATAGAATACAATATATATCACCATCTTTTAATATTGGCTATCTTAAGTGTGTACATACTTAATGAAATCACATGTTACCTCTTCCCCCACCATCTTTTCATAGGTAAGAAGACAGTCATAGGAAAGAATGACCTCTTCAGGCCACAGAGCTCTTATTGCTGAGGTGGTTCTCAGTTGCAGGTGTGGTCTAACTCCATTACCTCTGCTACCTTGTGGTAATAGAGAGATGAATGCCGCTCAGTTTCCTGGATCCTATGGATAATTACCTTTAGAGACAGACAGCCATGTCCAGATAGGAGGCAAATGCTTGAGAACAAGAACTTCATCTTACACTTCATCATCCTCACGAGTAGACCCTGCATAGTGCCTGGTAATCAATAATTTTTCTTTTTCATTGACATATTTTCTTTCTGACTTTCTCATAATAGAAGAGGTTGGGGCCTTCTTGGCTGACGGAAAGCACTGGGCTTGACAGCAGGGAGGAATTCTCCTGTTCCTGTCAGACTGTGTCATCACGAGCCCAGCCTCCCTGATTGGCACGTGCTCGCCCCTTGTCAGTGCGGCAAGATGAGCAGCACCCAGCTCACCAGATGGTGATTTGTCCCACCAGCCACCTTTGCTGCATCCCTGATTCTCTCCAGCCCAGGAGCGTCTCCAGCATTCATGCTGCAAGGCAAATCCTGCCAACAACTTTGCCAAATGGCTCCTCTCAAAGTCATGGGCTGCCCAGACAGGCTGGCTCTTCCATCTGCAGCAGCTTTTGGCAAAGAGAAGTTTCCTTTCCTGGCTCTGCCTCTTGGCTGCACCAGAGCCATCCTGCCAGAAGGGTGATCTGACCCATCAGTAAGTACATGCAGGCCTGGAGTTCTGGGATCACTGCTGTATCCCCCTGTCTTATTCCTGAATACAATAATATCAGAACCTACTGAAGAGACCAGTGTAGACATAACTAACATATCACAGGAACACAGAGCAGGAAAAACTATAGAGTATGTACCTCCCCTCAACCCTGCCCTTTAAACTCATTTTACTGGATTAGGAAACTGAAGCCCAGATAGTAAAAAATGGCTGATTACGGTGGCAGAACTAGAAATAATACCTAGGTCTTATGAACTACATCCTGTTTTAATGAATTACTTCATCCGATATTTCCCTCATTTTATTTTCAGTTTCTTGTATTTATATTGATTCAAAAGAGTATTGCTTTAGAAAAAAGAATTCATTTTCTTTTCTCTCTGTCAATATCAAGTCTTTTTTTCAAACAAGTATGTTACTATACCACATGGAAACAATGTTTAAGATTAAGGGCTTTAGAAGTAGACACACCTGCACTTGACTTCTATTCTGCAATCTCCTATTATATGAACTAGCAATTAGTAATGCTATTCTGCTTTATTTTCATTCCTCTAAATAGGAAATAAGAGCATTATCATTCCATAGAGCTGTGAGAATGAAATGCTAAGTAATTTTAAAGCCGAAGTCTGTCTCTGCAGCAAAGTAAACCCTCCAATAGGGCCAGCAATCAACATTATTCTTTGTTAACACTCAACTCCACAGCGGTTTGGGGAGACACAGGGCAGACACATATAAATAGGTATACCAGGGACCCTCTTCTACTTTAGGAAATTCAGGCACTTGAGATTAAGTGACTGAACCAAGATTATGCAGAGAAGATATGGAAGGCCAGAAGTTACTATTGCCATTTTATCAAGAGCTGGGAACCAGCATCTTAACTTTAAAGATAATACAATCAAGGAGCTAAATTTTGAATAAGCCCCCCACACACACACACATATACATGGGCAATCAACATAGAATCTTATATAATTTGGAAAAAGTGAAAACTTTTTACATCCCTGAAAGAATTACTAGGGTGGTGTCTTCATGCTAGGGGGCATTATTAATCCATTAAGGACAACAATGAAAGCCTTGATCTTCTGGCATAAAAAGATCCTTAAGATATACTCCTGAGGGGAGGGAAAAAAAGAGAAGTAAGATAAATATTATTCTTTGCTTTATAGAAACAATCCAAACAATCCACCTCACAATGATTTAATAGCTGAGAAAACACAGAAAGATGACTATGAGGAAATGTACTCTACCATGGACAATAAAATTTCTAGGCAGAACAGTGAGGGGAATGAGGAGGGAGAGAAGGTCATGCTTTGCTCTATCTACCTGTCTGAATCATTTCAAGTAAGAAGGTATCTATGTTTGGCTGAAAATGCAGAGAAACAGAGGGCAGTGTGAATAACATTCAACATACAACTTCCGTGAACCAGCAGACTATTTTGCCTTACCCTGGTCTGAAGTGAACTTCTACAAAGTTAAATGGGCCTGTTAATCTTTGTCAAGCTTCTTGTACTACTCTTCCCCCTGGTAAAGCCCTGCCTGGTGATATTTTGTCTTCAGCGTTTCCAATTCTGACTTTTAGGTCACTTGGGATACCTCTCTGTATATTGCTGCAATATCCTCAATTTACAGCTTTGCAAGCTTTTCTCTGCACCCTTATACATCCCCTGAGGGGCACAGAGCTGAGTCCCAACATTTAGCAAAGGAGGAATTGAATTCCTCTGTGATTGCCCAGTACAGCTTGGGATACATCTTCTCACATATAATGTACTGAACAGGATATTTCAAATAGTAGGTGCCATCTCTCTCAGGTTAAAACTACTAATTCAGTCTCTTAAAAAAATATTGTCTAAGACCATTATTGTAGATGAGTATGAGAATCCAGGGAGGTGTGGGAGGCCTGCTTAATCATAGGATCTCCCCATTTGATGGGTGGAGCAAGTGGTGGGTATAGGAAAGGGGAAAGATCCGGTGTGAAAAACAATGTATATGAACTTTGTAAATAAACCAGCATAAAGTTTTAAAAAAAGAAAAAGATCTCTTTTAAGGGAGTGAAGGAATTAGGAAAGATCCAGTGGAGTCCTGAAAAGACTGGATAATGATGGGCTAAGATCAATAGTGATTAATTTCATAAAACATAATGTATGAGAATGAGGCTCAATGTCAAGAAGACAAAGATTCTCACCACCGGACCAATTGGTAGCATCAGGATGGATGGCGAAGAGATTGAGATTGTTCACAGCTTC
>NW_006399880.1:9277373-9297173 GCF_000299155.1 Elephantulus edwardii | reverse complement strand
GCAAACGACTCGACAGCACATAACAACAAACAACAACATGAGAATTATCATATGAAATATAATGTGAATGAAGGAATGTGTGAAAGAATGTATATGAATTCTGTATGAAGGACGAATATAAAATAAAAATTTAAAAAGGAAAAAATATCCACCTATAGGAAACCCCCAGATCCCATGGACGCTGCATGTTCTTCTGTCCCTCATCCACATGCTGTCGTTTGTAGGTGCAATTGAGTCAGTTCCAGTTCATCATGACCTCCCGTACAACAGAACAGAACGCTAGTAGTCCCATGCTGTCCTCGCCATTTGCTGCAACACTTCAGCCATCACTGCTGCCATTGTCAGCTCGTCTTATTAGAGATCTTTCTCTTTTTCACGGACCTTCTACTTTACTAAGTCTGCTGTAGTTCTGCAGGGCTCAGTCCCTCCTGATAACACACTCAAAATACATCAAGGTTAAGGTCTCACCATTTTCATGTTTAAGGAACATGTCTTCCAAGACAAAGTTTGCCAAAGCCATAATTCATCAAAGGTATTGTTTCCCTAATCTTCCTCGTGCATAAGAAGCATGCATAAGAAGCTATTGAAAATATCATGGTTTGGATCCAGTACCCTTAATCCTCAAAGTGACATCCTCATTTTTTAACACTTTAAGAGGTCTTTTGTAGCAGATTTGCCCAATGCAGAATGTTTGATTTTTTGGTTGCTGCTTTCATGAGTGTTATTCACTGATTGAAACAAAAACAGACCCTTGGCAGCTTTAATCTTTTCTCCAATTTTCATGCTATTGTTTATTAGTCTAGTTGTGAGTTTGTTTTATGTGTGTGTGTGTATGTGTGTGTTGAAGGCTATAGTATTTCTAAGTAAGTGGGTCAAGCCCTCTCTGCACATTTCTAGTTGTTAAGGGAGTCTTTCTCCACTCTGATGCCACATTTTTCATATGGTCCAGTTTCTCAGATATTGTTCAGCATACATATTGAATGAGTAAGGTCAAAGGACATAACCCTGACACACATCTTTCCTTACTTTAAACCATGCAGCACTTTAAACCCCTTGTTCCATGGTAAAGACTGCCTTTTGTTCTATGGACAGATTCCAAATGAGTAGAATTTATTCTACGTAATTCCACAGTAAGTGTTCTGGAATTCTCCTTCTTTGCAGTGCTATCCATAATCTGTAATGACCCACACAGAGAAACACCGGTTTGGTATTTTTCTGCTGTCAGTCTAGATCTATCTATCTGACATGGTGATAATTTCTCTTGGTTTGCAGTTTCTTCTGAATCAGCCTGAATTTCTGGCAGTTCCCTACTGATGTACTTACCCACACGGGCCCCTTCACCTGAATGTAAATGTTGTAAGGAATTAATGATCTTTATTCTAGACCTCAGAACTCCAAGACTGACTTCTCCCTACACATACGAACCCCATCCCATTTCCCACAATGACTCTTCTGTCAAAGAAACCAATTAAAACCAACTAGATTTTGATGGATTTCACATACACAGACCACCATCCTGTCTACTGATGCTTCCCATAGTAAACTTGGAACATAAGAACCCAAGAGTTCTTATTCAAGACAAATTTCCTAGTGAACTTTTACAAAGAATCTGGTCTTCCAATTGGGTCTCTGGGCTTTCATGGCAAAACTGACTCTCAGCATGAGTGTGGACTTCTGTAGGAAGTCTGAACAAAGTATGGACATTCTGTGGTAAAGAAGGTTTTTTATGAAAGTAAACTCAACTTTTCATTAATGTATTAAGGGGAGCAGGGTGCTCTGGCCAGAATGAGGTCTCAGACACCTCCACGTTTACGTGCAAAAAGGACATGTGACCATCACACAGCTGCCTCTGTCCCGCTCCTTTTGCTCTCATCCAAGCAACTATATAAGTTGCAATCAGCCCTGAAGAGTGGAGTCTAAGTGGCCCAGTGGGACTATCTCATCTCAGCCTGGGAAACAGCATTGTTAATGTCCTAGCCTGGGGGTAAGGGACACAGGAAAAACGATAAAACTCCAATGAGTTCTCACATCTCAATTGCTCGATTCCATAAATATTTTCCTTCTTCTTCTTTTTTTTTTTAAATAGCATAGTCTGCAGCAAGATAAACCTACAGGAGTAAGACAGATACGTGCTCTGGTGTTTCGGTTAGGAGTGCAACACGCTAGACAGTGCCACCAGGGCTCTCTCAGTGCTCTAGTGTTGGGTAGAGAAATTCAGCTGCCTCTCCTGCGGGTTCTAAGGAAGACCCAGGGTATGTCCTGCAGCGCCGGACAAGAGAAGATGCGTGAAGGTAGCAGCACTGAGTCATATCATGCGGTTTACGCACAGAAAAGAACTAAAACTGCATTGCTCCGCCTCAACTCTGGATGAGTGGCAGCATGGCTGAGCAAACACAGTACAGGCTGCAGTCCGGGCTCTGCCATTTACAAGAACATGACCTTGTGAGCATGTGATACAAGTGCCTTTATTTCTTGAAACCTGCAAACTTTTTAAGAACAGGGTTAACACAATCATCCTCACAGGGTTGTTTTGAGACACTACGTGGGTGACATGTAGGATAGTACCTGGAATACAGACAGTACAGTAACATCCTGGGTTACAAAAGTCTTGACTTGCCGGGCATTGCTACTTGCTCTTTAATATTAGCTAAATACATCCGCACTTTGAAAAGACTGAACCAAACCCCTCCTTGTCTCAGGACAACGAGAGAGTCAGTTCCAACTCACAGCAACCCTACAGGGAAGAGAACTGCCTGCACAGTTTCCAAGGAGGTAAGCCTGTACAGCAATGGATAGCCTCGCTTCTTTCTCATGGAGAAGCTAGTGGATTTGAACCGCAGACTTAGCAGCCCATCGTGCAGCTCGCAACACTACCAATTCCTACTTGTTACCGATTATTTTGCCACCATCATCTTCACTTGCTGCTTGTACAGCTTTCAAGTCACTGAAAGCCTTGAAGCCTTTCTGTGCACTAAAGTAGGGCTGAGGGAGAAATACCTGCACCTCTGACTTACCTACACATTTGACTTGAAGACGATTAGACATAGATCTGGATCAAAACGCAGGAACTACTTGTTCACAAGAAAAATGAGTTCCTCCCCTCAGCTAAGTGTCTAAATTGGACCCTTTAGCTTCTTAAATGCAAATGGAAAGTCTGAGAATGTCAGTGTGCAGCTGTGCTCTTTTCCTTGAGCATTACCAATATTTTGACAGGACTGGCCTAGTATTATTCGCCCTGGGTTCTTTGGTATGTTTCTGACCAGCTCTCATAAAGGGCTTGGGATTGCCCCTGGGGACCTGGATGCTAATGATGAATACTTGCTAGTGATTTTCAATGCTCTCTGGTTATTATGTGTAGTTGCAGAACATTTCCCATCCCCAGAAAGGTCATTTACAATAGTATAAAGCTTCTTCTTCCCACCTTCTAGTTCAGGCTTGGTGGGAGTTGTTCGTTTGTCTCAAACATTTATCCATATGCAGTGGAAATACCATTTTGATCTTGCATTTGCATATAAATACCAAAGCAACTTAAGGAGCTACAAGGCAGCTCTCCATCATATGACACCCATCCTTTTATGTTTCAACCACCTCTCCAAGCACTTTCATATCAAAGGCAATTTCTTGTACCACACTAGATTGATTCATCACAGCTTTCCTCTTCTTTGAACATATACAGGATGGAAAGGGAGCACCTTCTTTTCTCGTTTTAATTCTTATGCCTTTATGAAGCTATAACGTTTCTAGATCTCCCAGATTTCAAGTTTGTAGATCTTCATAACACAACACTCTCTGAAGACTGGGCTCTTATTCCAGCACCTTGCTAAGAAGTGACTGTCTGACTTTGTTCAAATGATTATGGTGCATTGTTAATTACTGCTCACCAGGGCAGTCTGGTCCACTGTGAGATCATTTGTGTTATAACCAATCCAAGATTTGTGTGCTTGAAATTTCTTACTCATTGGCTCAGCTTCTGGCCCCTTGAATGCTCTTTCCCTATTCATCATATCCAGTCATATAGCACTTAATACTATTAATATATGGCTGATCTGTAACCAGAAATTCATGTCTCTGGTGCAGATCTTTCTTCTGAGCTTCAGGCCCACTTATCCAACTAGTTCCTTGAGAGTGTTACTGTGAACCCATCTGCCAATATGTTGTTGTCAAGTTGTTTGAGACTCATAGCGACCTTCTTATGTTCAACAGCTCTGAATCCTATTCTATTCCAACCCAGCCTTATTGTATCTGGCATACCTACCCCCATTATCCCAGTCAATGCATCTCATTGGGGGTCTTTCTCTCTTATACTTTCCTAAGCATGACATCCCTCTCCAAGGACTGCTCCCTCCTTGCAACATGCCTAAAGTATGTCAGACAGAGCTTCAAAATACTTGCCTCCAAGAAGCAGCTTGGTTTCACCCTCTCTAGAATGAATCTGTTTTTTCTCCTAGCAGTCCATGGTGTATTCAACACTTCTTCTCCAGCAACATAGGTCAAAGGCATCAAATCTTCTATCATCCCTAGTGATTATCCAGCTTTCAACACAAAATTGGGAAGAACATGGTCTGGATCAGGTGAATCTTAGTCTCCAGACTGACATTATTGCTTTTTAGTACTCTGGAGAGGTCCCTGACAGCAGACTTTCCAAATGCAATTTGTCTTTTGATTTCCAGGCTGCTGGTATGTCAATATAGTAACCTAAAAAGCCAAACCCATTACTGTTGAACTGACACCATTTCATTTCTAAATTCCATTTCTTGTTTTAGGAAAGAGTTCTACAATAAAGGGGGGGAGGGGGGAACAAACACCAAAAACAAAAACCCAAGAATCGTCCTTAACATTGTCTTCTCCATTTATACCCAATCTTAAACTCCAGGTAGGTTCTAGTCATCTTTCTCTAAGTGTGACTCAAATATATCTAATTTACTCCATCTGCATGGCTGCCACCAATCCTCGACTCCAGTCGCGGCCTCCCATCTCTCTGCTTTTACTTCACAGCACTCTACACCCAGCCCTTTCCCCCACTGTATTACACCACAGCAAAATGGGCTTTTGGAGGAAAACCAAACTTGATCATAATTTCTTCCTAATCAAAATCCTCTAATGGTTTTTGATTCATCTTTGGATTCAGTCCAAACTCCTTCTGGTCAAGTAGGCCCAACGTGATCTGATTCCTGAATACCTTTCAAATTTCTTTTGTCCAACATTTTATTATGCAGGATTTCAAACAGAAAGGAAAAGTGAAAACAATTCCAGGGACTATCCATGCGGGCTCTCTGGTGGCGTAGTTGGTAAGAAGCTGCCCTGGCAACCCAAAGGCATACAGTTTGAATCTACAGTTTCCTTGAGAGGCAGATGGTCAATTTCTTCTCAGTTCACAGTCTCTGAAATCCCACTGAAGGGCCAGCAATGAGTCAGTTCCACTTGGAGCACAATGAGATGATAATGACGGTGATCCATAGACATACCACCTAGATTCTATCATTAACAGCTTATATTTGCATTATTTATCATCTATTTATCCCTTTTTCTCTCCAACTGCTAGTCTACCTCTGGTACACCCAGAGAAAAGTTCAGGCTCCAGTGCTGCTTCCAGTCTTGTCTTTACTCCCCATATACCCGTCAGAGCAACCTTTATGTTCCCTGAATCTATCAGATCATTTACTATTTCTAGGATTTTTGTAACTACTATGCTTCTACCTGACATACTTTTAGCACTTCTTTGTTCACGCCCAACTAAATTCTTCAGGTCTCAGCTTAAACTTTCTCTGAGAGATTTTCTCAGACTCCTCAAGCTAAACCAGAGCCTCTTGATACATGCTTCCATAGTACCATGGGCTTTTCCCCTGATTACTTATCACAATTGCTAATTATATATTTATTTGAGCAATTACTTGTTTAATTACAAACACTCCACTAGATTGCATGCTCCATGAAGACAGAGACTATTTCTGTTTTGGGACACACTGCACTGCTCTTGTATAAAGTCAATATTTATTGAAGGGCATTAAAAAGAAGATGAATAATTGAAAGAAACTACATGGGATAACTGAACTTGTTATTTCTCTAATATGTGCAAACAGCATTGTCTTTTTAAGACCTTTGAGGCCTCACACTGCCAAAGTATGACCAGCAAATACATTAAAGTAAATTAGCAAATGTCAAGAGCTTTGGTTAGAGATCAGGCCAAAAGCAGACTATGATGGGCTGTGGTGACCTCTTTCGTTCCTCCATTAGCCCTTCCCCCAACATCACCCAATTCAACATACAATCCAAGGAAAAACAGTCATTTACTATGCAAATACAACTTATGTAATTGTAGCAAAGCTGTCATTTACTGAGGTGACTTATTAAGGCTTTGCTGTTTATTTGACCCTGTCAAGAATGCTTTCCTTGTATCAAATAATTTTCACTGTTAGGTAAGTTCTATCATTTCATTTTAAAGCTAAGGAAATCAAGAACAGAGCCGTTATTTTAAAGTGCAGCGTGTAGCTTTCCTTTCTAACCAGATTGTCTTCTCTCATGCTACATAGAATATTCTGTTTGTGTGTGTCCCATTTGAAAGTAGGGTGCCTAATTAAAAAAAAAAAGAAAAATCTCACAGACTGCTCTAAAGAAGTGTGGGAGTTCTTAGCTCCAACAGAAATCTAAAAATACAGACAGAAATCCACATATGGATCAGAGATATTTGAGAGACTCATGAACTCTTGCTTAAGAAATAGACTCCCAAATAGGAACAAGTTAATCAGTCATGTTGACTTTATTTTGATGGTCATTTCAATCCACCCAAGGCGCTGCCTTGAATCCAATCTGATATACACATTTGTGGGGGTTTTGGTATTCACTTCATCACTCATACACATTGTTTTATAACATAAATTACAATTTAGAGATGTCATTTATTACAATGTCCCATCAAATATCTCGCCTTTGCCTTCACCCCACCCACTAATTCACTAATCTCCTATTCCTCCCCCTCCCATTTTTTGTCAACCCTCCACTACCTTTCTATCTGTGCATATTTACATTTAAAAAAAAATCTATAAATAATTTTACCCTAAGTAGGAACAAAATGCACAAAGATAAAGCCATTGTGATCTTCTCCATACCAGAAACCAATGGCTAAAGGAAAACAAGGCAGGTTAGAATTTCCTAGTGGAGACAATCTTGAGTTGGAAGACAAGCTTTTCACTGTCTGTGGTCCACTCTCTGTGACCCTGGCCAATTATCTCCAGCTTGAGTCACCTCAGTTTCCTTATTATGAAAATAATAATATCAACATAATTGGGTTTGGATACATTGAAATGTTACATATAGAGATCACAGCTCACTGCTTTTAACATGGTAGGTGCTCAAACATGGGAGGAAAGACAGGGCAAGTGAGAGAAGTGCTGCAACTTTAATGCAGAGAAAGAAAGAGGGAGAAGAACCTGGTAAAAAGTGTCCTTTAGCATTTACATTGTTCTTAGCTGGATGAACTTGCCTGCAGCTACCACTTACAATGCAAATTGAGCTTAGAGTCCTTCACACTAACTACACAGCAAAAAATCTTTCCGCTTTAAATAGAATACTGCAGTGTGGAGTGATCTGAGCTAAGAGAAGAAGGGGGGAAAAAATAACCCAACAACCCAGAAATAAAAGCAATGGAGATTTGAGGAGGAAAAAAGAATAATAAAACCAGGCTATTTCTTGAGCAAGTTGGAGAAAAATGCAGACATATTGGGGTAAACAAAAAGAAGGGAGGCTTGTAGAAGAATCTAGAAACAAATTCCTCCCTAAATATGTTGTAGTTAACAAAGGAGAAGAGAACTTCTGAGGTAAGACTACAGTAAACATAAATTCAACTAAGAATACATTAATCTCCTGGTGTTCTTTCAAGATAGAGTAGCACTTTCTCAAGCATTCATCAGAATGGAATGGATTCATTTGTGTCTTGTCAACTTCATAAATGCTCTCCATAATGAATAGGTTAAGGCCATAGGGAACTTCCTATTCTACTCAACTTCTGCTATTTCTATTGCCAAAATAACCCCTTATATCTCTATTCCAGTCCAAACCACCACTAAGATAAAATAAAGAAACCTGGAAGTCTATCTGAAATAAAGGCTTGTCTAGCTTTGCTTTATTGTTTTCAAGTATATGTGTTTGCATGTGTTTGAGAGAGGCAGTGAGGTGGATTTTCATACGCCAGGAAGATTTCAGAAATCAAAGTTCTTTACTCAAAACCCATGTCTCATTTTTCTGTCCATATAAACGCAGATATTCTACCCAGGACCAGAGTTTATTAAAAATGCTGTAAAACTGCAACCAAGATTACAAGGCCTTGAAAGTGATAAGGAATGCAGTGTTTGGCTCATCTCTTCTTTAATCAAACAGACAATGAACCCATTAACACCCATGGATCCACCTTGGCCATCTTCTCAGCTTGCTATGTTTCCCTTGCCTGTGCCTTGGGATATAGCGCAATATATATAAAAATGCATGAAGCCAGCTGTCTTTCTTTGTAATCACAAGTAGAAAATCCAGTGAACCCAAGACCAGCTTCTTTTTGGAAGCAGAGCTCAAATTTAGTGTTTGTCACATTCTATTTGGTAACTAAGTCAGTGACAAAGCCCTAAGACTGATGCAGACCATCTTGCACATTGTCATTTTGCAAATGAAAAGAACCAGCAAGTATGTGGAAAGAATAAAACGTCTTTAAAAGAGGCCAAAGCTCATACAACTTGACTTGGTCTACCTGCACGAGCCTGATGAAAATGGCGAGGGGAGAATATATTTGTATTAGAGATGGATATTCTATCTTCAATTTCCAGGAATATTTATAGAAGATGTTGTCTGTCCCCTAAGATCGTGTATCTTTTTCTTTCAGAGTTTGAATTCTTTCACTCTCTGGATATCACACTTTACTATTAATGAAATATTATAGAAATAAAGCATCTAAGAATACTTTTAGTAACTGTTAGTGAATTAACTTTGTTATACTCTCTAGAAGCAGGTTCACAAACCATGCGTTTTTCTCATATAGATACTAAAATGTGAGACTTAATTAAACTCCTAACATGAGTGGCTAAGGGTGAAGGTCTACAGGTAGAAAATGAGAGCAAAAATACAAAAGTTTTGGCATTTAAAGAAAAATGTCTCTACTGTCTCTTCACACACAAAAGACAGAATGAGATTCCACCTGCTGACTTTTCCGGCCTGCCCATAAAGCACTCAGGCTAATGGCAGAACAAGCTAGGGGAGAGGGAAACGACAATTTCACCTCTTGGCAAAGCTCAGCTTGCTGAAGCCTCTTGCTTTCTGCTGGCTGTTGATTCAGCAGAAACTACTGCTGCAGAATTCATAATGGTGATTTTTAAAGGCCCCACTGATCGCATTGCTCGCCCCACGTGTCAGACTCACGTCTTTGCTCGCCGCTGAACACTATTTCCCCAACCACCTTTATATTTCTTGCTCAGCCACTTCCGAGGGGAGAGGGGCTTGGCAAAAGCCCTTTGGAGGTTTGGATTGTCTGGTCAGGTAACCCTGGCGGTCTGAGAGATGAATGGGCAGGAAATGAAACCATGCCCTCCCTGCAGCCACAGAGACAACATCATTAGGCTCAGGGAGGAGCGGACCCATGGTCCTTCTGGGCCTCTCCCTTTTTATCTCCTCCTAAGACCTCCATGAGCATCTTGGGGGAGAGGTCAACTGCCTTTCTGGGGTCATTTTTCAGGCCAGTGGCCCCACCCTAAAAAGCCTAACCCCTGAGGGCCTTTTCAACTCCCAGGGGCTCCGGTCCACCTGCTGCTGAACGCCGAGCTCGCCTTGGAGAGCCCGGATGGATGTGGGGCGCACCGGCCTCAGCCCCTGGGAGCTGAGCCCCCGCCCCAGCCCCGGGCCCCAAGGAGTCTCCGAGCCCAGCTGCCCTGGAGGCACAGCGATCCGCAACTTGCGCCCAGCCCCAGCGGCGGAATGTGGTGGGGCTGGCGTTACCTTCGGTCGCATAGCTGTGGTCGCGCAGGAAACTGTTGTTGATTTTGCGGGTATCAATGTCCTCCTCCATTGACAGCAGGCTTACTTGCGTGGGAACCAGAAGCCGGCAGACAAGTATCCATGATCCCTCCCCGCAGCCAGTTTCACAGGAGAGGGGGGCAGGGGAGCCAGTGGGACTGCACCATGGTCCGAGCCTGAGGAGGAGACGGGGAGGCGGAGAGAGAAAAAAATAAAAACCCGGCAATGGAGCTGTCACCTCCTCCACTCGGGCTCTCCGAGGCTGCGGCGGCTCCTCCCGCGGTGCGCTCACTCCGGCTCCAATTCCCAACGAGGATGCTGCGCCTCTGCTGCCTCCGCGGGTGCCAAGATGCGCTGTGCCCCTAGGGGTCTGGTCCCTCCCGTCCGCCCCGGAGGCGCTCACAGGCGGGGCTGGGGAGATGCCCAACAGGTTCCCTCCGTTGGCAGCAGCTCCAAAATGCAAAAAAGATCCCTTCTCCACCCGGGAGAGAGGGCAGCCGCGACAAAATGGTGCCTCTCTGGACCCGAGCTGCAGTGGCGAGATGGCAGGGGCAGAATTCAGGCTGGCCCGGCCCGGATAAGGGTGTTGGTCCCACGGGAGGGAGGCTCCAGCAGGCGGGGGCTAGAGAAGCCGGCGGGGAGCTGGGCAGGGCGCTGCGGCCGGCGCCAGCGCACTCACCCTCACACCCACACGCGCGCACTCGCAGCTGCTGCTGCTGCTGCCGCTGCCGCCGCTGCTGCTGCTGCAGGAGGAGGCTGGAGGCTGCTGGTGCATTAAAGACGAGGCTCCTCCCAACCGCGTCAGCAGCCCCAGTACTCTTCCCCAGCAGCGGCGGTGGCTGTGGAAGAGGCTGCGGCTGCTCTCTGCTGCAGTGGGGCGCACGCAGCCGCGAACTGACACCTGGACAGCGAGAGTCTACGCTGGGTGCTGGTTCACGCGGAAAGCAGAGACGATCTTCTAAGCTGCCCCCTCCTGAGCACACAGCTCATGGCCTCATCCATGCTTGCATCCAGGCTTCCTGGCTCAATGCTTTACTCCAGACACCTGGGCTTCAGAAGAGCAAGGTTTCCAAGGGTGGGCAAGAAGTATATATCCAGGTCTCTTTTGCTCACCCTTATGTCATGCAAACAGTTCCTTGGTGAAGTTCAAAGGCGAGGCCTGGAATTCCAGAAGGCTAAGGAAGAGGATTGAGAGTGAGGTAAAGGGGATGTTCATAGCTCAGCTCTTTGCTAGGAAGAGAAGCAAAAGCAGAGACCAGAACTTTGTAGCTGGGATCACATCTCACTCCTCCATTCCAGACAGGAACCAAACATCTTGGAACTTCAGGGGATTGGTGCTCAGAAAAACATTTCATCTTCTGTCTACATAAGCAGAGGAAAGTGCAGGACTGAGTTGCATTTAGTCATCAGAGTCAATCTGGCTGCAAGGGAGGGGGAAATAAGGCGGCAGTGCAGAATCTCTTACTTAGTTTTGGACAAACTGAACCTAAGGGCATTGTTTATGTCCATGGCACTCTGTTGGGACGTCTTGCATTTGCTGTAGACAGGGAAGGTACATTTAAGAAAAGGGGTGCCTTGTGCCCACAGAGAGATACTGCTGCACTGAGGGAATTTCAAGGATACTATTAAGACAAAAAGAGGCCTGTCTTCAACTAGAAGAAACTAGAGCATTCCCACCACCATCTCATGTTTACTTCAATTGCCAAGCAATTGTTTATGGTTCGGTTGGGTTTGTTTGGTTTTTTTAAACAGAGGCCATTATTTTGACAAAACTATCAAAATAATTTCTCAAACAACCCAAATCACTAGAAAGCCAATTTGCCAAGGAAATGTCTGTGACTTCTTCTTGTGGAAGATATTCCTTTCAGTGGGTGTCACTTCAGGGAGAGATATCAGCACATGTCTTGCTCAGTTAAGCTCCACAAGTATAGCTAGATGAGCCCAGAGGGACCTGTGAGTTAATTATATACATACAATGCTCCAGCTAATGCAATTTCGAAAGTATTTGAAGTTAAAAAAAAATGGGAAAACAAGTCCTTAACTGTGGCTGGGAATTGTCACTAGAATTCCACTAAATAAAAGCTTCTTGCAGGTGGAAAATTACATTGCCACGTCTTCAGAAAGCAGAAGCTTATCTCTGAGAGAAGAAAATAGAACTGGTTTTTGATAGATCTTGGGAGAAGAAGTTTAGTTTCATCATATCCCATTTTATTCTTGTCTGGTTGTAAGCCTTCAATGTTGAGCTATTATTTGTCCAAAATTCACACGTAGCATTCCAGTAACAGTTAAAGACTGACACAGGTTGATTTGATCCACCTCAGATTCTTCAGTACCGTTATGCCTGGTTCTTCCTCTGGGTGAGCTGTAGCCATCTCCAGTGCCCATTTTCAGTTCATATACATTTACACTCCTGGAGATAGAATGGAAAGGGAGAGAGTTGACTCAAGAAGAAGCTTAGTAAGTCAAAGTGCTGAAATGGCAGCTAGTCTTCAGTTGAAATAACCTTAAGTGACAGCTGAAGGCTTTAGATGAGTGTGGAAGTCTTCTTTTTGTTTTCCTGGAGCATGGGCTATAACTAGATTGGAATAAAGCTGAGAGATGTATCAAGCAGATCCAGGTTCACTCGCCCAGTTTGGCTTGGGGGATTTTCCACTTGTAATTAAATAAGATCTCCATAGATTAGACTTCTGGGCTTACTAAATTTTCCCTTTTATGTTTTCTGCAAAATTCTTCTGACATTTATTGCAAAGTATAAGCATTTTTCTTAAGAGCAACATTTAGAAACAGCAATGGTAGATCTCCACTCAGTGATGTGGATTGCAAGTTTTCGGTTTCCCACTTCCTACATTGTGCAATATTACAAGTCAACCCAGAATTGCCTTGGAAGAAAAGCCTAGATATTAATTCTGAAAAAAGTCATCCTCTGAAAAGGTACATAACACACTTTTACTTTGATACTCATGGAGTCTTAATGAGCCAGGGATTATCCAAGGGCAACTGACTTTTTTTTTCTTCCCCCTCCCCTTTATTATTATTATTAATTTTAATTAAAACTTAGAGACTTTGGATTTGATACATTCATTGTTGCACTCTTCTCCCTGCCCACTCTTCCCCTCCCCGTGCCCCCAGTTCGCTCTTCTCTTTGAAAAGAAAAAGAAAAAGTCTTTCACTGTTACACAATCCCTCCCCCCAAGTTCACTCCATTATGCAGCCTTTGTTCTGGACTCCTGTCGTGATAATAATATCTAATCATACATCTCTTTTAAACAGTTCTCCCCCTCATCTGTTTCAATGCAGTATACATTATTTATCCCCTCTTTCTCAGTCTTCCCTCAACCCCGATGTCAGTCCTGTTTTACAACAGTGGCACTATGCAATATTTGTCTTTTTGTGACTGAGATATTTCACTCAGCAGGGTCACCTATTTTGAACAATATTTCATGAGTTTCTTGTTTTTCAATGCAGCATAGTATTCCATTGTGTGACTATACCACAGCTTCTCTATCCATTTGTTTGTTGATGGGCACTTAGGTTGTTTCCAACTCCTTGCTATTGTGAACAAAACTGTGATAAACATGGGTGTGCATATATCTGCTGGGATGGTGGTTATGGTTTCTTTTCTATTTTATGGAAAACTCTTTTCTACTATGAACAATGATGGACTAGTCTCTCCAACCATACCAGGAAAATAGAAGCTGTGGCCTTTAATACAGAGGTACTTGCTAAAGGAGGTAAGGGATGGAAAGAAGCCCTTCACATCCTGTGATGAGAGATCTGCAGAGGCCAGTGCTCTGAAAATACACTAGCCTTCCTTCTAGTATTTCAAGCTCTTTCTGAGATCTTATGGCTTTGCATATGTTTTTCCCAATTCCCCTTCTTCATAGTCTTGGACTCTTTCAGACTCACAGGACATTTTCTGACCATACCACAATCTCTATCTCTGGTATTTTCTGTTGCCACATTTTCCCCTTCTCCACCAGCTGCTCCATGGGAGAAGGATGGGTAATCTACACCCACGTGATTTACAGCCTCTGATAACCAGCAGAAGCATCAGCTCTGAGTCATTTCTGACTGAAAAGTACACGAGAGCAACATAGCACATTTCATTTTGCAATGTATGTGGGCTGTCAGCTGTCGTCATGGCATCACCAACATTATCTGGCATTTAGTAAATGCCCAATAAATATTTCTTGAAAGTGATTAAATTAATGATTTTGTTCAGTGATATTAAGATTTTGTGGCTCTACACTTATTACCACTGGACAAATTGGCAGCACCATAATGTAGAAGAGATTGAGGTTGTTAACAATTACTGTTTGCTTGGATCCACAATCAACACTCTAGGGACCAGAAGTTAGGAAATCAAAAGATGAAATACAATCGGAAAAAATCTGCTGTCAGGGACTTCTCTAGGTACTGAAAAGCAATGATGTCATTCTGGAGACTAAGATTCACCTGATCGAGGCCATGTTCTTTACAATTACCTGTTATGTGTCAGAGTGCTGAACAATGACTAAGGATGACAGAAGAGTCAGTGCCTTTGAATTGTGGTGCTAAAGAAGAGTCTTGAACATGCCACTGACCACCAAGAAAATAAATAGGTTTGTTTTAGAGAGGGTGGAACCAAGTTTCTCTTTGGAGGTTAGGATTTTGAAGCTCCATCTCACATACTTTGCACATGTGGCTAGGAAAGACTGGCCCTCGGAGAAGGGCATTATGCTCGGAAGGGTGGAGGGACAGTGTAGGAGAGGAAGACACCAGGGTGAGATGAATTGATATAGTAGCTGGGGTGAGAGGAGTTGGTGTGTTAGAATTAGTGAGACTGACTCAAGACAAGGCAGGAATCACAAGGTTACTTGATCGCATGTAACACCACCACCACTTATTACAATTCTTGTCTACATATACAGACACACACCACATACCCAAATTGCTGTTTTTGTTGTTATGTGCTGTCGAGTCATTTGTGACTCATAGTGACCCTATGTACAACAGCCCTAAACCCTGTTCTATCCTGTGCCAATCGCATTGCCTATGACACACCCATCCTGATTACCCCAGTCACTGAATCAATCCACCTCATAGAGGGTCTTCCCCTCCTGTGCTGTCCCTCTACCCTACCAAGCATGATGTCCCTCTCCAAGGACCTGTTCCTCCTTGCAACATGCCCAAAGTATGTCAGACAAAGCCCCAGAATCCTTGCCTCCAAGGAGTAGCCTGGTTTAACCCTCTCCAGGATGGATCTGTTTGTTTTCTTGGCAGTTCATGGAACATTCAATACTCTTCTCTAGCACCACAGCTCAAAGGGCTCAATTCTCCTTCTATCCTCCCTAGTCGTTGTCCAACTCTCTGATGCATAACAAGTGATTGCAAAGACCATGGCCTATATCAGGCGCACCTTAGTCTCCAGAGAGACACCGTTGCACTAGAAATTCTCTGCCTTATAATCTTTATTTCTAGTGAAAGAATTATTTCTATTTATTCATGTATGCACATACATATAAAGTAGATACTGAGTACTGACTATATAACAGAATTGCTTTAGGTGCTTTTTTTCTTTTTTCAGTGCCATCAATGCAGAACTGACACATAGCTGAGCCTACATTTGATTTCCAAGTGGTTACAGAAAAAAAAGTCCAAGAGTCTATTCCTTCACTGTACTTCGATTACCCAATCAGAATTAATAACACAGAGCTTACACAAGTATGCCACCAATGCGTTGTAAACCAACAGATTCAGAACAATGTCAAATGTCTAGGGTCTGGTATCTCACTTTCCGCCACTTGAACAAGTGAGAAGATCTCTTTAAGCCATAGTTTCCTCTCCTATAAATTAGGGCTAAAAATAATATCTACTTCAGAGAATTTCTGTGAAGATTCCAAGATACTGTGCTTAGCAAGGATATATGGCTTTATTATCATCTCTACTGACTACAACACATATGTACTATTTCAGGCGCTAGGATAAGATTGAAGATTCAGCAACACTAATGCATAAGAAAGGCAATTTTTTCCATTATGAAACTTGGCGTCTGATTGCTTAGTGTCTAAGTGATGGTAGGGGCCACTGACTCCCAAAGAACAAGAAATTCTGAAGACACATAACAGGTTGACCTAATTCACATTTATGCTTTACACAGGAAAAGCCAATTACAAAAGCAGTCTTCTTAAATTACCCACTTCAGCATGACAGCATGTGACACACACTTTTTTTTAATACTCTTGTCATGTCTTCCCTCCTCCCCCCCACCCCCACACGTCCACGTCCACACTTCAGGGAGGCTAAGGTGTCCCAAACCTTTTCGGTCACCATGTCTAGCCGGCACATTAAAGATGTACGATTAAGCATTTTATGCAAACCTTTGACCTCTGCCAGTCTGGAGATGCTTAATATAGGCTTAGGTGTCAGACAGTCCTGGTTTGTGTTCCAGCTTGGGCATTTATGGATTTCATGACCTTTGGCAAGTAATTCAACATCTCTGAGGCTCTGTATTTGCAAAGTGGAAGAAAATTATAGGAGCCACCTCTTAGGGTTGTAGGGTGGTTGCAGAGACAATGTAAGGAGAGTGCTTACGTCAGGCTTGGCCCACAGCCAGGCCTCACTAAAATGTCACTTCTCCATTTGAGCAGTGCACCTTTCTTCCATTTGCTATGAATCTGAGAGATGCACTGGAAGTCAATCATTCATGAGAACAAAAGTGACCTAGAAATGTGAGCTTTCCCACCTATCGATCTATCTTAATGAGCAACTGGAAACTGGATACATGAAATTTGGCCATCTTGCAAACAGCCCCGTGTAAGTCATGAAGTTGATGCTACAGTTCTCTTCATTTTCACAAATGTGTGCTTTCTCTCTGGAGGATTCATATGGAATTCTGTGTAGGTTCACTAGACAATAAATACTCATCCACCAGGAGGTCTTTCTTTATTTATGTTACATGAACCAAGCACAAGTTATCTTTGGATTTTATTTACTTCTTTGAACTATTTGTTACATTATCCTACCTAATGCTTCATTTCTGAGTTTCAAATTTTTATTCCCAAAGCTCTTCCCCACCTGAGTTCTTTTGTGTGCTGATTTCTGAAAGCATGACCTCTTGTATTTTTAGCAAGGATTCTTACTTGTGCATTTTCCTAAACCCACCATCTTTAAGTCAATACCAGTGTATGATGACCACATGGGACAGAGAGAACTTGTCCATAGGATTTCTGATATTATAAATCTTTATGGAAGCAGATGGAAAGATTCTCACCACTGGACCAATTGGCAGCATCAGGATGAATGGTGAAAAGATTGAAATTGTTCACAGCTTTAGTCTGCTTGGCTCCACAATCAACACTCTTGGCACCAGCAGCCAGGATATTAAAAGATGTATTGCCATGGGAAAGTCTGCTGTTAGGGACCTCTCTAAAGTACTGAATAGCAATGGTGTGTCTCTCGATACTAAGGTGCGTCTGGCATAGGCCATGGTCTTTGCAATCACTTCTTATGCGTCAGAGAGCTGGACAATGACCAGGGAGGATAGAAGGAGAATTGATGCTTTTGAGCTGTAGTGCTGGAGAAGAGTATTGAATATACCATGGACTGCTAGGAAAGCAAACAGATTCATCCTGGAGAGGGTTAAACTGGGCTGCTCCTTGGAGGCAAGGATTCTGAGGCTTCATCTGCCATACTTTGGTCATGTTGTAAGGAGGGAACAGTCCTTGGAGAGGGACATCATGTTTGGGAGGGTGGAGGGCAGGCACAGGAGGGGAAGACCCTCTATGAGGTGGATTGATTCAGTGAATGGGGTAATTGGGATGAGTATCGGAGACAGTGAGATTGGCACAGGACAGAGCAGAATTTGGAGCTGTTGTACATAGGGTTGCTATGAGTCGCAAGCAACTCGATGGCACACAACTACAACAACAGTGCGTTCAAACTGGTAACTTTTAATATCCAGCACTTAACCGTTCCACCACAGGGCCCCTTTTGTGTATATAATAACTCGCAAAACTGCCTGTGTTATCTTTACATATGACAGTTAACCTAGGAAAAGAAAAACCTTCAGCTTTTAATGTCTCCTGATAACTCTAAACTCTATGTTCTAAGTGCATTTCACTTACTAAAATGTTCTGTCAATTATTCAAGTACAGAAACTTATTGTAAAATACACAATGTTAGACCAGAGCCAGCACACACTGGTTGTTGAAAGCTGGTTGTGCTCATTGTTTGCGTCTTTTACTGATTCTGTTTCCAGTGACATCGAGTTAGCAGTTTAAAATAGAAAATCTGCCATAGTGAGATATTTACAGCATAGAAGTTCAGACAAAAATATCATAAATCAATATTATTGTGGGTGGGGAGGAGTGGGGAGCTGAGTGTTAAACATTTATTTACCAACAGTGGAAGCACAGAACTTGTTGATAGTCTCCATTTCCTGTACTTAAGCCAATAGTTTTCCATTCATCTCTATTGTTTCCTCCCTTTGCTTGCCTTTAAGTCTCTCATGCTGCATCATGATTCTAGGATATTCATTATATCAGCCAACCAAACACCTGTGGAAATATGTAACTCTTAAAACCCTACCTTTACCGTGAAGCTTTCCCATATCCATTAGAGGAGATCTGCCACTGTAGATATGTGGGTGATTGCCCCTAAAGGCTCCTAGACCTGGCAATGTAAGGAACATTAGGTACATGCCCACTCTTGATAAATCAGACTTTCCTACTCTTGAGACACCACTGCCACCTTACTCTTCCCTTTGATTTGTTTCAGTGCAAAAGAAATGCATCAATTGTGCCTAATCCCACTGATAGCCTCGCAGGCTACCGATGCAATGTGGGAGCCTGGGAATAAACAGACTCTTGTACCTTTTCTCATTCAGTGGCTTTAAAAGGAGTTTCATTTAGGCTTTTTACTACCAGACAATTTTAACATGCTTTATATCAGTTATACACACTATGAGGGTTTCCAAAATCATTTTAGCAATACCCTGAGGCATCTCCTACAGAAAAGAAAGAAAACAACAACACACTATACGGCTGTCAGTCATTTCCAGTTCACAGAAACCTTCCATCAGATTTCTGAGGCTGTAAGTCTTTGTGGGAGGAGACTTCTTCCCATGTGTCTTCCTTGGAGCATGTGGTGGAGTCAAATAACAACCAAGCCAGCCGCCTAAAATGGTACAACTACGCAATCAAGGTTCTTTTTGGTTTCTCTCACTACCTGATTAATTTTAAGTACGATTTTAGGGAACTCTGGTGCTACAGTCTGTAGGGAGCTGTACTGATAACCCTTGGGTGGTTGGAATCCACCAGTAGCTCCATTGGAGAAACATGGGTAATCTCCTCTAGGGCAATTAACAGCCTCTGAAAGCCTCCTGGAGTGTCAGCCACAAGCTGTTCCAACTCAACCACAGTGAGTTTTGCATTGAGAAGTAAAATTTTAGTATAAGTCAAATAAGAATATACATTGGGAAGTATCTCTAGTCTTTTTTAAAATATAGAAGATAATAACACTTAGTAGAGCTTATCCTAAGAAAATAGCTATACATTGGGGGGGGGGCGGAGTTAGCTCATCAAATCCACTCAAAATAACTGAAAACCACATGTTTATCTAAAAACTTGTATAGATACGTTGTTGTTGTTGTTATGTGCCATCGAGTCGTTTTCGACTCATAGCGACCCTATGCACAACAGCTCTAAACCCTGCTCTCTCCTGCGCCAACCACACCTCCTCTGACACACCCATCCCGATTACCCCAGTCCCCGAATCAATCCATCTCATAGAGGGTCTTCCCCTCCTGCGCTGTCCCTCCACCCTCCCAAG
>NW_006399880.1:9272676-9273273 GCF_000299155.1 Elephantulus edwardii | reverse complement strand
GTTTAACCCTCTCTAGGATGAATCTGTTTGTTTTCTTGGCAGTCCATGGTACATTCAATACTCTTCTCCAGCACCACAGTTCAAAGGCGTCAATTAGTAAAGTCAAAAGGCTATATAATTTGCTTAGTAGCAGAATACACTCAGTCAGGACAACTTTTGAAATGTGCTCAAAGGCACTTCAGCCTTGGGCCTCACTGCTTTAGGCCACTGTTACAAAAAATTCTCAGTCCTCCAATTATAAATCTCCCCTCCCGCACCTATGATAAACTTGAACAAAAGACTCTTAGCTCTGGATCAATAGCGTAATAGTCCCAAGGGCCACTCTGTCTCACACAAGGTCTCTCTGGTCCTTTGTTTCAGACACTGCTACTGCTGCTGCTGCTATTAAGTCTGGCTGGCACCAGAGTCTCTGGCCATGAATGGCTTGTACTGCATACCTACTTCTCCTTTACTGGTGGTGAGACTCTCAAATCTGCCATGTATAATCTGCTCAATTTCGTGGTGAGACTAGCCACCAGTCTGGGGCTATATCTAGGCTGAAAAGATGAGTGGAATGGCCAGATTCTGCAAAGGTGTGTTTTCTGGTTTGGGGTTGAA
>NW_006399880.1:9260448-9272401 GCF_000299155.1 Elephantulus edwardii | reverse complement strand
TAAGAATATTTTCTAAGATTTATTATTTTTTTGTTTTCAAATGCCATGAACCATTTTCAGGAATAAATATTATATTGAAAAGACCAAACCATTTTTTTTCACATCAGGAAGCTGAAACACATTGATATAGAAATATATGTGCTTTTAAAATGCAGAGATAGGCGAGCTCTGGTGGCCTAGTGGCAAGAAGCTGCAACTGCAAGTTCAGAGGTGCACAGTTCAAATCCACCAGATGTTCTGCTTGAGAAGGAGGAACAATGTCCTCCTCCTGTACCAGACAGATCTGATTTGATGCTACACACAAAAAATAATGAAATTTTAAAAATATAAATAAAAATAAAATGCAGAGATAGAGTAGCTCTATCTGTTGTAATTAATGTACAAGCCACATTTGAAATTGCCAATTTCTCAGTTGCCTCATTAAAAGTAGAAATTAAACATATGAAATAAAGTTTATGAAAGTATATTTAACCAAACTTACAAAAATGTAATTTCAACATATAATCAATCAAAAATCATTGATGATATTTTACATTCTTATTTCACCATGCTGGACTTATAAAATCTTGTGTGCATGTTACACATTACCAATGCTTGATTTAAATTAACTGTATTTTGAGTGTCCCATAGCCATGTGGGACTTTTGCCGTATTAGCTAACACAGAAGAATCCTTTCAAATATTTTCCTCTATTCATAAAAAATGACAAAACAAAGTTCTATCTGTTCAAGACTTGAACAAGAATATGATGCATCCAAGCATTGTTACTAAGCACCATTACCTTAATAGACCTCAAGACTATTTCAAGTAATACAGACTAAATATAAATATGGAAATATATTAGCATATACTTCCTTATGGAAATATATGAATATGTATACAGAAATATATGAGAAAATACACATGTACACATAAAAAATAGACATTTTTAACCCAATCTGAATTTCTCCCCAAAACTACATAAGAAAATGAATGAATAGAACTTTAAGATGGTCAGGACTATAAAAGTGTTAAGATGATCTTAGATAACAAACTCAGCAAAAAGGATGTAATATTTTAATCACATAAGTTCAATACTAGTGGTTTCAACAGAAGAAACCAAATAGTCAGATGTTACTGCAGAAAAGGTAATTGTCACAGGTGGGCATCTGGAGTCTATTGCATTCACTAAAGATGGAGAAATTTAAAAGTTGGAAACTGTTAGTCTTTTTTTTTTTAAATATTGCACTAGAGTAGACGTTTGTAGTTATAGACCCAATGGATAAATTTCCGAGTATTTATTGAGTTGTGCACACCACTGTCATTAACGTATAGATGTGAACAGTTTTATATGTGCCGGTGAGAACACACCATCTTGCCTAGCCCTTTCCCTTCCTGCTTCCTGGTAACCACTTTCTCTTGGTTCTCCTGCTGCCTCAATGTACACGTCTTTGAAGGTTCTTTTCTCCCCAGTGCTTTGGCTTCTAAACACACACAATTCCGGGGTTTCAGTTCTCAAACCTCTTCTCTAGTGAAATTTCCTCCTATGTGATCTCATACACTCTCTTAGCTTGACAAAACCCCAACTTGGAATTCTGAACATAGTATCTCCCTGACTTCTGATGGACCTGAGATTTTCCCGGATATCTATAGTGCATCTCACTCTGATTCAGCTCTCAACATATCTACCCAACTTCCTGTTCCTCACACTCAAAACCATGGTATCACCCTTACTTTTCCTTTCATGTTTCCCACGTTTCAAGCTCATCAGTGAATTCTACCAGCTCAAACTCAAAACTTTTCAGAATCCAGCCACTTCTCACCACCTCCACTCGCCAAACAACCACCCTATTTCACCAAGATTGTTTTCATAGACTCTAACTGGTCTCTGACTCCTCCTTGGCCCCCTACAGACTAGTTTCTATGCACTAGGCAGAGTGATTCTTTTAAATGCAAATCGTTTCCTGTCAATTTTTCCTGCTCAAAGCCCTTTATTGGCTTCAGACATCATTCAGAGTGAAAAATTCCTTAAAATGCTGGACAGATCTGCCTGCAGATATAGCTCTGTTCTTATGTCTTTTCACTTTTCATCTGCAGTGCCACTGTCTTCTGTCTGACTCACTTTCCTTCACATATACATCGATAGGCTTACCTGTATTCCTGTTTTTAAACCTAAAAGGAAGATGTCTCCCATCTCAGAACCCTGTGGCTGCTGTTCTATCAGCCCTGGATACCCTTCTCTCCATTTAACTGTCTAATTAAAGTACTAGTTAAAGTACTGTCTAGCTCCAGTGCTAGCTTTTCCTGGGATGCTTTCACAGATTACTGTAGATAAAATGAAATAACACCACCTCCTCTAGGAGCTTTCTATCCCCATGTATCTGCCTGCTGCCTTCAAACAGATTCTGACTCATAGTGATCCTATTGGAGAGAGTATAACTGCCTCAAAGGGTTTCCAATGGTTCAATTTTTTCTTTTGACCTGTTTACAACGTGTTGTCTTCTTATTCTTTAGTAATGTTGAGCTCATCACCCTTTTCCTTTACCCAATTTCCTATGTGTCTAACAAGGGAGCTTGGGTGGTATGGTCTGCAGGGAGTTAGCCTGCTAACCCAAAGATGCTATCTGTCTGGGGGCTCCACAGGCAAAAGCTGGGCAATAGCTCAGGCAATTTAGAGCTTCAGAAAACTGTCTGGGGGGGTGGGGGTGGGGTCAGTTTAGGAGTTGGTTTTAACTCTAAGACTGTGAGTTTGAGTTTTGAATTATTGTTAAATTACTGATTTTCCTTTCTCTCACCTTCCCATCTTACTCCTAATAAATTTCAAGGGAAGTTTTCTTCCTGTGTGTAAGGATTTAGTTAACATTTCCATAATAGCAGATTAGTACAATATTTGTCTGTTTGTCAATCACTTATTTAATTTAGTATATATCCTCCTGGTTCATTCATGTTATACATTGTTTCATGAATTATTCATTATTCCTTAATGTGTGACACTATTCCAATGCATGTGTGTACTGTAGTATTTTTATCTCAGTTACTGTAGTATTTTAACTCAGGATACTTGTTTCTGTTTCTTTGGTTTTGTAAATGATGCTGTAATGAACATGAATGTGCCTGTCCCTGCCTCAGTCTTTATTTATTTAGATGTCTATCTGATAATGAGGATGCTGGACCAAATGGTATTTCTAAAATGGTATTTCCAAATTTTTAAGGAAGTATGGTACTGTTTTTCACAGTAGATGCCTCATTTACAGCCCCACCAACATAATAAGAGAATCCCAGTCTCTACACACCATTGTCAGCATTTGTTGGCTTTTATCTTGTTGAATCTTTGTATTATTGCTGTTGTGAGATGGTATTTCACTATTGTTTTGATTTCTTTCTCTCTAGTCCACTAGAGGTTCCTTGGAAGAAAAATGGGCAATTTCTTGTGAGAATTTCAGCCTCAGAAATAGATGGTCAGGTCTGAGTTGGTTCCAACTTAGGATAATAAGCTTGAGTTTGAGTTTTGAGTGGTTAATGAGTGAGTGAATTTCTTCCTAAGTTTATTGGTCACCTGAATGTCTTATTTCTTGAAATGTCTGTTCATGTCCTCTGTCCATTTTTAAACCTCAGTGAGGATCTTTTATTGTTTACTGACTCTACCAAACATGATGTATTTTTTAAGGGACTAGTCTTTGTGGATAGTATGCCCAGAGTATCTGAGACAAAGTCTCACCTTCTTTGCTTCTAAGGAGCATCCTGCCTGTACTTCATTCAAGACAACTTTGTTTTTTTTTGGCAATTCAAAAGGTATTCAGTATTTCTCACCACTACCAATTCAAAGGCATCAATCATCAGTTCTTCGTTGGTCTTTCTTTCTTTTCTTTTGGTCTTTCACATTTATATGAGGCGATTAAAAACATCATGGCTTGCAACAATGAATGAATGGAAATCCAAAATCTCTGTAAATTTTCATTAAAATTAATAAAATAAATTAAAAAAAAAACCAAAACAAATCCATCATGGCTTGGGTCTTAGGAGCACCTTAATCTTCAAAGTGGCATCCTTGCTCTTTGGACTTTAAGGAGGTCCCTTACATCAGAGCTACCCAATGTAGTGTATCATTTGATTTCTTGATTGATGCTTCTATGAGCATTGACTGTGAATACAAGTAAGGTGAATGTCTTTATAATTTCCATCTTATTTTCATTTATTATGATGTTATTAATTGGTCCAGTTGTGAAGATTTGTATTTTTTTATGTTGAGTTTATTATACTGAAAGTTATAATCTTTAGGCTTCATCAGTGACTGCTTTATATATTCTTCATTTTCTGTAACCAAGGTTGTTTCATTTGCATAATGTAGGATATTGATTAATCTTCCTCCTATCTTGATGTCACATTCCTCTACATACAGTCTAGCTTCTTAGATTGCTTGTTCAGCACACAGACTGAATAGGTATGGATAAAGAATCCGAACCTGACATGAACTTTTCCTGATTTTAGACCACACAGATGGCCCCTTCTTTCTGTTTGTACTACTGATCATTGGTCTAGGTATGGTTTCAACATGAGCACAATTAAGTATTCCAGAATTCTCACTTTCCTCAACGTTATCCATAATTTATCATGATCCACATTGTGAAGTCAATTGTATAGTCAATGAAACACAAGTAAACAACTTCCTGGTATTCTGTGCTTTAAAGAAGATTGATCTCACATCACTAGTGAGCTTTCATTCTATATTTTCTTCTGGAGCCAGCTTGAATTTCTGGCAGTTCCCTGTTGAAGTGTTGTCCGAATCTTTTCAAAATGATCTTCAGCAACATTCTACCTTGTGTGTGATATATATATATATTGCTCAATCGTTTCCAAATTTTGTTGGATCACCTTTTTTTCTAGAATGAGCACTACTATAGCTCTCTTCCAGTCAGTTGGTCAGTACAAATTTCTTCTTATATATGAGTGAACATGTCCAGGGTTGAATCTGTTTGCTTAAATACCTCAAATGGTATCATTAATTCCATGGGGTTTATTTATTTATTTTGCCAATTTATTTTTGTTTAAACCAGATTTTTTCCACATTAATTTGAATATATTAACATTGTATAGGACAGTTGCACTCTGAAGAGAAACTTTTAAAAACATTGATCTATATGATGACCTTCAGCATGGTATGTTAGCCCTCCATAGTCTCTTCTTTCTCTGCATTTCCTGGTAATTTTTTATCTTCCCCATCTTAAACTCTATATTCTAGAAATAGTGGCCTTTCTTAGGTTTTGAACAACTTCAAGCTCTGTATCTGCTGTGTAATCTGTTACCAGTGTCATTATTACCACCACATATTCTCTCATCATTTATTACTCATGGTTTAAGGTCCAGCTCAAAAACCCTCTAAAGCCTTCCCTAACATCCTGGGTAACCATTTCCTCTCTTACTTCCAGATGTGGCTGCTTCTACAGAGCTTTGTAGAGAATGATAATTATGGATATTTGTTGAACATGTTCTATATGGCATTTCATTCATTATGTAGTACAGAAAGCTTACAAGATTAAAATAACATATGTTAAGAAGCTGTGCTGTAATTACAAAGGTACATGGTTCAAATCCACCAGATGCTTCATGGGAGAAAGAAGGGCAATCTCCTCCCATGTAGTTTACTGCCTCTGAAAACCCTCTGCAGAGTCTGTTTTGAGTTGGTTCTAACTCAAGGGGACACAATAACAAGAATAACATGTTATGAAGAAAGTGGAGTGGCATCCACTTCCTAAATAACTTGCCTCCAGAAACTCTATGAACTTTGATGAATGTTGATAGTTCTAGAGGGGCTTTAGGCCTTTTGTTCATAGAGTCGCTATGAGTCGTGCTCAACTTGAAGGCAATCAACAATGACAGATGCATTTACTCCTTTTTCTGTGTTCTATTACCTGATTGGTGCCCACAGTCCAACAATTACTCAATCCAGAAACCAAACAGACATGTTAACATCTCTTTAGTTTACCTTACATTAAGTCAGGTGCCAGCTGATATAAATCCCAGCTCCCTAACAGCCTTAAAGTCTGTCCACTTCTATCCATCTACTCTGTCACTGGCTTACCTTGAGCCTAGGTCATCTCTCAACCATGTTCCTTCAATAGCTTCTTAGAAAATTGTTCTTTTTCTTTGTTTCTACAGATATCCTCATCTCTGTTCAGATCTAGTTATGCTAATTTTCTTGCTTAAGTTTTCCTTAGTGGATTTTTGTAATTCTTCAGGAGGGGAGAAATGCAGGACACATAACAGAGCTTGAAGGACTCTTTAAGGACTGACCACTGTCTGCTTTGCCACCTCCATTTGAGCCAACACACCTACACTATAAGCCACACTGAACTGCTTAGAGGTTCTAGCCTTGACAAATATTCCCTTACTATTCAGTGCTTGAGTATATTTTAAAAATTCTTCTTGAAATTCTCCTCATTTTCTTCTTGCTAATTTTCAATGATAAGGTCTGTTAAGACTGAATTACTTAACCGCAGACTAAAATTCATGTGCTTCCTCTATCCCTTTTCTCTTCTGTGGGGAGATTTTGGGGAGCAGGAATTTTGTCCTAATCACTGTTCTATCTTTGATGCCACAGTGGTTAAAAGCTTGGATGTTAATCAAGAGTTGATGGCTTGAGCCCACCAATCATTCTGTGGGAGAAAGCTGTGGCAAGCTACTTCCTTAAAGAATATAACCTTTGAGACTCTAAGTAACAGTTCCCCTTTTTTCATAGAGTTATGATGAGTCCAGATCAACTTGACAGCAGTGAGTTTGTCTTTCTCTTTTAGCAAGAAAGGAGTCTAGTCATTACAGACCAAGTCAGCAGTCCCTCTGCTGTAAAATTCTCACCTGTCTTTCTTCACCAATTTTACTAAGGTGTATCTCTAATGTTATGTCTATGACCGATCATTAACTACTATTATTTGCTACAAAAGACATGAATCAAGAGAATCATATCTGTTTTTCATTCACTTTTGTCTTTTTCATGTCTTAGTACCTGACACAATAAAGTAAAAGTTTATTTAAAAGGTACATTAATTAAAAACGGAATTGTCTCTACTTTGAATGGAACCTCACAGGAAGGTCTTATATAAAGTGGGGGGAAATGTGGCACAAAACTCAAAATAGTAAAAAAAAGATTAAGTTTATTGGTAAGATAGAGACTGCTGGATCCTCAAGACTATGACCCTTAAATCATCTTTTGAGCCTGAAATTGAGTGCACCCCTGTGGCTAAATAATAAGGTCCATAAGGTAAACAACAATCTTGGGCAGATACACATTCCTTAAAACAATCAAACATTTGACATCAAAAGAACAACATTTTTCAAGGACAAAATTCAGAAGGAAGGAAGGAAGGGTTAGGAATGATGGAAGAACAAAAATGCAAAACATATGGATGAAGTGCAATGGGAGACGTTACATCATGGGGCGTCCGATCAATAATAGAAAGAAAATGATATAAGAATTATTGAATAGAAAATGGATCTACTCTGTAAACCTTCACTCAGTTTAAAAATAAAAAGCTAAAACCAAGTCAAAATAAAGAACAACCAAACAAGAAAAAGAAAATAAAAATAATAAACAAATATGTAATTAAAAAAATCTCTGTCTCTTCAGTAATTTGTTGGTTGCTTCAACATTGTGCATTAATCACTCACTCCTCCAGTGCCATCTGGTTCTGACTCACAAAGGCTTTAAATCTGAATGAGAAGAGACAGTCCATGTTTCTACAGCGAAGTGGCTTCTTTGTTTCAACCAGCGGAGTCATGTGGCCTTTTTGTTAGCAGCACAGCATCCTGTGGACTATGTCACTAGAGCATCTTGTGGATAAAGTAAGCATTCAATAAGTAATAGTTGCTTGTTAAATGAAAAATTCCCAAACAACCCAACTCATTGCAATCAAGTTGACGTCAATGCTTGTGATCCTTTAGTACAAACGAGAACTACCCCACAGGGTTTCCAAAGCAGGAATTTTTCTTAGAAGCAGATTGCCACATCTTTCTCCTGTGGAGCAGCTAGTGAGTTTGACCCCCAAAACTTTCAGTTAGCTCCTGAGTGCTGTAACACTAGAACTGACTTCTCTTTTCCTAGTTTATAAATTGTTGCTACATAGTATATTTAAGGTAAATAGATTTATTCCTACAAATTTAGCAACACTTATATATTTTCTCACTCACACACCCACTAATACCCTTATAATGGCCTTTGAAATGGATGTTATTCAAATCTCATGTCTGCCACCTCATTAGACCAGTAAGGAGCCACAAAGTCCATTCCCACCACAGGAAAGGACAATGGCTCTAATTCACGGATCCCATAATGTGCACATAATTGGGAGACTTCAAAAGCTGTCATGTCACAGATTAGTCAGTGATTCTTCAATAAGTGATTATTAAAATGGCAAAACAAACAGTCCCGAGGAGCCATTACTGTCTGCTAATTCATTGGGGCTAACTAATATTGACTAAGTGGTGGCCTGGCTCAGTTTTCTAATTCTCTCAGGGCTGAGCAAAAGAAACTGGACTTAAGTGAAAGTGGAGGGACTGAGGAGAGACATTAAAAAGGGCTAATTCTAAGGCTTCTGAAGTTAATCAATCCTTGGTATGTCTGCAAAGGAGTACTTCCTCCCTGTGTTGTTATTGTGAGGGAAGCATGACATTTTAAAAGGCTATTCTCATACTCATAATCAGCTGTCCTTTAGTGAATGTTTGCCAAATGCCAGACATTTCGCTTAAATCTTTACGTCGACACCATCTTTCTCACCTTCCATGCAGGAAATCCGGGTTTAATTCCTAGTTCATGTACTTCATGTACAGCTATCATTCAACTGCCAGTGAAAACCTATGTGTTGTTGTGATGTTGAACAGGTTTCAGATTAAGGTGGAGTAGAAAGAAAGATCTAACAATTGACTTCTGACAGTCAAAAACTATAGATTGTAATGGTTTGATTTGCAATTGCTCTTACAGATGGACTAGGATGAACAGGATTTCTTTCCATTGTGCATGGGACAACCATGGGTTGGGGACACTCTTGATAGCAGCAAACAATATTACTCTATCCAACTTCTACATAAAGAAGATACTATTATTACCATTTTACCCTTGAACCAACTGATGCTCAAAGATGCTAACTTAAAGCAACCAGGATGCATCAGGCCTGGAGTGTGAGCCAGTTTTATTTGGTCATCTACTATTCAGTGATATTATAGCTAATGTTGGATAGATCTTGGTAGAAAGCAGAGAATACCAGAAGAATGTCTATCTGTGCTTCATTGACTATGCAAAGGCTTTTGACTGTGTGGATCACAACAAGCTATGGCTGACTCTGAGAAGAATGGGAATCCCAGAACATTTGATTGTACTTATGCGAAATCTATTCTTGGACCAAGAGGCAGTCGTCAGAACAGAGCAAGGAGATACTACATGGTTCAAAATCAAGAAGGAGGTCAGTCAGGGATGTATTTTGTCTCCATAGTTTTTCAATCTGTATGCAGAACAGATAATCCAAGACGCTGGGCTGTGCAAGGAGGAATGTGGCATCAGGATTGGTGGAAGAGTCATCAGTCAGCAGAAGAGTCATCTGTGTTATGCAGATGACACAACCCTGCTTGCTGAAACTGAGGAGGACCTGAAATGCTTGCTGCAGAAGGTCAAGGACTGCAGCCTTCAATATGGATTGAAGCTCAACATCAAGAGAACAAAGATTATCATCACTGGGTCAATTGGCAGCATCAGTATGGATGGTGAAGGGACTGAGATAGTTAACAGTTTTAGTTTACTTAGCTCCATGGTTAACGCTCTTGGTAACAGCATCCAGAAGGTCAAGAGATGAATTGCACTGGGCAAGTCAGCTGTGAGGGACCTCTCAAGAGTACTGAAGAGCAACAATGTCAGGATGGAGACTAAAGTGCACTTGATCCAGGCTACAGTCTTCGCAAAAAAATCATCGGAGAGTTGGACAGTGATTAGGGATGATAGAAAGAATCGATGTCTTTGAGTCATGGTGCTGGAAAAGGGTGTAGAATATACCATGGACTGACTGCTAAGAGAACAAACAAGTTTGTCCTGGAGAGGGTGAAGCCAGAACGCTACTTGGAGTTAAGGATTCTGATGCTTTGTATGACATACTTTGGGCATGTTGCAAGGAGGGACTGGTCCTTGGAGAGGGACATCATGTTGGGGAGATCGGAGGGACGGCACAGGAGAGGAAGACCCTCAATGAGATGGATCAATTCTGTGAGTGGAGTAGTGGCAATGGGTGTGTTTGAGACTGCGAGGTTGGCACAGGATAGAGCAGCGTTTAGGGCTCTTGTACATAGGGTCGCTTTGAGTCACAAGTGACTTGATGGCACATAACAACAAAAACAGCTCCTCAGTGTTTCATCCTAAGGCAATTTCTATTGAAGGCAGTCAGAAAAGACATATTAAGCATGTTCTTAAAAATAAGTATGAGTTTCATGCTTCTTTGACAAGAACACCTAAACAGTCACTAGAATGATTTTTTATCTCAAAAAATTTGTTCAAGTTAAAATTTCCTATGCTTTTGACACTATTAAAAAAATAATCCTGAAACTTTTTGTTATTTTAAAAACTTTTAAGTTAATTTCTTAGTGTTTTGGTGATTCATGTCTCTATTACTCAGAATATTACACACCTACACATTAAATAAAATACAGTATTCCAAGATTTAAAGGCAATACCAAAAAGTAGGAAAAAAGGTCTGTGTATCATTGGGTATAAATGGAGGCTAAAAACGCCAAAGAAGATGGCTTTTCTACTTTAAAAACAAAAGTTTGGTGATAGAAAAGTAGACCAAACCGAGAAAGGATGGCTTACCTTCTTAATAAGGTAATGGTTTACCCTTGGTTTATAACAAGCAGAAAAAAAAATGAAAGGAAAAAATGAACTGAGCACACATTTATCATCTTTTCTCATGATTTCTTTAAATTGATAGTAAAGGAGCAAGGCAGATACAACTTCACAATAATGAAAAGAATGCAAGGAGGATCATTAAGTGCACCACGAATGTCAATGACTTTTTTTTAAATGTATATAGAAAGATGACAACAGATGGGCACAGCTAAGAATGACATTCCCCTGCCTTTTAAAGCTTGGAGAGGCTCAGGACTTAGAATAGAAAATAATATTGATATAAGGTAAAAAAGAGAGGAGCTACAAATATATATATGCAGCATTCTGATGCGTGGTGAAGAGACTGATACTGTAAACAGGTTTAGTTTGCTTGGATCCACAATCAATACTCTTGGCACCAGCAGCCAGGAAATTAAAAGATGGATTGCATTGAGAAAGTTGGCTGTCTGAGACCTCTCCAAAGTACTGAAGAGCAATGGTATCAGTCTTGAGACTAAGGTGTGCCTGAAAGAGGCTATGGTCCTTGCAACCACTTGCTATGTCCAGAGAGCTGGACATTGACTAAGGATGATAGAAGGAGAATTGCTGCCTTTCAGCTGTGGTGATGGAGAAGAGTATTGAATATACCATGAACTGCTAAGAGAATGAACAGATTCTCCTGGAGATAATTAAACTAGACTGTTCCTTGGAGGCAAAGATTCTGAAGCTTCATCTGACATACTTTGGACATGCTGAAATGAAGGACCAGCCCTTGGAGAAAGATGTCATGCTTGGGAGGGTGGAGGGACAGCACAGGAGAGGAAGACCCTTGACGACGAGATGGATAACAACCACACACACACACACACACACACACACACACACACACACACACACACATTAACTTGCCTGACTTTCTTTCACTTCTCTCATTTTACTCTGCAAGGTGACAATGGGAATTTCTTCTTTAAAAAATATAAATTAGCCATCTGAATGTCGCTTCGGTGAAGTGCCTGTTCATATCCTGTGCCCATTTTTCTATTGGATTCTTTACCTTTATCTTGTTGTGGTAAAACCAAGGAACTCATGCAATATTACTCAAAATGGTTGACTCTGGAGA
>NW_006399880.1:9257336-9259469 GCF_000299155.1 Elephantulus edwardii | reverse complement strand
ATTAAAACTAATAAAATTTAATAATAAAAAATATAAATTAAAATAGCTTGAAGTGAAATACTATACTGAGTTGTGACTCTAGAGGAAAATATATCTGAGTGTGTAAGAATTCTAAAATGCGAAATCGGCTCCCTTTCTGTTCACTTACAATGAACGCAGGCAGTTGATAACTCTTATTCATGCTCACTCAACTGTTCTTTTAATTCATTCTTGCATATGACTGAGTAACTTAACATCTAGACAGCTACGATGTGGAAGAAAAAGAGACCACCATAAACAAACAAAATTAAACACTGAGGAAGTGGGTACTCTAAAGGTAAACATAAAATAAACCTTAAGACTAGAAAGAATATTTTTAAAGATATTAAGTCTAATAATCACAAAGAAGATGTTATGGAGAAGGAACAAATAAAGAATAAGAAAAACACTCAAAGAATTAAAAATCATTATGTCAGTTTAAAAAAATCTCTAGAGGCTTACAAGATATAAGAAAAGAAATATCTTAGAATGTACAACTAACATAAAACTGTGAAATAAAAAAAGGAATTGGTGTAAATTTTGCCACAAAATACAACAAAACATTTATTTACAAAAGACAAAAAGATTTAAAACACTGTTAGAGACCATAAGTGATGGGATTAATCTATAAATATCAGTAGCCCAAGTCCAGCTCCACCACTCTTTTGTCCATTTGCCTTATTGTGGTTCTGTGATGCTGCTGTGATGCTGGAAGTTACGATATCAGTATTTCAAGTACCAGTAGGGTCACCCTAGGCAGACCAATTTCAATGGAGCTTGCAGATTAAGAAACAGGACTGTGAAACCACTTCTGAAATAATGGACTTTTGAAAACCCTATGGATAAAGGAAGTACACTGTTGGCTATGTTGCTGGAAGATGAATCCTTCAGGTCAGAAAACAACTCAAAATGTGGTGGGGGAAGAGATATCTCTTTAAAGTTAGAGTACCTTAGTGACACAGAAAGAACAAAGCTTTTACCTTTGAAAGGCTTTTACTTGCTGATGTGTCAAGATTCAAAATGAGGAGAAACAGTAGTAATTGGAGGATAGAATGTAACTGAAACAGAGAGGAATCTAAGAAAACAATGTCACAAAGAAAATGGAATGTATAAAGACTGCTATATTAGATGTTAATGAGATGAGATCAGTAAATAGGGAGATGAATTGTACTGGGAAGATCTGCACTTAGGGACATCTCCAAATTATTGAAGACTAATGATGTCAATTTGAGAATAAGGTGGACTTTGAGGATAAGCCATGGACTTTGCAATTTCTGGCTTTGCATCTGAGAGCTTGACAATGGATAAGGATGACAGGAAAATAACTGATGACTTTGATCTGTGGTGTTGTAGAAGAGCACTGAACATCCCACAGATGGCCAAGAGAATAAACAGCTATATCTTGGAGAGGGTACAGCTGGAGTGCTCTTTGGAGACAAGAATGATGTTTCACCTCACATACTTTTGGTATGTTGCTAGGAGAAGCTATTCCTTGGAGAAGAACATGATGCTGGGAAGGGTGGAGTGTTGGTGAAGGAGAAGAAAACCCTCAACCAGGTGGACTGACATGGTGACTGCTGCAATGTGCTCCTGTGTGTCAGGAAGTGTGAGGATGGCACAGGACTTATAACAGGGTCCACAACTTTTGCTCACAGGGTGTCTATGACTTGCACTTGACCCAGTGACACCTAACAATAACAACAATGAGATGTGATGGACTAGTATTGGCCACTTTGAATCAGACAATGATACTCTAATAAGAGATAAATTGAAGAGGAATATAAGGGCATTCATTGTCCAAAAGAATGTTTTAAGATCTATCCTGAAGTAAAATGCTGCGACAGGATACAATCCTTACACATACAAGGAAGATCTACTAATACAACTCTTATTTAAATATAGGCACCAGCCCCAAAAGCAAAAGATGAAGAAATTGTCGATTTCTACCAAATTTTTGTAGTCTTAAATTAATGGAATATGTAATTATGATGCATTAATGGTAATTAATGGCCAGTACTGAAGAGCAATGGTGTCTCTCTGCAGACTAAGGTGCGTCTGACACAGGCCATGGTCTTCGCAATCACTTGTTATGCATCAGAGAGTTGGACAATGACC
>NW_006399880.1:9250409-9256936 GCF_000299155.1 Elephantulus edwardii | reverse complement strand
TAACAACAACAACATGCAAAAATTGGAAACAAAAAGAAGAAATGGTAGTTGAACAATATGGAAGAAATACACAAAGTAACTAAACAAAAAATAATTTATTTGCATGGAAACATTTCAGGAAGCAGCATATAATCAAGAACAAATGAACAAATGGTAATGACAGAAGAAGTTCAAGTTTCACTGAAGGCACTGGGGGAGAGGAGAAAGGAAGGTCCCAGAAATGATGAAATACCAATTAGATGTTTCAGGAAAGAGATGCAGTGCTGGACATGCTCGTTAGACAATGTCAAGAAAAATTGGAAGGCAAGCTACCTGGCCAACTGACTGGAAAATGTCCATATTTGTTCCTATTTTTTAAAAAGTCACGATTCAGGTAAGGTCTATGTGCATAGTAACTGTTTTATGTTTCCTTTTAAAAGCATTTGTAATACATAATTCATTGTACAAAGTTCTACCCAGGCTTTTTTTGTGTGATTAGGCCATATTGTTCAAAATGTGAGCCATTAGTATGTAAAAAAGTATTGAATGGTAGAATTTACAGCACACAGAAGTAAAATCTTGCTGAAGATATTAAAACCCAACTGGAATAAGACATCTATAAAGACCTGCTAGAAATTCGAGTGGGATTCAGAAGAGGCCTTGGGACAAGTGATATTATTGCTGATGTCAGATGGATATCAGATGAGCAGAGACCATGAGAAAGATAATTAACTGTGTTTTATTGACTATGCAAAGGCATTTGATTATGTGAATCATAACAAACTAGTGCTAACATTGAGAAGAATGAAAATCCCAGTATATTTAAGTATGCTCATGTGAAACCTATAGGTAGACTAAGAAATTTTTTTCCAAACAGAAAAAGGTAACACTGCATAATTTAAAGTCAATAAATATGTGCATCATAGTAATATCCTTTTCCCATATGTCTTCAATTTGTATGGTGAAAAAATAATTCAGGAAGTTGCACTATAATAAGAAGAATATGGTATCAGGTTTAGAAGACCCATCAGCTGCCTGCATTATGCAGATGGCACAACTTTGCTTGTAGAAAGTGAAGAAGACTTGAAGAAATTACCACTTGAGATCAAGGACTATAGTTTTCAATATGGGCTACATTTCAATATCAAGAAAACACATCACCACTAAATCAACAGGTAGCATTATGAAAGATGGAAAAAGATTGAAGTTGTAGACAATTTACTTTAATCTAAAGTCATCATCATGGGAACAGCAGTCAGGAAATCAAAAGACATGCTGTATTGGGGAAATCCGCTATCACGTACTTCTCCAAATACTAAAGAGCAAAGATGTCAGCTTAATGACTAAAGATGTGCCTAATCCAAGTCAATTTTCAATTGCTTCCCTCACCTCTGAAAGTGTAGTAATAAATAAGGAAGACAGAATAAGAGTCCATGCCTTTAAATTCTTGTGTTGGAGAAAAGTCTTCCCTATGTCATGGACTGCCAAAAAACCTGTCAGAGAAAACGCAACCAGATTGCTCTTGGAGGCAAGGATTGTGAAACTTGGTTTCCTATAATTTGAGCATGTTGTCAGGCGGGTCAGTCCTTGGAAAGAGACAAAATGTTGAGTAAGGTGAAGGGTCATTGAAAGAAAGGACTATCTTCAATGAGATGGATTTACAAAGTGACTACAACAATGGGGTAGAGTAGAAGATGCAGAGATCATGAAGATGGTGCAGGACAGGACGATGTTTTGAATGATTGGCCATAAGGTCACGGTGAGTAATAATCAACTCCAAGACAGCTAATAACAATAGCAACAAAGTCCAAAGGATACAAATACCAGAAAGAGAGAATCAGGAAGTAAAGGGGAAAGAAATTACCAAGGAATACTTGAAGAGAATTTGCACCAACTGGAGAAGGGGTATCTTTAAGATTGAAGTACCTTATTGAGTATTTATATCAATCATTTTAAATAATGCTAACTCCTATATAACAGAATTTTCAGAACATCAAGGATAAGGAGGAAATCCTTTAAGTTTCCTAGAAGAAAATGCTGACTTTCTTTATAACAGTGATTTTCACATTGCCAATGAAGTTTACTCTCCAGTAACATTGGTTTTCCTCTCCCCAAACAATGAATGAACACTTTTGAAGTTCTAGGAGAAAGCTATTTTAAAATAAAAATCCTACAACCAACCTATCAATTAAATGTGTAGATTAACTTATTGGCAGAAAAAAAATAGGTTGTTTCTTACAACTCTTTATTAGAAAGTTACTGTTGTGACGATGTTGATATGTACGACTAAGTCAGAACCGACCCACAGTGGACCCTCAAGAGGGTTTTAGGAGGCTATAAATCACACAGGGAGAGACTGCTACATCGTTCTCCTACAGAGCAGTTAGTGGATTCAAACTGCATACCTTTGCATTGATAGAATGACTTCTTAACATTAAGCCACCAGAACTGAGGGTATAAAACAAAGATAGGAAGATATGGGAACAAGATACAGTAAGTTAACAAACTGACCATTGTGAAGTAGGTGCAGAAGATTGAAAACGGGAGACAGAGCTCTTTACCAGTAGAATCAGTAGGAATAAAGAAAGACTCAAAAGAACTGACACAAAATACAACTGGGAAACAAATGGATGTTATATAAAAGAAAGAAGTGCGATCAAATAAACAATTAAAACTTAAAAAAGAAGTTGAAGAGAAACTAATTACAATTATGAACAAAATATTCTCTCTCTCATAAATATTCATAGGCACAATGAGCCAAACACTGTTCACTGAATTTTTCAAATTAACTTCTACACAGGACACAGAATTATAGAGTATAACTTGATCAATCTTCACACAAAACAATAGATAGGGTACATTAGAGTAGCAAAGTGAGAAAGTGTAGAGGGACATAAGTAAAAAATTTGGATACTTAGAGTCTCATCATTCAAACAAAAGTGCTAATATTACATTTAAGGTCACAAAGGCAAGCAGAGAAAGAAAAAGATGGTATCTTTTTAAAAAATTATCCAGTTACAATACTAATTCCTTTTATTTGTGTACTACTTCTTCCCTTAAACAACGATATTATTCATTGTGAAGGCTGTAGCCTTTGATCTGCAGCAAGTGCTCACTTTAAGAGAGAAGATTATTATCGTCTGCATAAAGCAAGTTGCTGAGTCTTCCTGTGATCCTGATGCCACATTCAACTCTATAAAGTCAAGCTTCTGAAATGATTTGCTCCACCTATGTATTGAATAGTCATGAAGGAAGATACAGTCCCAAGCCACATATTTCTTGATTTTAAACTATGCAGTGTTCCCTTATTCTATCCAGACAACCTCTTACCTAGGTATAGGTTTTGTGTTAGCATGATTAAATATTCTGGAATTCCCATTCTTATCAAAGTTAACTTAATTTGTTGTGGTCTACATGGTCAAAAGTCTTTATGTAGTCGATAAAACATGTCCAGACATCCTTCTTGTGTACCTTGTTTTTGGCTACGATTCATCTAAAATCACCAATGATTCTCCCAGTGCCACTAGTCTCTTCTAAATCCATCTTGAATTTCTGGGAGTTCTCTGTTGATATACTGCTCTAGCTGTTTTTGAATAATTTTTAGCAAGATTTTACTTGCATGTAATATTGATACTGTTGAAAGATTTCATATTTTGTTGAATCACTTTTTTTGTTGTTATGGGAATGAATATGAATCTCTTCAATATGGATCACATCTCAATATCAAGGGAACAAAACTCTCCACCACCAGACCAATAGGCAACATTAAAAGGAGAAAAATTTGAAATTGTCAACAATTTCCTATTACTCGGGTCCACAATCAATGCCCTTGGTACCAGCAGGTAGGATTTCAAAAGATGTATTGCACTGGGGAAATCTTCTTTCAGGAATTTCTGCAGAGTACTAAAGCACAATGATATCAGTCTAAAGGCTAAGGTGCACCTGATCCAAGTCCTGTTGATTTAATTAATTGCTATGCATCTGAAAGTTGGACAATCAATAGAGAAGTCAGAAGACTTCCTTTGAGTTGTAGTGGTAGAGACGATTATGGAATATTCCATGGACTGCCACGAGAACAAATACATCTGTCTTGGAGAAAGTGAAACCATGGTGCCCCTTGGAAGCAAGGATGGTGACATTGCATCTCACACACTTTGGGCATGTTGTTAACTAGTTCTTCAAAAATTAGATCTGAAAGGTGGAGGGTCAAGTTAAAAGAGAATAACCCTCAAGAAGATGAACCGATATGGTAACTTTAACAACAAGCTGTAACTGTATCAATTGGAGATGGCAAGGATGGCATAGAATAGGACAAGGTATATAGCCATTGTTCATTGGGTCTCTATAATGTAACAGACACTTGAAAGGCACATAACTACAATAACAACAATATAATCTCTCTGGGGAGGCAGTATCATGTATATTTTACTCTGGTTGTATTTCGAGCCTGAGTGGATGAATAATTATTGCAAATCAGTGGTTTAGAGTAATATATATGTTACTTAAAGAAATGAAAATAACCATCAAAGAAACAGAAGAGTTCAGAGAGATTGTTTCTTGGTAACAAGAGAAGAAAAAAGCATTGAAAGAAATAAGGCTATATTTTGCTCTTTTAGATTTTCTACAATGTTCACATATAATTTAAGCATAATCTTTAAAAAGCATTTTACAAACAAAATGAAAACAGGTTAAATGAGACTTGAAAGTTGGCCTTTATATTCCAGTTTGGCTCTCTTCTAGATTCGTGCAAAATTAGATAGGAATGACTAATAGCAGGAGCTTAACATTTATTGAAGTATGTCATTCTAGTCACTTTAGTGTTGTGTGCTATTGAATTGGAACTGACTCAGAGCTGACACTCCAGAGGGCTTACTTAATATTAATTAATCTTAATATTAAATTAAGATAAATAGTACAATTTTTGGAGCTTTGGTGGCCTAGTATTAAGAAGCTGCATTGTAATCCCAAAAGCATGTGATTCGAATCCGCATGTGATTCGAATCCACTAGCTTCTCCACAGGAAAAGGATGGGCAATCTCCTTCCATGCAATTAATTGCCTCTGAAAACTTGCTTAAGGGTCAGCTATGGGCACAGAACAACAACAGTATATTTTTTGTCGTTTACATATGAAATTTATTAATAAGTCAATCCAATGAGTAAGTAGCTGGATCACAGCATGTACCTGCACCCATCTGCCACTCTTCTTTCAGAATATATCACTGCCTTTGTGAACATGTAAAGACAGACTAGTTTATGTGTGAGGAACCTGCATCTTGGAAGCTGGGAGAGTCATTCATTTCTGGGATTTGGAGGGGGCGGTAAGCTTGTTGTCATATGTAAAGGAGCATGTTATTGTTGTTACCTTGGCAACTTTCAAAGATTAATACTCTAGCAGACAATCAGAACAAATACTGTTGAAGGGATTTTATATTGAGGCACACCCAATTTTGAGAACAGATAAATTTGATCAGCAATTGAACATTAGATTTTTTTCACTTGTGCTAACTTAAAAGTAAGTACAAATTAATTCAAATTAAAGAAGAGACCTCCTCCCACTCTCAACGATAATTCTAGTGCTTTCTTATTTCATCTTATATCCTGAATCCTATTTATACTGTTATGAAATAAAGATGTATTATATCTGAAGACCTTCCCTAGGTATTACATCAATAGTGATGAATGGAATACAAAGTCTTTGACCCCTGAAGCTTTTTTCTATGAGTACAATGATCGGGATTTTGTGAGATAGATTTTGCAAGGTGATGGGAGACTTACTTAGACTGTTTTGAGAGGTAATATTTGAACTAATTCTAAGGATCCACAGCTATGCACAGGGCGGGTCAGTTATTACAAAAATAGGGGATACGAGTGGTAATACTCAAGGTGGGAAACAAATTGAAGGGTTCAAATAACAAAAAATATTGCGTCTAATAAGAAAGAGAGAAGATAACCCAAATTAAGTTTTGAAAGTCATTGGAAGGACCTCCTTTCTTCCACCAACCTGTTGAGTGCAGCCTCATTCTGTCTTCACTATATTTTCCCATAAGACTTTCAATATCCAAAGATTCCTAACCAAGAAACAACAGCAGTACCTTCCCATGCCTCAATGGATTAGAATGAAAACCTGCAATAAAACCAGGCACAATTCCAAGAAACACTGCAGAAGAACCTAGCTGGGTATCTAAACAGTCTCACACCCGTGATGGCACACGTATTTACCTAGCTTCACTAGCGCTGCACCATGTCGAGCTGACTGCCGTACTGCCATTTAAGATTTAAAATTACATTACAATCAGGTGACTTCCAGTGAAAAGTATCTTGTTTTTTTGCGTTCATGTTAAGAAATTCACTAATAAATAGGTGAGATTGTCATTGTGTATGTGGGGGAAGAGGGAGGTAATTGGAGTTATTGTGGGGATTACATTGACATCATAAAATTTTTGAATGAAAAACCAGTTTGTTCCAAAAACTCTCACGAAATCACAATGATTAAAAAATAAACCTTAGGAATAGATGATATACCAATTGAAGTATTTCAGATAACAGA
>NW_006399880.1:9219135-9248984 GCF_000299155.1 Elephantulus edwardii | reverse complement strand
AAATAGAGCCATGACATCTAGGGTCTATGGATTACTGGAAGAAATCCAGAGTTTGATGTAGGACCTCTGAAGAATGTAAGCACAGGAGTGACATGAATTATCATGTAGTTTCTGCATTTTACTTAGCTGGGGATTTTTCCATTTGAGTGCTCCAAGAATATTTCAAAACCTCCTATCCTCCTGAGAGGCTCTACATTTATCAATCACTCTCGGCTTAACTCTTCATCAAGAACACTCCCTGGGTTCTCATGTTGATCAAAGGGTAAAATATTATCTTTAACTTTGTTAGTGTGAGTTCTGCTATTAACCCAAAGACCGTGCATCTTAAGAGTCTACTAATAACTCCCAAGATGAAAGATAGATATTTCATTCCTGTACATTGTGCTCTCCAGGTTGTAGCAAGAAATTTAGAGCACAACTACTTGGCCAACTGACTGGATGAGATCCATATTTATTGCCATTCAAAAAAAGGTGATCTGACAGAGTTTGGAGATTATTGTACATTATCACACATAAGCGAAATCCTACTGAAGATTATTCAAGATTGACTGGAACAGTACATTGACAGAAAAACTATCAGAAATATAAGCTGGGTTTCAAAGAGTTCCTGGCACTAGAGACTTTATCACCAATGTCAGATAGATTTTGGCAGAAAGCAAAGAAGACCAGAGGGATATCTATCTGTGTTTCACTGATTGTGCAAAGGCTTTAACTGTGTTGATCAGAACAAATTGTGGTTAACCTTGAGGAGAATGGGAATCCCAAAACACTTGATTGTGCTTATGCAAAACCTATACTTGAACTAGGAAGCAGTCCTCAGAACAGTCAGGAAACACTTCATGGTGCATCAGGGATGTATCCCGTGTCCATACCTTTTAAATCTATATGCAGAACAGATCATTTGGGAGACTGAGCTTTAGGAGGAGGAAGTGGCATCAGGATTGGAGGAAGACTCACCAGAAATCTACATTTTAAAGATGACACAACTTGCTTGCTGAAACTGAAGAGGACATAAGCACTTGCTGAAGAAGTTCAAGGACTGTAGTCTTCAAAATGGATTGAAGCTTAACATCAAGAAGTCAAAGATTCTCACCACTGGGCTAATTTGCAGAACCATGACGGATGGAAAAAAGATTGAGGTTGTTAACAATTACAGCTTGCTCGGCTCCACAATCAACACTCTTAACACCACAGTCAGGGAACCAAAAAACAAATTGGATTGGGAAAAATCTGCTGTCAGGGTCCTCTGACATTCCGAAAAGCAACGATGTCAGTCCACAGACTAAGGTACTCATAATCCAGGCCATGGTCTTTGAAATTACTTGCTATGCATCCTCTGAGCTGGTCAATGACTAAGGATGACAAAAGAATTGATGCCTTCAAATTGTGTTAGAGAAGAGTCTTAAACATACCACGGACCCTTAAGAAAACAAATAGGTCTGTTACCAGAAGTCAGGAGGTCAGGAGACGTACTGCACTGGGAAAATCTACAGTCAGGAACTTCTCCAATTTACAGATGAACAATGATATTAATTTTAAGACTGATTCAGACCATGGTCTTTTATATAATTTGCAATTGTTCTGACAGATTGACAATGAATAAAGATTACAGAAGAAAACTTGATGACTTTGAGTTCTGGTTTTGGAGAAGAATACAGAATATCTTATGGATTGCCAAAAGAGAAAATAGATTATGTCTTGGAGAGAGTGAAACCACAGTGTTCCTTGAAGGCAAGGATGGCAAAGTTTTATCTCACACATGCAAGGACATGTTGCTATAAGCATGATAGGGCATATTGCTAGGAGAGGCTATTTCTTGGAGAATGACATCATTCTTGGAAATGTGGAGTTACGGTAACGGAGAGGAAGACCCTCAACCACATGGATTGACACAATAACTGCATCAAATTGTCTCAGGTCAAAGAAGATGAGCATAGCACAAGATAGGACAGAGTTCATATCTGTTGTTCATAGGGTAACTATGAATCATGCTCGACTCTACAGTACTTAACAACAGCTCTCTTTAGGAATTACAGCCTCAGAGAATTGATGGAGAATTGATTCACTGCAAATCAAAACTGAGTTCACTGCAGTGAGTCACTCCATCAGGAAGTATACCTTATAAACTTTTTTGTGAAATGTCTTTTTAATATATCTATTCAGGCTTCCCTTACTGGAGACCTGCTGGTGCAGTGGATTAAACATTGGGCTGCTAACCAAAAGGTCAGTGGTTTAATTTTACCAACAGCTCTATGAATAAAATGTCTGCTACTTACAAGAACCATATATCTTAGTTTTTCTTATATATAAAATGCTTACTATGAACTTGGTTTTGTTACATATATTTTTTATGAGTGAATATAGTAAATTTTCCTGAGTGGTACAAATGAAATATTTGACTATGAGGCAAAGTGTTAGTAATTTGAATCCACCCAGGGTCACCTCTGAAGTTGGCATGACAACCAGCTTCTGAAAGGTCACAACCTTGAAAACTCTTACCATTCTTATTGCTTGCCTTTTCTGTACTGTCTTCTCTTTCCAATCTATCCTGCCTATTTTACTGGCAGACTAATGGTCCTCATATGAAGTTATGGCTTCCCATTGCTTTGAAAACCACATCTAAACTTGTTAATTAGCTCCTATGATCTGGTCCTATCTTTAAGAACTCAAGTTACTGTTGCTGAGTCAAAACCGACTCATAGCTTACCCCTTAGCAGATTTTCAGAGGCAGTAAATCACGTGGAAGAGATTGCCCATATTTCTCCTGTGCAGCAGCTATTGGATTTGAACCACCCATCTTTGAGTCGGCTGTGTAAAACCTTACTCACTTCCCGATTTATAGCCTGCTTCATTATAGACAATAAAGTTTTGCTATATTTCAAACAACATATTTTAGAATTATCCAAATACAATGGTTCTCAATATGTGGTTTGGTGGTGTCTCTGAGATTTCATTAGGCAGAATATGGACAAAAATATCTTTACGATACTACTAAAATATTACATTAATTTTTCACTTTCACTTTCTCCTGAGAACATAGTAGCATTTACTAAAGGTTGAATTATGTATATTATTATAATGGACTGAAAGCAAAAACAGATTTGGGTGCAAGTTGTTGTTGTTAGATGCCGCCGAGTCAAGTATGACTCATAGCAACCTTATGAACGACAGATCTGAACCTTACCCTATCCTGTGCCATCCTCACACTTCCTGACACACTACAGTTCATTGCAGGGACCATGTTGTTGACCCTCCACCCTTCCAAGCATCACATCCTTTTCCAAGGACTAGGCCCTCTAAGTAATATTCCCTAAGTATGCAAGGTGAAACCTCATCATTCTTACCTCCAAAGAGCACTCCAGCTGTACCCTCTCCAAGACATATTTGTTTATTCTTTTGGCCATTCATGGGATGTTCAGTACTCTTCTCCAACACCACAGCTCAAAGGCATCAATTATTCTGTCATCCTTGTTCATTGTCCAGCTCTCAGATGCACAGCAAGTGTTCAGAAAGACCGTGGCCTAAATCAGGTGCACCTTATCTCTAAGTGACATCGTTACTCCTCAATAATGTGGAGAGGTCTCTAACTGAAGAATTTCCCAGTACAATGTGTCTGCTTCTTTCCTGACTGCTGGTACCAAGGATGTTGATTATAGATCCAAGTAAGATGAAGTTTGACAGTTTCAATCTCTTCATCCACCATGATGTTGCCTATTGGTCCAATGGTAAGAATCTTTGTTTTCTTGACATTGAGATACAATCCATACCAAAGGCTGTATTCCTTGATCTTCTACAACGAGTGCTTCAAGTCCTCCTCACTTTCAGCAAGCAAGGTTTTGTCATTTGCATAATGCAGGTTGTTTATGAATCTCCATCTAATCTGATGCTACATTCTTCTTCATAGAGTTTAGCTTCACAAATAACTTGATCAGCATACATTTTAAATAGGTGTTGGGATAGAATACAGTCCTGACACAGTCTCTTCTTAATTTTAAACCATGCAGTACTCCACTGTTCTGTTCACAAAACAGCCTCCAGGTCCAGGCATAGGTTTTGGCCATTCGAATGAGCACAATTAAGTGCTTTGGGACTCCCATTCTTCTCAATGTCAGCCACAAATTGTTATTATGCACACAATCAAATGCTTTTGTATAAGCAATAAAGCACAAAGACATTCTTTTTGTATTTTCAACTGTCAGCCAGGATTCATCTGACATTAGCGATGATATCCCTAGTGCCACAGCCTCTTCTAAATCCTGCTTTAAAACCTGGAATTTTCTTAGCTATGTACTTTTCTAGCTGTTTTTTAATGATATTTAGCAGCATTTTGCTTACAGGTGACATTAATGATATTGTTAGTTTCCACATTCTGTTGGATCATATTTATCGGCAATGGGAATGAATATGGACTTTTACAATCCATGGCACAGACTAGTGAGTGCATCCAAGGCTGCATCTGTTAATTGAAACAAGTCAATTGGTATCTCTTCAATTCCTGGGGCCTTATTTTTTTGCCAATACCTTCAATACAACTTCCACTTCCTCCTTTATTACCATTGGCTCCTGTTCAGAAAGCACTTCCTGAAACTTTTCAGGGTAATCAGTTCTTTTTGGTACGATGATTCTGTGTATTCTCTTCTTTTGATGCCTTCTGGGCATTTACTAAAGACTAGATTATGTATGTTATCATAACAGACTGAATGCAGAAGCAGATTTGGGTGCAAGAAAGAGTTAAAATTCCTATGGCTCTGAGAGAAAAGTGGAAATAGTTGAGAGCTCAGTGGTGTATCCAATAGACCAGGAGAGATTGTGAAGAGACACACGATCAGGATGCACAGTTTTGCTCTATTGTACATAGATAGATATCATCGCTATCACCAGGGGCTGACTGATGGAACCAAATAACTGCAACTGATTGAAAAAAGACAAAACACACTGAAGTGGAGCCATCAAGATGAATCAGACAAAATGATGAGAGGGGAGAAATGCGAAGAGTGACACCTGGTGGATAAGGTGACTTGAACTACACCAGGAAGGGGAGTGCGGAGGTCTACAGGGTTCAAGGCCTGTAGACTTGCCAAGATAGGAGAAGCTGAAATTCTACTCAGTTGCCCCACGTAGGACCAAGGATGACATAGAAGATGCCTCTCTGATAGGGAAGAAAAGAAGGAAGGATGGATGAGTAAGTGTGGAATTGACTAAAACAGAAAACAATTGCATTACCATGAAACAAATCAACAAAGATTGCATTTTATGCCAGCAGTAGTGGAGGAAGTTTAAATTGAGAAAGAAAGCTGCACGGGTGAGTTCATGGATTACTGTGACTGGGAATTTTCAGCTTTCCACTCATTCTTTCTTTAAGGTCCTCTTCAAATAGCACTTTCTCCCAGACCTTTTCCAGAACCCTGATCAAGATGAATATTTTCTATATTATTGTTGTTGTTAGGTGCCATTGAGTTGAGTGTCACTCATAACAACCCTATGAATAGGAGATCTTAACCCTGTACTATCCTATACCATCCTCACAATCTTAGACACCCTCAAGCCCATTTTTGCTGGATCTTGGCTGAGAACAGTAAACACCAAAATGATTTCTATTTACATTTTCTTGATTATGCAAAAACAGTTGACAAATGTATAATAACAAATTATAGTTAATTTTGAGGAGAATGGTAATCCCGGGACACTTAATTGTGCTCATGTGAAACCAATACCCAGACCAAGAAACTTTTGGGTGAACAGAGCAAGAGAGTAGCCTTGCATGATTTAAAATCCAGAAAGTAGTGTTTTAGGGCTGTATTCTTTATCAATGTTTTAGGGCCGTATCCTTTATCAATGCTCATTCAACTTGTAAGCTGCGCAAAAAGAAACTGAACAATATGAAGATGAAAGTGGCATCTGAATTGGAGGAAGACTCTCCTGCATTAAGTTCATGCTGTTTTTTCCAGTGCATAGCTGAGGAAATAACCTGGATAATCTGGAGTGCAAAAGAACTAGCCCAAGGGTATGCGTTAGTAAGTGTCAGACTGAGGATTTAATTCCAGGTTTCCTTCAAATGTAAAACCCATGATCTTAGCCTTTTGAGTTTACTTAATGATTCTCAGATCAGCTCCTGGAGGCAGTCTCCAAAGAGAAAGCAGATGGTTCATAGAGAAGTTCCAGTGGAGGAAATTCCCTAGGGGTAAAAGAGGGCAGCAAGAGGTTGCAGGAAGAAACAGGGTCAGTGACCTTGGCTGTTTCTAACCACCACTGATTCCCACAATCAAAATTTACACTGAGAGATTAAGTGACTTACTCAAGGTCCCATGAGGACCCCATCCATTCTCCCAGACTAGGACAGCATCTTATTAAAACCACAAGTCAGAGGCAACAACTTATTATTAAAAATAGAGAAGTTCTTCAATTCAGTTAATTAGCTTCCTGGGTGTTCCTGGAATTTTATTCCAACCTCAATATACTTCAAAGGACAATGTGAATCTCTTCTTGTCCTGAGGATCTTAGAGACATTTCTTTGCCATCTCATAGTTATATACATATTTCTATCTTAAGAGGCCAGTAAAGTTGTTCATTGCATAATACAAATTATTTGTATACAAAGTCTTCCAGTTAGTCATGAAATCTCCACGATATCCTGGCATGAAATATTTTTTATCATGCTTTCCAAAATATACAAGGAAACCTGCATAACAATGGAAGGCATTAACAATCCTAAACAGGAACCCATTTGCAGATTAAATTTGCCAAAAGGTCAGTTTGCAGCTGCCACAGTGTTGCAAGCACCACGTGTCCTCCGTGTCACATACTGTGACATATCTTGAGAAGAGTCAGGGTCTTTTCCAGTCTGCTGATTCTCTGTTTCAATTAGAATAGATTTAAGAGTCTCCAAGCTCTGGTTTCTAGGTGGCCTTGCACATATTATTAATAATTCAATCATACCTATACTGATAACAGATTACATTTCTACCACAACCCCCACCCTCACCCCCATAAAGCCCAAACAGATTAAGGACTACCCCATGGCTAATTTCTTTAGCAGATGCATATCTCATTGGAATCCATTTATTTAATTGCAGCTGGAAGATTTAAATTTAATTTTGTTAACATAAAATTAATGTGAAAAACCTGTGTGCTTTTTAAATATTTGACTCAGGTCTTTCTTGTCTTGTCTCCTGCATACTATAGAGATATTTCATTCCTTAGGATAAATTCTATGATGTCTCAGTTTTGATTCTCCAAATTAATTTCAGCTAAGTCCAGCTGTTTGGAATTTCAGCTAAGTCCAGCTGTTTGGAGTTTTGAAGTCAAATATTGCATTGCAAATAATTCACAGTTCTTATAGGAATATAATAATGAAGAGGACAAAAGGGTGTTCTTTGGAATTGCAGGAAATTTTAGAGAGAGAAAAAAGATGTTAAAGAACTGCACATTCCCTGGTTCAAAACCCAGTGTGATCATTTGCACTCTGTAATGTCTAGTACAAGCTGCTTAACCCGGAGCTGTGGCAAGGTGAAGACCAAATGATGGGCTTAGGGTGCAAAAGTCAAGGGAGGCACTCACTCTCAGGGTTATACAAATATAGGGGGTAGTGTGTGCAAGACTCTGAAAGTGAGCTCCTCCTTCCTTTAATTTTGCATCCTGGCCACTTAGCTTGCTTGTTTTGCCCTAATTTTGATTGCTTTGACCTCTGAGTCTCAGTCACCTCGTCTGCAAAAATGTGTCTGTTAACAGCGACCTACTTCATGGTGGTATCCCACTGCCATGGAGTCAGTGCCTACTCATAAAAAAACGGCGTTTCAGAGGCTGTAAATCTTTATTGGAGGATACTATACATCTTCTTTCTGGGGAGCAGATTGTAGGTTCAATCCTTTCGGCATGTTACACCTATACCACCAGGGGTCTTTTGTGGCGGTATCACTGAAACTCAAAACTCATTGCGGTCAAGTTGGAATAGACTCTCATAGCTGATCTTCCAGCAGGTTTTCTGAAACTGTAAATCACACAGTAGGATACTGTCCATCTTCCTTCTGAGGACTGCTTTGCTGGTGGATTTGAAATAGACAGCCTCTGGATTAGCAGTGCAACTCCCTTCAAAGGTCACAGAGCTACCCATGGTGGTATCTTCTTACTGCTGTATGTACCATTGAGTCACTGGTAACTCATAGCAACCCTACCCAATAGCCCGAAATCCTGCCCTGTCTTGAATCAATCTCCCTCTTACACATTCCCACAGTCACTGTGTCAATCCATCTCATCCAAGGTCTTTCTTTCTTGTGCTGACTCTCTACCTTTCCAAGTATCATGTGCCAAAGAGTGATCATTAAAACTAATTGTTTCATGGATGATACAAAAATAATATTGTCCTTGCCTCAATTTTGCAAGAGATAGCTTTATCTTGTGACATAACATGTACATTCTTAGGTGCAAGAGCATTTAGGTTTTATGACCTGTTTTCCTCATGGTGAACTCAAATGCCTTTGTCTTTTGCATGGCCACACCTCTTCTTGTTACGTGCCACTGAGTCAGCTAGAACTCATTGAGACCCTATGAACAATAGCTCTGAACCTTGTCCTGTCCTGGCCCAACCTCACTGTCTCTGATGCTCCATATCACATTGCCACAGTCAGTGTCAAATAATCTCATCCAGAGTCTTCCTCTTCTGCACTGACCTTTCCAAGCCCCATGTCCTTCTCCCAAAATATGTGAGATGGAGTTTCAAAATCTTTGTCTTCAAGGAGTAACCTGGTTTCACCTTCTCTATAAGGGATGGTCACACTTAAGTTCTTTTTCCTTCAATCTATAGTCATCTTCTTTGCATATTTATTATTCATAAATAGTTGCTGAGCACCCAGAATACAAAGTATGCTCAGATTGACTACTCATTGCCTCTGAGTTAATTCTGGCTCAAAGTGAATCTCCATTGGGTTGTTGAGACTGCAAGTCTTTGTGAGAAGAGGTTGCTCACTTTTCTCCCATGGAGCAGCTTGTGGATACGAACTATAGACTTAGTAGGTTAGTAGGGTAGCACACTATACACTACACCGCTAGAGCTCCATACTTGGTTAGATGTAGAAAAGTAAATAACTGTGTGTTCACTACCCTCTAGAGTCCTTTTGACATCATTGATGGAAGGTGTGGTGGATCTCTCTCTCTCTCTCTCTCTCTCACACACACACACAGCTCTACTTTAAAAAAGCACATAAGTTTCCTAAAACAAGATACTTGTCATCTGAGGAAACAGTGATCATATGTTTAATGAAGTGAATTTTTAAGCTGAGACCTGAAAAACAAGTAGATGCTATATGCATGAAAAGTTGAGAGGGTGGAAGAGAACCAATATTCCTAATAATGGAAAGCAAAGATGAGGGAACATTAAGATGTTATGCACATAGGCAAAAAGTGGCCAGAATCCACAATGTCTTGTGTCCTTTCACAAGTTCATTCATTCTATAAAAAGCAGTAAATATAACTGTATCATTATAACAGTAATTATAACTGTAAATATAAATGTACAGGAAACTACCATTGTATAGTTAATCAAGCCTCTTGCCCTTTTGGAAATTATACACTTATGTTCAATATCTGGTAGTTTCAAAGACGCTCATTGAATATGCAGGAAATTTTACTAGATGTGTTATCTGTTCTTTGCACATTGGAAAAGGCATCCATATGCAAGGAGCCCTAGTGGTGTGGTTTATAATGTATCAGGCTGCCAACTGAAAGGTCCATAGTTCAAACCACCAGTCACTCTCTGGGAGAAAGATAGATAGTCTCCCCCTGTAAAGACTTTGTTATACGTTGCTGAATTGGAACAGACTCATAACTACCCCGCCAGTGGACTTTCAGAGGCTGGGAATTGCATGGTTTAACCATGTGCCTTAAGGTTGGCAGTTCAACTCCACGAAGCCACGTATGTGCTGTCCAATTACCTACAACTCACAGTGACCCTATAAACAATAGCTCTGAACCTTGCTCTACCCTGAGCCAGTTGTATCATGCCTCCACTGTTACAGTTTCTTTGTTAAACCATCTCATTAAAGGTCTTCCACTCCTGTGCTGACCCTCTACCATTCCAAGCATAATGTCTGTCTTCAAGGACTGGATCCTTCTGGCAAATACTCAAAGTATATGAGATGGAGTTTCAATATGCTTGCTTCCAAAAAGCAACCTGGTTCCACCCTTTCCTGAACAGGCATTTTTACCTTAACAGTCCAAAGATGGATGTTCAACACTCTTCTCTAGCATCACAACTCAAGGCACTGATTCTTCTTCTGTTGTCCTTAGTAATTGTTGAGCTCTCAGAAACATCTTTCTTTAAATTGATAATGAGTTATAAACAAGTAAAAATTAACTCTTTGCTGAAAGCATATTTAATTGTCAGGAAATTTTGTAAAGATGTAGAGTTCCAAAAGCATGAGAAAAACACCCTGAAGAAGAGGTGGGGTAAGCGGTAAAGTTGGTCTGATGATGTCAGTGACAATATCAGTTTTCGTTTAGTGGCTTAATGTTAAGAAATTTTGCTACCAACTCAAAGGTAAATGGTTCAAATCCACCATCTGCTCTGTGGAAGAAATATGGGCAATATCTGGTGCAATTTATTGCCTCTGAAAACCCACTGAAAGGCTCAGCTATGGTTTGGTTCGGACTGATGGTACGCAGCAACAACAACAACAACAACAGCAACAACAACAAGAATTTGGTTCAATATGCCAGATCCTTCTTGGAATTGGAATGCAATTGTCTTTTAGATACTCTGCCTGCTAGTAAAGACAAGATGCTTTGAAGGCAAGACTGAGTCTGTTTGCCTGGAAAAATCTTCGTCTGTGATTGAAGCATAGAGTCTTATGGCTAAAACAAAACAATGCTAAGTAAATGTTTTTGCTGTTAGCTATCACTACTTTATTAATCTTAGAGAGACTTGATATGGTTTAAAGGAACTTCCTGAGAGTGGAAAGAGTACAATACATACATATCCTGGAATGTGCCATCAAGTTGGCTTTGACTTATATCCAGCGACCCCATGTATATAGAATGACATCTTGCCTGATCCACAAACATTCTTACAGTCTCTCCTGTTCTCAAGCTTGTTGTTGTAGTGAGTGTGTCAATCCATCTCTTGGAGGACTCTCCTCTCTGTTGTGTTGACTCTGTACCTTTCTAGGCACGATCTCCTTCTTCAAGGACTCACCTCTCCTGAAAACATGCCCAAAGTACCTGAGACCGTCTTGCCCTTGTTTCTAAAAATCATTTAGGCTGCACTTTGGCTTCTCTCTAGTCTGCTTTCCTAGCTTTCAATGATCTTCATAAAACCTGTCACATTAAAGGAATTCCTTTACTTTCCCCATCTCCCATTAGCCTTCTCTTAGAACCTAATTTATATGATTATCTTAACTTTGAAAAGACGAAATTGAACTGAGACCTAGAAAATTTGGGAAACTTGAATATAATCCCCACTCCATGTAATAAATATATTTTAGTTACTGCTCAATTATTTAAGTTCCAAACTAAAGGCTAAACTCTTAAATTCTTTGAATTAAACTTCAAAGAAGGATTGTTAAAAGCCATGAGACTATTTACTTCTCACGACACTCCTTTGTTCTACTAAAGTGAAACTAGCCCAATGCTCCCTACTTTCCATATATGAGGTCTTTGGAAGGGTTTCCAGAAGTGAGTAACCTCACTCCAAATCTATGGATTATAAAGAAGCAGCAGAGGAAATGACATATGGTGGAGAGCAGGTGGCTTTGAGAGATGATATTAACTATGTATATATGAAATCACAACAAGTATAAATATTTAATTTCCAATGTTTGAAAGAGAAAGGAGGTTTGCTTTGAAAGTGGACTTTAAAGCATATGTAAATTAATTATAATTCATGACATTCCTTGCACAAGTCATTATTTCAGAAAATGATGCAATCATTTAAAGCCAATATTGACATTTTGAAAGTTACAATACTTTTAAAGATGTACTACTTTTTATTTTCTTTCACCTAAAGAAAATCTTCTATTGGAGGAAAGGTGAAATGCAAAATAGAGGCCACATGGTTTCTACACCTCAAACTTGTGCAAATTGGCTCTGCAGAGACCATTCACAGGGTCCTTTGGGAAACAGTGCTTAGGGCTGCTGCAGTCTCTACAGCTTTCCTTCTGGGCTGCTTCTTGTACTTCATTACAACCTGTACAAAGGTCATACCTGAAAGTTAATGATCTCGACATTTTCCTAGCACCCATCATTTCCCATTCCTGGTGATCTCCAACTTTAAGATGTATTCATAAGTACTGCCAAATTGTTTTTTTGGTAAAATTTACCAAACAAAATACTCCAAATCTAGAAATCAAGCATCCAGAAAGGGTAAATAAGCTGTTGTTATACAAAAGAAATTTGACCAACTTTAAGAAATAAACATCAACAAAAACCAAGGAACTCATAAAATATTATAAAAAATGGGTGAGCCTGGAGGACATTTTGCGGAGTGAAATGTCTCAGTCACAAAAGGACAAATACTGCATAATTCCTTTGTTATAAAACAGGACTGATATGGGGGTTGGGGGGAATTAAGAAAAGAGGAGATAAATAATGTATGGTGCATTGAAACAGATGAGAAATAGAACTGCTTAAAACTAAGTATTTGCATTACAACAGTCCAGAATAATAGCTTCATAGTAAAGTGAAATGCGGGAGGGGGATTATACAACAATGAAAGTTGGTTGGTTTGGGTTTTTTTTTTGAACAAGAAAAGGGTGTGGAGGAAAATGTGCAACAATGAATGAATGCAAATCCAAGTTTTCTATAAATTTTCATTAAAATATCAATTAAAAAATAAAAGAAAAAAGATGAAACATTAGTGAATGGGGATAAAGAATTAATAATGGATGCTAAGAAATTAAGCTAAACCAATTTTATTTGACCATTTAATGATACAGAAAGAAGGTTTAGGAGCTCATATGGGAGAGAAAAATATAACTAGCAGAAACAACTTAAGGGAGCTTTGATGGCCTAGTGGAAGAAGCTGCACTGTAATTCTGAAGGCATGTGGTTCAAATCCACCAGCTGCTTTGTTGAAAAAAGATGGGCAATCTCCTCCTGTGTGATTAACTGCCCTTGAAAACCCACCAGAGGCTCAACTATGGGTCAGTTTTGAATTGACAGTACATACAAACAACAGGAACAACTTATTAGTACAGCTTGTATTCTAGGTACTTGGAAATTATAGAACAATATAACTAATATTACATATAGACAAAGTCTTGCTGAAGATTATACAAAAATTATAGTAACAGTACAGCAACAGAGAACTGTAAGAAATATAATATACATTTATAAGAGGCCATAGCACCAGAGGTATCATTGTCTGTGGCAGATGGATATTGACTGAAAGCAGAGAGTACCAGAAGGATGTATATTTGTGGTTTATTGACTATGCAAGGCTTTTCACTGTGTGGTCATAACAAATAGTGGCTAAGCTTGAGAAGAACGAGAATCCCATAACACTTAATTGTGCTCATGTGAGGCCTACACTCAGACAAGAAAGTCATCATAAAACAGAGCAAGGAAACATTGCACAGTTCAAAATCAAGAAAGAAGTGTGTCAGGAATGTGTCCTTTCTCCATACCTTTTCAATCTATATGAGAAACAGATCTTTCAAGAGGCTGGACTCTATGAAGAAGAATGTGGCATTAGGATTGGAGGAAAATTCATCAACAACCTACACTATGCAGATGATACAACCTTGTGTGTCAAAACTGAGGAAGAGTTGAAGTGTTTGCTGCAGAAGGTTAAGGACTTCAACCTCAATATGGATTGCATCTCAACATCAAGTAAGCAAAGATTCTCAGCACTGGGCCATTTGGTAGCATTATCTTGCTCAGGTCCACAATCACACAATCAACACTCTCAGTATCAAGAGTCAGACAATCAAAAGATGAGCTGCTTTGGGAAAGTCTGCTTTCAGGGAACTTGCCAGAATACTAAGGAGTAACAATGCCAGTCTAGAAAAGAACATGCACCTGATCTAAGCTGTGGTCTTTCCAGTTACTTGCTATACGCCAGAGAGACAGACAATGACTTAGGATGACAGAAAAATTGATGCCTTTGACTGTGGTGCTGGTGAAGAATGTTGAACATATGAAGGGCCGCCAAGAGAACAAACAGATTTGTCAGGGAGAGGGTGAAACTAATTTGCTCCTTGGAGGCCAGGATTGTGAAGCTCCATCTTTCAGAGCTTTAGGGATACTTTAGGCATGTTGCCAAGAGGGATGAGTCCTTAGAGAAGGACATCATGCTTGGAAGAGTGGAGGGTCAGTGCAGGATAGTAAGACCCTGGATGAGATGAGTTGACACCGTAACTGTGGCAATAGGGTTACGTGTGTTGGAGACAGTGAGATTGGCTCAAGATAGGGCAGGTTTCAGAGCTATTGTTCATGAAGTTGCTATGAGCCGTAGTCAATGGAACATCATGTAACAATAACAACTACTAGCACTTTCAACAGTGACTTCTATAAACATAATTTTCGTATCTCAGTTAAAGTATATTTATTATTGAGGTAAAAATCAGGAGCTTATATTTTTCCTTTTCCCTTCCATATCTATTTTATCAGCTAATACTATGGTTCTACCTCCTACAGAGCTCTCCAAGCCATCCTTATTGAGTTCCACCTTTGTCACTTCGCTCAAAGCCACTGCCATCTCTCATCTGTTCTGTTGATACAACTGTCTCATCAGTTAAGATTCACAGTAGGTCAACTCTACCTTCATTGGTAAGTGATAAGTGATAAGGATCAGCATGCATCCAGCCTTCAAAGTGTGAAAATGGATCTAGTCCACCTTTCCACTCCTTTATTCTCCATTGCATCCTAGCCACCCTGAGTTGGATCAGAGCTGACGCATTAGCTGAACATTATCTTTCAGACCAGCTACTTCTGCCACATTTCTTGGACCCTCATGACCTAGAAATAGGCTAGGTCAGAGCTATCATGGTAGAAGGATAACTTCCGTCATACTGTCAAATAGGCAAATAGCAGCCTCAGATGGCACTCCATGCCCCTTAAGCACTTATTCACCAGAACAACAGACAGAATTAAATCAGAGTGCATCATACTTAGGCAACAGAATTTTACAACCGAAAAAAGATATACGCAAAAACGCATAGATGAAGATTCCATATGGTCACAGCCCAGAACTTCCATGCCTCATAGATGTATGACATGCACCACCCTGTCTTGTGCATGGACACCAACGAGAAAGGCCCAGCTGAGTCTCCAGTCCGAGGATCCTCCTGACTTTACTACCTGTTCAGGATACATTACGTCATGCCTCAGGCGGTTTAGTGAGCCCCCGACCCCCACCCCCCAGAGCCCTCTCTTGCTTTGGTCAGCCCCTAATTTACTAGTCTTAAATGTTGGTCCGGCTGGAAAAGAACTGAAAACAAAGGCCCGATTGCTTTTTTACAAGGTGACTCCAAACCTTGCAGCCAAGCAGTCAGAGGAAAACATTTTTATTTTAATGTAAATCAGATCAGGGAATTCACCTACTTAAAATTCTCCAATGTCTTCCCTGTGCCCTCCATTCCCCATGCATCAGGAGTAAAATCCAAACTGCTCACCTTGACATTGCATTGAGAACATTGTGCCCGCAGTCTTTGGTATGCCTAGGTCTCTTATTCATGTGTCACCTCCTTTTCCATGCAGTCAATATAAAAAAGCCATTTCTCCTACATATCCTCACATAAACACATATACACAAGCACGTATCTGTGTACATAGACCCCTATTACTACTAATTAAAGGAAGTAACTACTATTTTAAATGTCAGTACCCTAAGAGCTAAGGCTCTGCTTTGTAACTGTTCCTACACACTGAGTTTAGCTGTCATGTCCAAGTATAGACTTAGAGAAAGAATTTGCTGTAATCATCACACTTCCTTCATTACTCATTCAGGGATCCATTGCCTTTTGTTTCCTGCCAGGATATTGTTTTGCCCAAATATTATCATATATTCTGAGTTGTTATAGCCAAAATGAAATTGTACTGGACCAGTCCCTTCTGCTTCAATCTTTGTACTTATCTCCCCTACGATAAAATGGGATTCATTTTAAAAACTATAGTAAAATGTAATTCATTTTAAAAACAGTAATTTTAAAAATTCACAAGAAACAAAGAAACTGCCATCTTGATATAGTTAGCTTACCTTTCTCTTGGAATTCCTTTTACAGACAAACTCTTTTAAGAAAACTTACTACTACATTGCCCTGAAAACTGTGTGTCATTCTGGTTATGATCTCTAAAGGTGAACTTGTAATGACGTTGCTTTCTACTTTGAAATCAGCTATGTTTCTTCTTGAAGGAAAAAAAAATTAATATAACATCTCTTACAGGAATTCAGTAATGTTTCTCACTCTGATGTGGTGTCTACAGCATCAAACCCACAGTTCATTCTCAAAAAACATTATCACACAGCACACTACCCCAAACAAAAGATCCAAAGGGCTAATGTATATAAAAGGCATTTGAGTTAATGAAATTCTATCTACCACAAAAGAAAGGGAAATACTATTAATTGTTCTATTTTCTCATAGAACATTCAGCCTCATTAAATGTCACAATTTTTGTAAAAATAAAAGGATAACTAGTAAAATATATATGGGCACCAAAGGTGGGGGAGGGAACAAAGGGGTGAAGATGGGTACAGGTAAAATCACAGGGTCGCACAGTTTGGTGGGTGGCGGGAAGGGTAAATGAAATGTGAAAGAACCGGCAAGGACCTGAATAGACAGGGTTATGATAAGCATAGTCCAATGACGATTAATTTTATAAAACATAAGGCATGGAAATGACTGTATGAAACACAATGTGAATGAAGGACAGTGAGAAATACAATGTATATGAACTTTAGAAGCAAACCAATATAAAATTAAAAAAGAGGGGAAAAATATCACAATTTGTGTATCTCAGAGGGTTACTTTGAATCATGCTCGACTCAATGGGACCTACCAGGGATGTATCATATATATGTTATTTGTTGTTGTTGATTGCCTTCGAGTCAAGCACAACTTATACCAACCCTATGAGCAAAATGCCTGAAGCCCCTCTACAATCATTGACATTTATTAAAGTTCATAGAAGCCCCTCCACAATCATCGACATTTATTAAAGTTCATAGAAGCCCCTCCACAATCATTGACATTTATCAAAGTTCACAGAGTTTCCAGAGGCCTGTTGTTTAGGAAGTGGATGTCATGCCTGCTTCCAAACCTGTCATAGAATGTTATTGGCTGAGTGGCCTGCTATGCATAGCAATCCTTTTTACCTTTCCCTGAACCCTTCCCTGTCCTGAACGAGTGTCACTAATTCCAACACACCAACCCCCATTGCCCCAATTACTTTGGTTAATCCCTGTCATCCAGGATCTCCCATTCCTGCGCTGTCCGTCCACCCTTCTGAGCAGATGTTCTTCTCCAAGGACCGATCTCTCCAGGACACGTGCCCAGAGTAAGTGAGGAGGAGATTCAAAATTCTAGCCTCCAAGGTTAGACTTGGTTTCACCCTCTCTAAGACAGATCTATTTGTTTTCTTGTCAGTCCACGGTATGTTCAAGACTCTTCTCCAGCACCACAACTAGAAGGCATCTATTCTTCTTCTGTCATCCTTAGTCATTGTCCAACTCTCTGAAGCATAAGAAGTTAATTGAGAAAACCGTGGCCTGGATCAGGCACATCTTTGTGTCTAGACTAACAGCATTGCTCTTCAGCACTCTGGAGATAGATAGATAGATAGATAGATAGATAGATAGATAGATAGATAGATGATAGATAGATAGATATTGTTGTTGCTATGTGACGTCAAGTCGCTTGCGACTCATAGTGACCCTATGTACAACAGCCCTAAAACCAGCTCTATCCTGTGCCAAATGCACTGCCTCTGACACACCCATCCCGAATACCCCAGTCACTGAATCAATCCACCTCATAGAGGGTCTCCCCCTCTTGCGCTGTCCCTCCATCCTCCCAAGCATGATGTCCCTCTCCGAGGACCTGTCCCTACTTACAACATGTCCAAAGTATGTCAGACAAAGTCCCAGAATCCTTGCCTCCAATGAGCAGCCTCATTTAACCCTTTCCAGGATGAATATGTTTTTGTTTTCTTGGCAGACCACGGCACATTCAATACTCTTCTCCAGCACCACAGCTCAAAGGCATCAATTCTCCTTCTGTCCTCCCTAGTCATTGTCCAACTCTCTGATGCTTAACAAGTGATTGCAAAGACCATGGCCTGTATCAGACACACCTTAGTCTCCAGAGTGACACCATTGCTCTTCAGTACTTTGGAGTGGTCCCTAACAGCAGACTTTCCCATGGCAGTACGTTTTTTGATTTCCTGGCTACTGGTGCCAAGAGTGTTGACCGTGGAGCCAAGCAGACTAAAGTTGTTAACAATCTCAATCTCTTCACCATCCATCCTGATGCTGCCAGTTGGCCCAGTGGTGAGAATCTTTGTCTTCTTGACATTGAGCCTCAATCCATACTGAAGGCTGCAGTTCTTGACCCTCTGTAGCAAGTGCATGAGGTCCTTCTCAGTTTCGGCAAACAGGGTTGTGTCATGTGCATAACGCAGATTGTTAGTAGATCTTCCACCAATATGTAGTTAGTTGAGTTATTTCAAGGATGCACATTTTGGCAGAGAAAAAGAAATAAAGTGACACCATCATTGTTGTCCATCTTTGTTGCTTTTGGTCCCCACAGTCAAACCTAATACCTTGCATATGGTTGGCATTCAAGACATACGGAATGAATGAACGAATGAATGAATGAATCCATGCAGACACTGCATGACAGAGCTAGTATTCTAAGTCAGATTTATCTGATTTTAAGTCTGTGCTCAATAGGTAAATTTCACTGAATTCACTCATTCATCTGGGAAATTATGGTATTGTTGTCCCATGTCACTCTTTGACCCTTCCTATATATTAAATTAATCTAGGCTCTATCTCAGGACAGAACAGAGTTTAGGGCTGCTGTTCATAGGGTTGCTATGACTCTCAAGCGTCTCAATGGCACATAACAACAACAGGCTCTATCTGGGTTTATGTTTTCCTGGGTCATTACACGTACAGCTTTGTGTGTAAGAGTCCTGTGCATTGCTCTCTACAAAGTATTCTTTTTGAAAATAAGAAATTCACATTTCAGATAAGAACCATCATTTATGGAGAGGTTCTGTATTATGCACAAAGATATACAATTAATGGTAGAGTTGGTTCCAACAGTAATCAACTTGGTCCTTTATTTCATTTTATGATGAAATTGTGTACAAATAAATCAGTAGGATGTCTCTCTCTTGTGTCTGCTATTTCTGATGCCACTATGGATGTTAGAATAAACTGTTTAAATCCTTTAGCCCAAATTTAATTCATGACTTTGATGTAGCAGAGTCAGAGAAGAAAAGTAGAAAGGCTAATGAACTTAGAAATGTGAAGCTCTGCTTTCCTCACCTTCTCCTGAGCCCTGCCATAGCATCTGCTACTGAAGTAGGTAATAACAAAGTGTCACACAATCTGACATCTTCCCACACTGAAACCACACCCCTCTTACCCCCACTCCCACAGCCAACACAAAGTTTATTCATCTCAAATACAGGCATATCCAAGTCATTTTGCAACCTAGTTTTGCTTTTTATAGGCACTCACCAACTCATCAGAAACCCCCACCCCTTTCTTGAAAACACACAATCTGGTCCACCTGCATTTTTGTGTGTTTAGGATCCAGCAAAGAATCCATTATGAAAATGACAGAACTGTCAGAAAGAATTATGACTTCACTGCTTAACAAGCACATGACTTCAGGGAGGAGGTAGCAAGGCAGAGAAGCAGAAAAAGAGGAAGTAGAATATATGGGAAAGAAATTTACCTGGGGCCTCCCTCACACGCTTCTCCTGCCTGTTACCAATCTCCTAGAAGCATGTGCTTGCTCGTTTAAAAACCACTTGAAGCCTCTTTTCACAGTACAGGGAAGGATTTTTTTTTCTTTTAAATAAAATTTGTTATATTGAGAGTGATGAAGTCAATGATGGTGATGTCAGTACCTACTATCTGTATAGCAGTGACTAGATTTCACTACATCTCTTTGAAGTACATTATTTTATAAAAACCTCACAATTTGTCCACTCTCCTATTTAAAATCCTGTAAGACTTGTCATCCTCTTTAGGATACAGTTCAAATATATCTTAATATAATTTGTGGTACTATAATTCACCATACCGCCTCCGGGGAACAATGGTGGCTTAGTTTAGTCTGTAGCAAGCTGCGCTGCGGATCCAAAGGCTAGCTATCTCCAGAGATTTGAATCCACCAGTGGCTCAATGGGAGATAAATGGGCAGCCTCCTGGAGAGATTTACAGTCTACGTAACCCACTGGACGGTTGTCATGCATTGGAATTGACTGAAGGCCAATAGGCTTACAACTCATCAGTGGCACCTCTCTATCAACAGCAACTTACCTCACTCTACCTCTCTCTTGAATGCTCCCATCCATGCTCAAGACATTTTGCCTATTCTATTCTTTCTTGCCTATAGCCCTTTGAATACAATCTCTCAGTTTGTTGTCATATTTCTTCCACTATTTACCTACCGGGCTATATTTACCTTCCTTTAAGTCTTTAAGATATTTCTCTTGGGAGGCTAATCTGCATTGTTTCCTCACTAGGTAGAGCCTGATGTGTGCTTTCTCACTGTACTCTACTTCCTTTTTGTAATGCACAGACATGTAGTGACTAGTTAAATATTATCCTTTCCTGTTAGAGATAACACCTTTAAAGACAGGCAACCCATCTTCTTACTCATAGTTGGTTTACAATAATCGAGTTCAGCCTCTGGCATATGAGGGGGGGAAATCAAACCAAAACAAAACAGAAACGAAACCAATCACTGTGAAGTTGATTCTGACTTATAGAAACTCCATGTGCTGAGTACACCTGTAAAGGGTCTCCAGTGGCTATGATCTTTCTTCTGAGATATTTCTAGGTAGATGTGAACAGCTAACTTCTTGATTAATATCCAAGCATTCACTTACCTATTTGTGCCACCCTGGGACTCATGCCTCCTGACTCGGGTGAGTAAGGAGGAAATTATTAGAAACCAGTTATGTACATGTTACCTATGTTGTTGTTTATGTTGTTGTTGCTATGTACTGTCAAGTTGGAACCTACTCAAAGATGACTCTGTAGTGGGTTTCCAGAGGCAGGAAGTCACACAGGACATTGCCCATCTTTCTCCTGCAGAGCAGATGGTGTATCCAAGCTGTGTGTGTGTATACATACATATATTTATATTCACATCTAGAGCATAGAGTGCTGCACCACTAGCACAAAGGAAGCACCCCTCTGGAAGTTCAAATACACCAATGACTCTACAGAAGAAAGAGGCAATATTCTCCCATGTAACTTACAGTCTCGGAAATGTGCTGTACACTTGGAAATATATTTGTCAGCAGTGGGGGTAAAATGAGTGTGCTTATAATGTAACGTAGTGCAATATAATATAATTAGGGAGCTTTGGTGGCTGAGAGGTAAGGAGTTGTGCTGTCAACCCAAAAGCAGGTGTCTTGAAACTACCAGCTGCTCCACAAGAGGAAAAGAAATAATCTCCTCCCAAGCAATTTACAGCCTCTGAAAATATAACACCTATATACACAATTCTCATTTTGTAGGTAAGGAAAGAAGTTCTTGAGTTGGTCCTGATTCATGGTGACCTCATGCATAACTGTGTGCAATGCTGCTGCCCAATCTCGTGTCATCCTACGGTTGTGTACAGGATACTTCAGACAGGAATTGAACCTGGGTCTCCTGAATGAAAGGTGAGACTTCTATGGCTCAACCTCCAAAGCCTTGATGAGAATACAGGTTAAAGAAAATGAACTATAACTTGCTCAAGGGGCACAGAGACAATGGTAAAGCCGGGCTGTGGACTCTAGATAGATTCCTAAATTTATGCTTTCAAGCTCTTTGCTGCACTGCTTTCCGAAAATGTCCTCAGTTATTATATAAAAAAATAAAGAAAATGACTACAGAATATTTCAAAGGAAAATTAAATAGACAAAGGTAATGGGATTCACAGGCAATCTTTCTGTCATCTCATTTCAGAGAAAAGTGAAGAACGGTGATTTTGTACCTATTGGCACTCGGGCATGATCGTCTATCTTCCCTATATAAGGCTTCTGCTTCTGTCTGCAGGTGGCAGGGTGTAACAGGCAACCTGCTGCTACAACTTTTAGTCTGTCTCACTGATCTACATGGTAGAAAGGAGTTTTTCACATGCTGAGAGAGGTTGCCCAGGCAACAAGGACAGAGTCAGAGCAACGGATCAGCCAGCTCAGACATGCTGCAGTATCTGCACTCTCACTGCTCCTGTCCACTTCCGAATTCTGTGAGGCAGTCGCTGACAGTGAGCATATATGCACATGCTTTCACAAAGGGTTAGTGAAAGATTCACCGATCCCAGCTGGACAATCTGTGGTGATGTTCTCATGAACAGTAGCAACAATATCTTGAGATACTTCCCATGTGGTCTGATGATGCATCCAGTATTTAATTTGTAGATCATGACAGAGTAGCAACTACAAAGCCAAAAAGGGCCATAGTCTCCATTTTATGACTTGCAATAAAAGTTGGACACTGGATTAAGCATTTTTTCATCATTGAATTTAATCAGTTCATAAATAATGGTAGCATTCAGCACAGATCTGACACTTAGCAGTTGCAGGGCCTTTATTAAACTGCTTAATATATATAGATCAAATTGCTTATATATAAAATAAGAATAATTACAAAAATTTGTAAGGTGCAACAGGAAAAATGCATGCACATTATTTTGCATAACGTGGTATATACTGCTCACTGAAATGAATATTGTAGTAATGATTCATAGCAGTAGTGGTGGTTCAGTGCTAATATTCTTGCCTCTCATGCAGCAAACCCAGGTTGAGTACCAGCTAATGCACTTTACGCACAGTCACTATCTATCTCTAAGTATGCACTTGAGGCTTGCTTTGATGCTGAAGACATTTCAGTGGAGCTTCCAGAGTAAGGAAAATTAGGAAGAAAAATCAACTAACAAAAGCTCTATAGATAACAAATTGTGTAAAGAGCTGGAGTCAGAATACCAAAAAGGAAGAATTTGGTTGGCATTAATCAAGGTGAAGGAAGTGAAGGATAGATTCAAGCCTCGAATTGAGATATGTAAAGATGTTATGAGGAAATTATTGAATGATCCAGGAAGCATCAAAATAAGACAGAAGGAATACATGGAGTTAGTGTACCAACAAGAATTGTCTGACACAGAATATTTTAGCATATGATCAAGAACCAATGGTAATGGGGGGGGAAAAAAGAGTTCAAACTGCTCCGAAGGGATTGGCAAAAGGTCAGAGACCAGGAACTGATGGGATACCAATTAACATATTTCAACAAACAGATGCAGCTTACCAGGTTGTGCCAAGGAAACTTGAGGACAGCTACCTGGCTAATTGACTGGAAGAGATTAATATTTGTTCCCTTTAAAAAAATTCAAGAGAATGTGGAAATTATCTAACAATATCCCTAACATAACATGTAAGCAAAATGTTACTGAATATTATCCCAAACTGACAAGAACAGTGCATCAACAGAGAATTGCTAGAAATACAAGCTAGGTTTAGAAGAGGCCATGGCATTAGAGATATGTTGAAAGCAAAGAGTACCAAAAGGATGTCTATTTGTGTTTTATTGGCTATGCAAAGGCATTTGACTGTGTGGGTCTCAACAAACTGTGGTAAACACTGAGAATAATGTGAATCCCAGAACACTTGATTGTGCTCATGTAAAATCTATACCAAGATCAAGAAACTGTTGTCTGAACAGACCAGTGAAACACTGCATGGCTCAAAATCAAGAAAGGAGTGTGTCAAAAATGTATAATTCCTCCCTACATTTTAGATATTCAGGAGGCTAGACCCTATAAAGAAGAATGTGGCATCAATATTGGAGGAAAATTCATCAACAGATGATACAACTTTGCTCACCAAAACTTGAAGGACTTAAAGTATTTGCTGCAACAGATCAAGGGCTAGAGCCTTCAATATGGATTGCATCTCAGAAACAAGAAAACAAAGATCCTTATCAATAGACACAATGATAGGTAGAGGTTGTTAACAATTTAATTTTGCACGGGTCCATAATCGACAATCTCAGATTCACTAGTCAGGAAATCAACAGACAAAATGCATAGGAAAATGTGCTATCAAGGACCTCTCTGCAGTGCTAAAGAATAATAATGCCAGTCTAGAAAATAAGGTGTTTCTGATCCAGGCCATGGTCTTCTCAACTGCTTGATATGCATTTCAGAGCTGTACAATGAATAAGGAGAACAGGGGAAAAATGATGCCTTTGAGTCGTGGTGTTTGAGAAAAATATTGAAAATACTATGTGATATCAAAAGAACAAACAGGTCTGTACTGGAGAGTGTGAAACCAGGGTGCTCCTTGGAGGAGAGGATTTTGAAACTCTGTCTGACATACATTAGGCTTGTTGTCAGGAAAGACCAGTCCTTGGAAAAGGACATCATGCTTAGAAGGGTAGGGAATCAGCAGAGGAAAGGAAGATTCTGGATGAGATGGATAGACACAGTGACTGTGGCAATGGAGTCAAGTGTGACAGAGATTGTGAGGATGGCTCAGGATGAGGCAAGGTTCGCAGCAGTCGCTCCTAAGGTTGTTATCAGTCATAGTCAACTCAATGACAGACACCACCAACATGGATAACAACAATTTGATATACTGTCCATATGCTATACTGACATTGCTTTGGGACTAGCTTGATAGAAGTTTACAATAACAATTTGGATAGTTATTATTAAGATGTATTTGAGTTTCTGAAAAGATCGTTATCCAGAAGAAATTAGTAGTCTTTTCTCTACATATATTTGCTGGCTTAAGTTTATTTTAAAAGCAAGTCATTGTCGAGCCTGCTCCTATAATAACCAGCAACTTGGGCTGTCAACTCGTCTTGGAAGAAGCTGTCTTTGCTGTGCACGTTAAAGCTATTACCAGGCCTAATAGAGAATGAGGCACACAGTGGGTGCTCAAGAAATGCTGGTTGAGCTGTCAACAATGGGAACGTGAAGGCAGTTCAAAGAACCATTGGCACAGGATCGTTAAAGGAAATTGTACCATCCTAAGAATCATTAAAGGAGTTCTTCAGGGAAGGCAGTAACAAGGCACCACCTGATTGCTTTGTTCAGATGTACATTCCAACTGAGTTACTCCACAGCAAGAGATCCTGTTCTTTGCTACATCACTGCATGCCTGCAAATCTCTACAGAATGATTTGTTGGTGTGTGAGTGTGTGAGTGCAAAGGAAAAAGTCTGCAATCTGGGAGAGGAACATAGAGATGGAGAAAGCTTTTATCAGCCAGCTCGCAGCAGACTGCATTGTTTGTGTCCTCTTATGAAGGGTGTGGGAAACTGAAGACCAATCAGAAGCCATCCTCTTGTTTGTTATATAAAGTCAATTTGAAGCTGACTTATAGCTGACCCTCCAGTGGGTTTACAGAGGCTGGAAGTTGCACAGGAGGTGATTGCCCATCTTTTCCCTGTGAAACAGCTGGTGGATTCAAACCACCTACCTCTGGATTGGCAGCATAGCTTCTTACCACTAGGCTACCATCTTAAGGGGAAAAAAAAATAGAAATTCTAAACCTCCAAATTGGAGACAGTGTTTCCAAGGCTATTGGAAACATATTATGTGTAATATATTTTCAGAAACCATTTTCTCCTTTGAAAACTTAAACCATTTTGGACAGAGTTTAAATGTTAAGGAAAATTTGTAAAAATTAAATCATTTCTGACTAAGCAGACAAAAACATGCTTTCCTTGAGTGCTAAGTACAATAAGATGGCTTCTTTCTTTGTTCTAGAGTTTAAAAAAAATAAAAAAATAAAGCTGTTTTAGAATGAATAAAATCTCTCAATGTTAATTTTGCACAACTAAATATTTGTGTCCTATTAATATTTTCAAATAATCTAGTTTTTGTGGTTTTGATAAACAAAATGCACCAAAGTGTCAATTAATAAAAGATATCATGTCTTATTAATGTTCATATAGTAATTACCAAAATCACAAATCCATCTGGTAAGTAGTCAGCAAACAAGACAAATGGCTATGCTCAGTTAAACAGATTATCTAATGCCCTGGGGAGTACAATCTAATAGGCCCAACTAAACCATGAATCAAGCCGCTATTCCTTTTGCCACGTGGACAGGCAGGAACTATCCCATCTCCGCCCGTGAAGCAAGACAGAACAGGGCAGGCATGCTGCAACTCGCTTCTCTGGGAGAGGGTGCTTGCATGCACATGTCAATGTTGCTTATGTATATTTCACTTGAAACTTTTGAACTGGCACTCAAGATTTGGTTTCTTCAAATGACATAAGAGAAAAGGCCCCAAAGATGTCATTTTCAGTTAAGCATAATTCCCCCTAGCTTCTGTATGCAAAATGCACATTCATAAGAACTCTCAGAATTCATATCAAGGAAGACATTCTGCCTTCCTACCAGATTCTCTGTCATTCCATCTCTACTTCTCATTGCCTGTACACATTCCAGGCTTCCTCCCTTAGACAGATAACTTGAGAACAGAAACTGCAAGTCTTCCAAGTACAACAACAGCAGCAACTAATGATAACATTGATTATAATGAAGATGTCCTTTCTTGTGACTACAGATGTGCCAATCACTTGGATTTATTTTATTTACTATTCACAGTGCCTGGGTGGAGTAAGTATATCCTCTATTCATACAGGAGTCATATGTAGCTCAGAAAAGCTGAACAACCGAAGTTGAACAACAATTCATTCCTAGTCTAACAAACTCCAAAGTCTGTGCCCTTAAACACTAGGCCAACTGGCACGCATCTCATTGCATGATAGGCCCATAGTACTGCTAGCTATCATCAAGTCCCTTGTAACTCATAGTTGGAAGCCCCGAATGGAACCCTGGCCAGTCCTGCTCCATCCTCATAATTGCTGCTGTGTTCGGGGCTGCTTCTGTATTCACTATGTCTGTCTAACTCATTAAGGATAGTCGATAACTCTTTAGTGAGTAGACACTGACAAATGTTGGTGAGGTGAATAAATATCTTACACTTAGTTCTTTTCACCATCCTAGAAAGGATTAAGGTAAACCTTTGTAGTTTCTTCTTCCTTATATTCTCTTACAGTTGTGCAGATAATGAAAGTTTATTATTAATACTGAGAATCCAAATTTGTCAGTAAAAATAACCCTTACCTTCTTTGTATCAGAAAATAAACAGCTCTTGGAGACTCTACCTCCTAGTTCAGTGTCTGGCAGGATGATATACACAATTGGGCACGTTCGATGGCTTTCATTTGTGGTAGTTGTTACTCACATGATGGACTGCAAGCAGATGGTAGGAGGCTGCCAGGGTTGTTGGTCCCTCCTCCTAGCTTTCCTCAAGATGCTGGGCTCTACTGTAACCCACGGCATCTCAGGGTCTGGGGGCCACTGACTTCACAATAGTCAGTGTTTCTCATTGGTAGCCCAGTGGGTTTTGGCTGGTTTGGTCCACTCTGCACTCTAGATTCTCTTTCCATCCTTGATACCCTACCTCTACCTGGCATCTCACGTGCTTGGAGGAGGCACTCCACACTCTATGCATAGAACTCTGGTTGGTTTAAGCCAATCAACACATCAGTCTTGTCACAGTGATTATTTCAAAACAGAAGACTCAGTCAGGCCAATGAGAAACAAGATGTTGTCTGGGCTTCTGGGGGAAATGTTTTCTGTCTCAGCTACCAGAAAAGAGCATTTCTCTCCTCACTGGGCATTTCTGTTGGAACTATGATGTGCTAGAAATAATTTTGGAACTATGAAGACATTAATTTATTTTTTTTTTAGGATTAAGACTGGTGCCTCTGAAATCAAAGAAGGAAAGTGAAATGATTCGATACATCAAAATTTGTCCTCTACATCTAATCTCATTCTGATTTATTTCTTTTTAGCTATAAAAGAGTTAAAAATTCCTTTTTTGGACTAAACCAATGTGGAGTCACATTTTTCTCCACCTGGAAACAAAAAATTATTTTTAACATAGGTGGCAACATTTACCTGTTCAGGCTTCTCATTGCATTCACTTTTTTTTTAAGAACAACAAATAGAAGTCTGAAGGAACATAGACCACTTGATGGCAAGGAAAAATATACCTGTCAAACTTTGAGCAAACTGACCTGTATGATTAAGGGTCCTGATTTCACAGAAATCAGCTCTCCATTGGCTTGCACAGTGATGACCCACTCTCCAGACGATTCTTTTTATATTAGTCATAAAACCTAATTATGAGTATGTGACAAAATCATTACTTATATGGGCAAAGAAGTGATGGCCACTGTATGAAACATGCCAGCTCATCCCAATACAATTCCACACAGACCTTCATCTTGGAGTTCACATTTTAAAAATTTTCAAACGGACTACTAACATTGACTAGTTATAGAGTGACGTTCTTCTCTAAGACTTCTCATAAGGACAATAGCCCTTGAAAACCATAAAGTCAGCACAAATAAGGAATGGCAGGTTTCCATGTGAAACAATCTGTAGTAAAGTGTAATCCTAGCTATCTCATGCTGATGTGACAGTTTCGCTCTGTTCTTCTAGACTGCTTCTTATGAAGGATGGGAGCCTTCCCAAATGCTTCAGGTTTTGGATATGAGTGTGGGGAAGGTGAGCACAGTAGGGAGAAAGGGGCGGATGGCACTAAGTTCCAAAAGAGGGCTTATCCAGAGGGTGAAGAAAGGGGATCTAGCAATCTCACATACGTTCTGAGGGTCAGAGTCATCGATGAGAAGCTTTTGCAGTCAATAGGCCCCGTGCTCAGCAGGATTCGCTGCTTGGCTTAATGATCTGTTATCAATAACTTGAAATTCTTAATGTTTGAACAAGGCACCCTGCATAGCCATTTTTTCTTGAGCCTAATAAACTACATAGCTCATCTTGAATGGATCGTTGGCCCTCCCTCTACTTAACTAAAGTTACAGAAGGGCAAAAATAATAGAAAGTCTACTCAAAATCTGCTTTGGCATTCCTATGTCTCCTGCCTTTTATGACCATCTGCTTCTCCTTGACTGCCTTCTTTGTGCTGAATAAATATTTTTAGTGTGCCATTTTCATTCTTCTGTTGATTTACTATCGTTTTTGAGTTATTTTAGTGGCTTCTTTATAAATGACTGTATTCATCTTAGTTTATTATGGTTGACTTCAAATTAATAATAATTTAATTCTAAGAAATACAGAAACTTTGCACCAATAGTATTCTCTCTGTTGTAACTTTCTTTGTGCTTTTATTGTTAAATGTATTATGTCTATGAATGTTTCAAGCCCAGTAACAGTGTTAGAATTGTTGTTTTATACACTCTACTGCCTTTTAAAGAAATTGAAATGTAAGAAAATATGTTGACATTCATCCCTCAGTATTGGCAGAGGAATTGGCAGGACACCATGCATAAGAAAACTTACCATTACTCAAGTCTCTTATTGAAAATAGTGCTGTTGCTGTGTACCGTCAAATCAGAACTGACCCATAGCTGACCTGCCAATGGGTTTTCAGAAGCAGATAATTAATTACATGGGAAGAGACGGTCCGTTCTTCTCCTGTGAAGCAGCTGCTGGATTGAAACCATGCCTTTGGGTTGATGCAACGCAATGCAAAACATGCATTGCCGTAAACATATTTCATCCAGTTTTTCTCAGTCTTACCCCCACCCCAATGCCAGCCTCATTCTACAACAGTGGCACCATATAGCATTTGTCCCTTTG
>NW_006399880.1:9197645-9218663 GCF_000299155.1 Elephantulus edwardii | reverse complement strand
CAAAAAAAAAAAAACAAAACAAAACATGCATTGCAGTGCAGTTTCTTACTACTAGGCCCCCAAAGCTTCCTTTGGACTTTTTTTTATATGTAATCCTCTCCACCCTTTGAAATCACATTTGCGAAGTGGCCATTATTTATTTTGTCTCTTTTTTTCTTTCTTTCTTTCTTTCTTTTTTTTTTTTAATGGTAAGAAGAATTTGTATTTAGAATTAGCCAGCTGAACTCAGTTTAGATGATCCCAATTTTGTTGGCAACATCCAAAGCATCATAGTCAGGAGCAAGTCAAACACAGGCCTTCTTCTCTCCATCAGGCCTCATCAAAGTGTTGACCTTAGCCACAGAAATGTCATAGAACTTCTTTACAGCTTGTTTAATTTGGTACTTGTTGGCCTTGACATTCACAGTGAACACAATTGTTTTGTTACCTTCCATCTTATTCACGGCTCACTTAGTGGTCAGGGGAAATACAGTGGCCAAGCTTGTTTCTCCTGGGGCCGCTCTTCTGGGGGTATTTGGGCTGCCTTCGGAGTCTCAGCATCTTAGGCCACCGGAAAGTGGGTGACATGTGGATCTTGGCCTTTAATGCTGTGGCTTTGGCTTCAGTTTTGGAAGGTGCAGAAGCTTCCTTTTTCACTTTCGGCGCCATCTTCGTAGGAAGCTATTTTTGTCTCTTTCTTTGACTCGTCTTTCTTCTACAGAGTAGCTGATGGGTTTGAACTTCTGATCTTTTGGTTAGCTAAGCATTTTAACCTCTGTTGTCACCAGGACTCCTTAATGAATGTACATAGGCTGCAACCCAAACACTTCAAATCAAAACAATTCCCACACTCTGCTGTTGAATCTGTGAGTCAGGCAGTTATATGAAGTTCAGCCTGTTTTTAAGCCTTCTTGGCTTTTAGTTTCTTCAGGGAAGACTCAGTGTTCTTCAAAATGTTGAATAGTTGAGGACTTCTTCACTCCCTGTGTGTAGCCTCAGGCAGGCATATTCTCTCCCTGACCAATACTGCAGCCTCAGGCTAAGAGATCTTGTGGCCCTCTGCACTCACCCATTTCCTAGATTATCAAATGTACTGACAGTTTTTCTAGGGGCAAGCATTTCCTACCTCTTCAAATTGAATGGGTTCCCATCAACATTGTCAGAGAAACTTCTGCTCTTCATGGCTTGTCCTATGTTAACAGAATTACAAGCTGGGATAGAGAAGCTCCGGTCAAAACATTATCACAGATTTCAACTGTTACCATATTAAATTCAATTGGTTTTAAAAGCATGATTTTAAACTGATCCTGGTTGAGTCACAGAGCAAAATATCATACTTTTTTTAAGTTTTATGTTGTTTTTGTGTACTGTCAAGTCAAAATTGTTCACAGCTGAACTTCCAGCAGGTTATCAGAGGCAATAAATCTCATGGAGGAGATTTTCTATCTTATAGCTTTATGTAGTAAGGAGGGACGGGTCCTTGGAGAGGGACATCATGCTTGGGAGGGTGGAGGGACAGCGCAGGAGGGGAAGACCCTCTATGAGGTGGATTGATTCAGTGACTGGGGTAATCGGGATGGGTGTGTCAGAGGCAATGCGATTGGCACAGGATAGAGCAGGGTTTAGGGCTGTTGTACATAGGGTCGCTATGAATCGCAAACAACTCGACAGCACGTAACAACAACAACAGCTTAATGTTGTTGTCGTTAGGCACCGCTGAATTGAGTATGACTCATAAGAACCCTATAAGCAACAGACTTGAAGCCTGTCCTATTCCATGCCATCCTTCCTATTTCTGATCCACGTGAACCTGTTGCTACACTTATCGTGTCAATTAATTTCATTTAAGGGCTTCCCATTCTTTTGCTGACCCTCTGCATTTCCAAGCATGGTATTTATTTACAAGGCATGGCTTTTCCTAACAACATGTCCAAAGTCTGAGATGAAGCTTTGTCATCCGTGCCTCCAAGAAGCACTCTGGCTGCAATTTTTCTGAAACATATTTATATCTGTTCATTCTTTTGGCAGTCCATGAGATATTCATTGCTTTTCTTCAACACCACAATTCAAAGGCATCAACTCTTCTGTCGTCCTTATTCACTGTCTAGCTCTCAGAGGTATAGCAAGTGACTGAAAAGATCATGGTCTGAATCAGGGTGTACCTTGGTCTTCAAGCTGACATTATTACTCTTCTGTATTTTGGAGAGTTCTCTGCAGTGGTCTTGCTCAAAACAATACATATCCCGATCTCCTGACTGCTGGTACCAACGGTGTTGATTGTAGACCCAATAAGATGAAATTACTGACAGTTTCAATCTTTTTTTTTGGTTTTTCCGTGTTCTATGTCATTGTGAGAGCTCTCTTAGATTATATACTCCTGTAGCGTCATCCACAGGGAGTTACACTGCTAACCCAAAGGCTATTCCTCTCTGGTGACTTGCATCTACTCACCACTCCAAGGGAGAAGATAAGAAATCTTTCCCTGTGCAATTTGCAAATTTGGATGTCTGCTATGAGTGAGTTTGCGTCAACTATCAGTTCAGATTTGAGGAGAATACTTTGTTGTTATGTGACATCAAGTTATCTGCAACTCATAGTGACCCTATGCACCATACCTCTACCTTGCCCTACCCTGAGCCAGTCTCACTGTCTTTGCCACGCCTACCCTCATTACCCCAATCACTGAATCAATCCATCTCATCTAGGGTCATCCTTTCTTGTTCTGTCCCTTCACCCTACCAAGCATGATGTCCTTGTCCAAGGACTGGACCCTCCTGGCAACATGCTCAAAGTATGTGAGATGGAGCCTCAAAATCCTTGCTTCCAAGGAGCAGCATGGATTCGCTCTCTCCATGACAGATCTGTTTGTTTTCTTGGCAGTCCATGGTATGTGTTCAATACTCTTTTCAAACACCACAACTCAAAGGTATTAATTCTTCCTTTGTCATCCTTGGTCATTGTCCAGCTCTCTGGTGTATAACCAAGTCATTGCAAAGACCATGGCCTGAATCAGGTGTGACTGACATTCTAGACTGACATCGTTGCTCTTTCGTACTCTGGAGAGGCCCTTGGCAGCTGATTTTCCCAGTGTAATTTGTTTTTTTATTTCCTCATTGCTGGCATCAAGTGTGTTAATTGTAGAAATAAGTAAGCTGAATTTGTTAACAATCCAAGTCTCTTCTCCATCTATCATGGTGCTGCCAATTGGCCCAGTGGTGAGAATCTTTGTCTTCTTGATGTTGAGGTTTAATCCGTATTGTAGTTAGTGATTATACAAACAAATGTCCCAGTAGTGTAGTGTGCTATAGGTTGGGCTGCGTAATTAATTCACCAAGCACTTCCAGAAGGAGGTAGACAGTCTCCTCTTAACAAGATTTACAGCCTCAGAAACTCAGTGGGGTCATTATGAGTCAGAAACAACTTCCTGGCAAAGAGAATATTTTTTTAAAAAAATTATGAACATAAATCACTTAAATCTACCTAAGTTTAAAAGATTTCAAGAACTCTACAAACACTATTTGCTCTCCAGTCTTGGTCTTGTGATGTCTCCCTTAGGTGAGGAGTGGCAGCTGTCTGCTCTGGTCTGTGGCCATCACACAGTGTTCCACCACAGTGGCAACACTGCTAATCAATTGTGACCTTTTTCCCGCTAAGCCCAAGCATGACCGCAGAATCTTCCATAAACAGCACTCCAGACAGCCAGAGTCCTGGGAGCGAGGGGAATTGACCAACCTATTTAGAAAGTAAGTTAGAGCGGTGAGCTTCGTTATCCACTACCCACAAAACAAGGTAGATGGGTTAAGGTGGGTTCAGCCCAGAGAATAAGGGGTTTGAACGAAAACCACCGAAGAAAATGTTCATCCTTAGATCACACTGATACTGTTGTTTCCATAATATTTAGATGCTCATTCTTTTCTAAGCCTATCCTCATTCTCTTAGCTGCCTTGCTATTCTAGAAATCCTTTTTGTGTATTTATTCCTTAGTTCTCTTTTTCTGGAGGGAAAAAATTAATCTCTTGGGTATAACTTGACATTGAGAAAAATGCTCAGTAAGTCCCACGTGCTATTACTCTTACCTTGTAAAAGCTCACTTACTTATGATGCCATAATTAAGTCCTTGTCCAGACATAAACCCTTCCCACATGTCCAGTGAATGTAAATTCCAAGTTCTCTTTGGTGTTTATTCGACCTTGCCAAACTCGCCTGAAAAGCCTGTCCCTATTGTGCCAAGAGAATTTTTTTTTTTTACTGCTCCTCTTAGTGACTGTAGTTGAAAGGAGAAGAAAGTGATCCCTCTGTAATCCAAACCAGAGTCTTGTGCAATAATACATTGGCAAGTGACAATGTGACGGCATTGTTTTCCGTGGGCATGCTTTTGTTTTCTGTAGGAATGAACAATCATCCCGTTGGTGCTCTTCTGCTCCTAAATGAGGGTTGAAGAGAACTGACCTTTCTACAGCTCTGAGACAGAATTTCTTTGTAAGAATGCTTGGCCACAGCTGAGCATACTCAGAATTAGTACTCTCACCCACTAATTCCTCCTTTCTGAATGGGCGCTCTCTCTCTCTCTCTCTCTCTCAGAACCAAAGTATCAACACTCACTGGGTGAACTGCTACTGATGAAAAATACTACCATCATTGTAGGGCAATCTTCCCTTGACCGATTTAAGCCAAATCAAGGAGGATTCCCTATGGAACCAATTCAGAGATTTGGGAGTTGATTAAATTTTATCTACAGGGATTTGCTCAGATTCTGTTTTCTTTCTTTCTCAAATTCCTGATGTTTGAGTCATTTCATTGTTCTTCATAACTCTAGCAGAGGATAAACAATAGTAACATGGGATAAAATCAGCCTTTTTGTAGCTCCTTCTCAGTTGGTTTGAGAAAAATTTGGCTAGTTAGGAAAAAATGGAAAGTATTGTTTAATGAGAGGTATGAGGCTCCTCTGTGTGTTTAAACTCGCTCCATCTTAGCTTGTTTTTAAGTACTATGGACTGCCAGGAAAACAAATAAGTCTATTTTGTAGAGGGTGAAACCAAGTTTCTCCTTGGAGACTATGATTTTGAAGTTCTGTCTCACATACTTTGGGCATGTGGCGAGGAGACATTGGTCCTCGGAGAAGAACATCATGCTTGGAAAGGTGGAGGGACAGCACAGGAAAGGAAGATTCAGATGACGTGGATTGATAAAGTAACTGGGGCAATAGTGTGGGAATTAGTGAGACTGGCTCAGGACAGGGCAGACTTCAGAGCTGCTGTACACAGAGTCGCTATAGGTTGCAGGTAACTTGACAGCACATAACAACAACAACAGCATGGATAATGGAGAGTCGAAAATCAATAAGAAACTTTATTTTTATATCTAACAGAAAGACCACTCACTCTAGACAACAATTTAGAAGGCACTTGCTGGAGTGTGGATATACACGTGGATGTGTATATGTGTTTACATGTGTGTGCATAGATACGTGTACATGTACATGTACATATATTTGGCTCATTTTTAATGTGAATATCATGCTAAATTCCTCTTAGTAAGCTCCAGCAGCTTTTTGAGCTCTAGGCATTAGGTTTCAGGAGAGTTCCAAACTCTTTGGGTATTCCTTTATAGGTGCTGTTAAATGAAGCACAACTCATAACTACCCTATGAACAATGAAGCTGAACTTTGCCTTCTCCAACTGTTTAGAGAGAGCTCCGGTGGCTTAGGCAGTAAGAAGTTGTACCGCCAACCCAGAGGCAAGCGGCTCCAATCTACCAGCTGCTCTGCAGGAGAAATATGGGCAATCTCTTCCTGTGCGATTTACAGCCTCTGAAAACTCACTACAGGATCAGCTATGAGTCAGTTTTAATTTGATAGCTCATAACACCAACAAATTGTTTAGACTGTCTTAACCTATTTAATCGGTAACCATTTACCTCACATGACTCCACTGTTTTTTCTTATACTTGTTCACTAACTGTCTCTGAAAACTTTCTGGAGTGTCAACTATGGGTAGATTCCAAGTCAGTGGTGCACAACATCAAAAACAACAGTTCACAATCATTTCCAGAAAATCTGGAGTCTCAAATTCAGGATCTTTGGTGTTCTCGAACTTATAAAGGTAACAGCACATACCTCAATTTTCCATTCTTGTTTTGAGCATGAATTGGATAATGGATGCCACAGTCATACTGGATAGCACAGGTCCTCGTGGCTAAGGTTTTCCCTCCCACCTGAATGCTTTTTGGTGCACGTTATCTTTCTAATTATGACAATCAAGTTCACAGAGCAGAAAGGAAAGGAAAACTCACTGTGTAGTGCATGCCAAGAGAGACCTTCTGCTGCAGTATGCCAAGAGAACCCCCTGGAAAGGAAGGACTGGTAGAGAAAGCTACGTCCATCAGATAGTACAGCTGTGAAGATATAAAAGAAGCCTTGAACATTTTAAAGGACAGCCTGGGAAACTGTTTCTTTACCTCTAACAATGAGTGGTATGCTAAAAAGTCCTTGTGAGAATCTAACTATATGCCTTTTTAATTAAAACTGGATGTATTCCACCCTAGACTTGTTGCTCATTCTGTTTGCTCTTAGAGAGATTCTGCTTTTCTTTTTAAAGTGGCCTTCACTACAACAGAAGAGATTTCAAACAAAGGGGATTAGAAAATAATCCCATGTGCTTCCAACTGTATAAATTGTTTGCTTGTAAAGTTATTTCTTAAGTTTGGTTTTTTTTTTTAATTAACGTATTATATCCTTGAGGAATAGTCTGGAGAAATGCCCAAGATGCTTTTTGGTTAAGTGGAATAGCCTGAAGTCTGTGTCCACGGAGTCGGCTGATTAGGGAGCAGGTCAAAGATAAACCTTAATTATTTTCTTGTAAAAATCAAAAGCCATTTAATGATTATTGGGAACTTTTTTTTTTCCATTCTCTATCAGAATAGCATTTGGCCATGGTGCTTAATTCTTGAGGAAAAGTAAAAAGGAAGTGAAAACCCCTTTATTAGCTACATTGTGATGTGATTAATGACATCTTTGTTGTGTTCTGCCATTTTCACAGGCAGATTACCAAATACACATCTAAAAACAAAATGAAACGCATGTAAGACTGGAAAACGTGGCCTACTGTAACTGGCAAAAACAGTGAACTGTGTGGAGTTTAAAAATATAGGTAATTGAAGGGAGCTCTGGTAGCCTAGTGGCAAGAAGCTCTGCTGCAATCCCAATGGCACGTGGTTCGAATCCACCAGATGCCCCTCTGGAGCAGAAGGAGCAATCTTTTCCTGTGCCTGTCTGATCCAGCTTGATGGTACACAGCAACAAGAGCAGCAGCAAAAACCCACAACACCCAAACAAACAAAAACCAAACCAAACAAAAATATATAGGTAATCTTGCTCAAGGGGAAAAAACAAAAATAAAACAGGGTTTGTTCAAGGAAAAAAATGAAAAGATGTGGCTTTTCTAGGTTTTGCTATAATGAAAATTCTAAAACCAAGTATTTGAATCTGAGTAGATTCTATTTCACCAAAGCTGAAAAAGAAATTGGAGAGCAAACATTTTGTCCAGAGTGAAAGGTGTTGTTGAGGGGAATCAGCACTGCTATTTCACAACAGAAGGTACATCTTTCCAGATTCCCAACAGTCCATGTCCATAAATAGGCAAGCCTGCCAGCAAACAGGACGGTGGAGAAGGCAAGATTTGCATTTGATGCAGGAAAATAGACAAGCTTTCACCACTCTCTCACAGGAAATTTACCCTCGGTTATTATCACTTTTCTTCCGCACTTATCTGTATTTGTGTATTTATTTATTCTGCCATTATTTCTTATAGTTCCAAGGTAGTACAAACAGTTAACATGCTAGGCTGCCAAATCAGAAATGTGGAGATTCAAGTCAACTTGTTGGTGCTTTGGGAAAAGGACTAGTGGTCTGTTTTCACAAATGACCACTGGCTAGTTGTAGACCTCACTTCTGCTCTGACTACATGCGGTCAGCATGTGACGGAATTGAGTCAACAGCAACTTTCACTTATTTAATGAAGTACTAGGTTCCAGGCCCAAAAGAGGCAACAGCCAAGAAGCCAGACTTAAACTCAGGCTTTAGGATACCTTCAGTCTGATAATGGATGAGATAAGAAATGATTATGTAGTATGATTAATTAAAACCAAATCGTCTGAGAAGGCATAGTGGAGTTAATCAATGATATATGGATATAGTGGCAAGCTGTCAGAGCGTCAATGACTCTTAGAAGTGGCATTCTGAAATTAATATTCTAAATTGCTGGTGATGATGATGCAACTCTATAAACAAGTGAAAAATGACTGAATTAAATGGGTGTATGGTCCATGACGGTGTCTCTCTGGAGACTAAGGTGTGCCTGATACAGGCCATGGTCTTTGCAATTACTTGTTATGCACCAGAGAGTTGGTCAATGACTAGGGAGGACAGAAGGAGAATTGATGCCTTTGAGCTGTGGTGCTGGAGAAGAGTATTGAATGTACCATGGACTTCCAAGAAAACAAACAGATTCATCCTGGAGAGGGTTAAACCAGGCTACTCCTTGGAGGCCAGGATTCTGGGGCTTCGTCTGACATACTTTGGGCATGTTGCAAGGAGGAACAGGTCCTTGGAGAGGGACATCATGCTTGGGAGGGTGGAGGGACGGCGCAAGAGGGGATCACCCTCTATGAGATGGATTGATTCAGTGACTGGGGTAATTGGGATGGGTGTGTCAGAGGCAATGCGATTGGCACAGGATAGAGCAGTGTTTAGGGCTGTTGTACATAGGGTCGCTATGAGTCGCAAACAACTCGATGGCACATAACAACAACAACAACAACATGGTCCTTGACTTATTTTAAAAAATCCAATAAAGCTTTTTCTGATTTGAAATAAAAAAAAAAAAGAGAAGTGGCATTGTGGTGACAGGTTCAAGAACATTAGGTGTCAACCAGGTTAAGGCAGAATCAAAGCAAACAGAGGGGAGAGGGAAAGTTCTGATAGTATGTTGGAAGAAAGAAAAGAAGGTTGGATGTCTGGTCCAGAGTCTGGAAAGGGGAGATGGAAAATGGCAGGAATATTAAGCAAGTCTTAGAATCATGCTGATTTGAGTCCAGTTCAGGTTTTGAATCAGATTGTTTGGTTTGAATCCCAGTTCTGATCTTATCCAACAAGTTTCTTCACTTCTAAACCTTATCTGTGCAGTGGGGGTATACTTTCTTCATAGAATCACTTGGAAATTACATCTGTCAGATTAGATATATTTAATAAATAAATGGGAGCTAATTAACTGCTCTTTTCAAATATTCCAGTAATTGTCCATGACTATTTCAAATACTGGTCAACTATTCCTCTTGTCCCTGGTAGTAAAGTTCTAACAAGGGATGGAGTCTCAGGAAAAGTAAGCTTTGCTTCAATCCTTTTATGTATTAGTAAGACAAGAAGCACTAACCTTTCTTGATATGCCTCAATTTCTCAGTTACTTATTTTTTATGAAAGTTCAGTCCTAATTTTAGTTCCAGGAAGGGAAAAACTTCCTGATCTAAACAGTGGAGTGATTTGCTAAAACGCTCTTTTAGGTATTGTATCCAGCCATTATTACATTTATTGTCCCTGTCACTCACGCTTTCTAATAAAACCCTCAAATTAACCATCACATTCTCCCTATGAGTGAGCACAGGAAGTAAATGGCTCTGAGGAAACATTAGCAAGGGTTCCTAACCCATGAGCTCTGTTCTTAGCAGCCTCAAGAATCCTTGTAAGCAGAGGGGAAGAAACAAAATAACAACAACAAAGCCCACCACAGACAGTTATTATAATAGACAATTAAAAATAAAAGAATGATGGGCCTGTTGAGATCCTTACAGTCTTTTTGATTGCTTTTCACTTCATTGCATTCAAACAAATGAAACTCCTCTCTCCAGACAAAAAGTGGGCAGGCATTCACAGAGAAGAAACATTCTTCCTGAGCAGAAAAGTGAAGTCTATTGTCCAGTTGGGTTTTCTTTTTGGTTTTGTTTTAAAGCCCCAAGATTTGGCTTCTCTGTGTGAGTACAGTAACATGCTTTGATAAAGCATTTACTCCTTTGTTAGCTACTGGGGATCACAGTTATGTTCTATGCCCTCCTGAAGCTTATGACTTACTGGGGGAGAGAGCCAGTAAGCTGACTTTGTTCCAATCACTAGAAAACTTTATGATGCTTTGTATGTAGAGGGCCAATGAAAAGAAACTCCTCCATGAGAAGAAAGGACACAGTAGCCACAAAAGATTGAAATGTACCAAAGCTGATGACAATCGTGTAAGGTTGAGTAAGTTAGTGGACAAGATGGTACAAGTTTGATGTTCTGAGCTAGATTTGATTTAACAAACAACTAACACCAAATGAAGAGCTTTTACAAATATTTTCCACATGCTGACTGCTCTCTTAAGAGCGGCACATGTTTTATTAGATTTCATCCTCTAGACAGTCCTTTTAACTGGTAATAGTAGGCTGAATTAGTTGTTATTACTAGACCGATCTGTTCATGTTGATTTTCAGTGATCCCATATGTCCAAGGGGTAGTGTCTGATAGGGTTTTCTAGGTGGTAACCTTTACAAGGAGCCTGGTGGCATAGTGTGCAATGTATGGGGCTGCTAACTTAAAAGGTCAGCAGTTCCAATCCACCAGTTGCTCCGTGGGAGAAAAATGGACAGTTTCCTTTTAAGACGTATAGCTTCAGACACTGAATGGAGGGTCACTATGAGTCTATTGAGTTGGAATCAACTCAACAACAGTGATTTGCCTTTTTTTTAAAAAATAAATGGTGTTAATCTCCAGGTCTTTCTTGCAGAGCAGCTCAAACTCAAACTCGTTGTCATCACCTCAGAACTGACTCATTGCTGATCCTCCATTGGGGTTTTTGAGGCTGTAACTCATGGAGGAGGAGGTTTTCCATCTTTCTCTTCCAGATTGGCAGTGAGAGTCCTTGTGTATTAGGCCACCGAGAGTGGGTTCAAATACCTTTCAATTAGTAGCTAGGCAATTAACCATCATGCCACACAGGTAAAAAAATAAGAGTTAAGAGCTAGACTTGAGCTCTTAAGCTGTGCAGTGAGGCCATCTTAGCTTACAGACTTCTTTTTATATCCTATGCCATGCCATTCCCTTATTTATAACATGTAAATAAGTTGCTATACTGTGTTGTACAAAATGTATTAAGTGTTGTGGAAATACAGAGAAGGTATTTCTGACAGAAGACTGGGCAAGGCAGAAAAAGGAACGGGAGTTCTTGTGGCTTCCAGGGGAGGTGGCCTCAGCATGAAGTTTCCAAGTCTGAGCAGGACTTGGACAGGTGATTACCATGGAGAAGGGAGAGGTCCTTTCATGTAAGGTGAGAAACAAGGATACCTTTGCAGAAGCTTAAGGAAGGGTGCACATTCAAGGAACAGCAGGTAGCTCAGGGTGGCTCTTGTTATCTGTGTCAGTAAAGGAAACACGCGTGACAGATGATCCCAAATTCATGTCTCTTTGGCTTCTGGATGAATAATGCTTTTATTTATTTATACCCTGCCTTGTTCCACAAAGGTTTTGAGGTAAAATTCATTACATCGATTTTATGCAATGACCTTCCTAATTAAGTTTTTCACAGCACTGTCATGTTCCTCTTTGTATTCCCTGAGCCATATGCAGAGCAACTTGAAGAAAGTGGAATCTCATTTACATACTTTGAGCATACTGTAAGTTAGTTAGCAAGGGCAACTGGTCCCAGAAGCTTGGTGGGTGGCAGGGAAAGCTGGGCCAAATCTTAAAATTGCTTTAAAGCCATATTCAACTGAATCTAGAATGCCACTGCAATTTATGTGTTAGTAGGAAAGAAAAGAAAAATGTTACCGATTAAACAATGAAACAACTTTAGGTAACCAACTATTATTACAAGAGTAAACCTAAAAATTTTAAAAACAAACTTATGTATCTAAAGAGAAAATAATGTGGTGAGATTCTTCCCCAACCCAAAGAGCTGACATATTAACCTGGGATTATATTCTGGCTAACTAACTAACATACAGAGGTAACTCGTGGTTGCTGTGAAGCTGAACACTGTGACACTGATGTGTCAAATGCGTTAATGGTTGGTTACCCATGACAGACGGTGTGTTTGGTGGCGTTCCCCGATTAAAACAAGTTTGGAAGCAGGAGTGGCATCCACTCCGGAAACCCTATGAACCTGGAGAAAGGATGAAAGTCACACAAGTGTTGAGGACTTTCATTCATAGGGTCGCTATAAGTCATCTACGACTCAATAGCACTTAACAACAACAACTAAAAATGAAGTAGAAGGAGACTTCCAATATTTCTCTCTTGAACCAGCTTATGGATTTGAAACAATTGCCTTTGTGAAGACAGTAACAACTCAATACCCTCTAGTAAAATGAGAACTGTACCATTGTTAGGGTCAGAATTGCTTAAATCAAGCATAAAGAGACTAGGTGGAAAGAATGTTGAAATGATGCCAATGAAATAAAAAAGGCTTGAAAAAAATCATGTGAGCCAATAGAAAACAGCGATCAAACAAAGTGACTAAGACCTATCCCTACTCCATCACAACCAGAGAACCAGTAGCATTAGAACAAAGTACCTCATAATCCTAATATGCATAGTAGGGGGCTGCCCTTTGCCCATTATACAGCCTGATTAGTAATATTTTAGGTGCATGAGAGATGTCAAGAACAATGGACTGGTACTGCCCTGTGAACTTTCATCATCTCATTGGCCCAAACTCAAGCCTGGGTGGAAGCACATCAAGATGCAGAAGCCAGACAGTTATATTAAGCCACACCACACAGAGAAGGGTCTTTTCTCCACTTCCCTAATTTGGAGAACTGACCTGTCTCATTCTCTGAGATGTATCCTTCCTAATAAAACTACTTTCATCTCACCTTTCCTTTTAACAGTGCATTCTAATCTGGGCCCAGCCTATGCTGGGATTGTTCTTGAGCAGGACATAACCAGGCCCAACCAAGGTATTTGTCCACAACAAATGGACAACTATCTTCTGTTGTCTCCCACCTGGTTCAATTTTTTTCCCCATGCAAGAAAGGCTAGCCCAGGCATTCACCTCACAGTAACATACACTACTGTTCTTGATGGCAATTGGCTTAACATTCTAAAAGTCTAAGAATGTCCAACACTTTGACTTAGCAATTCTGCTTCTAGAAGTTAAACCAAAAGAAATAATGTGGAAAGTTTATAAGGCTCTCATCATAACACTGTCTATAGTAGCAAAAATGTAAAATAAAAAGAACCTAAAATCTTCATTATATACATTATGGATAAATAAAATAGATTAAAATGATTGAGAATGTTTTTTAAATGGAAAAATTACAACATACTGTTTTAAAAGTCATTCATTCATTATAGGATAAATTACTGCTGTGAAAGCATAATATATATTATTTTGTATTTGGATAGAAGTAAAAAGATACTACAGAAAGAGTAAAAAGACTATATGGAGCTCTGGTGGCCTAATGGTAAGGAGTTGCACTGTCAACCCAAAGGCATATGGTTCAAGTTCACCAACTACTCCTTGAGAGAAAGATGGACAATCTTCCCCCATCTGATTTATGCCTCTGAAAACTTGCTGGAGGATCAGCTAAGAGTTGGTTCACACTCAACGGCAAACAACCGCAAAAAGACATCATGTTGGGAAAGGGGAAAGGTCAGAGAAAGAGAGGAAGACCTCCAACGAAACAGGTTGTCACAATCACTATAACCATGAATTTGAGTATATCAGAGATCATAAAGACAGTGCAAGACACAGCAAAACATGGATCTGTTGTTCATAGGGCAGCTGTGAGTGTTAGTCAACTTGATGGCATATAGCAAAAACAATGTCTATAGGGTGCCTGTGCTGCTAGCATAAAGGCTCCAGCTCTCTGCCCTTTCAAATTCATTATTATTTTCTCTCTCTCTTTTTTTCTTTTTTTTTAAAAGGTAGACAATCTCCCCCTGAGCAATTGACAGCCTTAGAAATCCACTCGAGGGTCAATTATGAGTTGATTCTGAGTCTGGCAATGAGTTGAATGAAAAGTCTTTGGTAATAGTTAACAAAATGATAATAAGGGTTGTGAAGGGCCAGCGAAAGAAAGGCAGACTCTCAGTGAGATGGACTGGCACAGTGACTACAGCAGTGGGCTCAAATTCATCAGGGATGGTGAGGAAGGCACAGGATAGGACAGGATTCAGATCTGTTCACAGGGTTACTGCGAGTCATACTTGACTTGACAGCACCTAACAACAACAACTGATGAGAGGGATTTAGATAATTTCTCCCCTCCTTTTCTCTCTGCTATCTAATTTTTCAAAAGTTAAAAGACCAAAGATCTAGTTAGACATAGGTCTTAAATTAGATAATATGCATGTAGATAATGGAAAATTAACTAATTTAGAAATTTCACTCTGTGAGCAGGCTCTATGATTTTACTTGTTTCATAAACATGCATGGTCCAGACTCCAGTTGTTTCCTAGTAAGGCCCTGACCAAAAGGTTTCACAAAATATTATGATTCCCAGTAAAATGTACAACTTTATTATTCTGGAGTTTCCTCTCAAATATTGATTCCCAAAATGAGAACAGAAACCTTTCTTGCTACAGCTAAGCCCAGGGCCTGGGGAGCTAGAGTTTTTGATGTGATTTTAGCCTGGAGCGAAAATAAGCCCCATAGCCCCAGGTTAAGCCCAGGTGAACTAACAGGGCCGAGGTGGAATAAGTAGCTCAGGAAGCCAATCTGAGTCAAGACAAAAATTGGTCTCACCCCATCCTCCTTGCCTCTCAATTTACTTACCTACACATTCTTCTCACTGAGCTCCAAGTTCTACAAGCAGGAGGGAACGTGAGAGTCAGAAGTAAAAGGTATGCCTCAATTTTTACAATGGTTAAAATTCTAAGTATTCTATATTGTCCTATTAGTGCCATTCCTGTCACAAATTCAGAGGTGATTTTTCATAGATGGAGAGGTGATTTCACGAATGATAAACACTTTTGTCATTTTACTCTGAGATCACTCACTCATTGCTGTCAAGTTCACATCAATTCACAGCTGACGCTACAGGAAGGTTTTTAGAGACTGTAAATTGCACCGAAGGTTCTCAGGTTTTCTTCTGAGGAGCAGCTAGTAGATTACCTTCACCTGCCTTTGGGTTGGCAGCGCAACATCCCACCTATTAGGCCACTGCAGCTCCTTACTGTAAGACTGCAATGAAGCATTTTGAACTATATCTTTTTACAAGGTGGACTGACCCACCTCCTTTGGATGACCAATCACAGAGCTCCTCTTTGAATAGGAAAGATGGTAAAGATGCATTCTACTTGTGTTGTCACTATATAACTACATAAACGACTGTAACTGTGAATTCTACTGGTAATCTAAAAATGTATTTTCTATACACTTAGAGAGCTCTTGATTTTTAAATATACCTTTTTTATGCCTGACATTTAAATACACTTTAAAAAGAAAGCTTTATATTTATTTATAGCTTGCTTTAATAAAGCCTTTATACCTTTCAACATTATATTCTACTTTTCCTTAAGTCTTAGTTCCTACAAAATAGCTTTACTTTGCAATTTTGACTTACTTGTTTAGAGACATAGGTTTGTCATTTCTTTCTTGCTACACAAATTCTTCCTTACTTATTTTCTTTGAACATTTTGCTATAATGCTTTGTCTTCTTGAGTGGCCCTTGGGAATCTTATGTTCAACTCTTACTTTTTTATTTCTTCCCTTTGTTTTGGCTTCTTGGTGTTTTAGTAAAATTTCTAGAGTCTCTTCTGACATACATTTTGGTCTATTCATTCTCCCCTGTCTTTATAGTGATCTTTTGTTTTCTTTATGGATGATACTCTTAATGTCCTCCCACAGTTCATCTGGTCTTCACTCATTAATGTTCAATGTCTCAAATCTGTAGCTGATATGATTTTTAAATTCAAGTTGTACAGACTTAAGTTCATATTTTTCTTTTCATGGATTTATTTTCCTTTTCTTCAGGTTCAGTTAGAATTTGCATATAAGTAGTTGATCTATTTCAAAGTCAGCATCCAGGCTGGTTTTGACTGCTGATATTGAGCTGGATAGTAGCACTCTCGTTTCTAAGAAAAAAACTTAATATTTCTGCTCATATTCTTGTCAAACCCAGTGCTTTGTTTTCTGGCTGAAGAGTTGAGTATGAGGTAGGCCTAGTTTATCAGAGCACCCCAACTTCCTGGTCCGTATTATGGACGCATCTCTGAATGTGAGCCACGGAATAACATTTGTGTAGCTAAATCCTTTTTGTTCTAGGGATTTGGAGGAAGCTCCATGCCCAGAAAGGAGCAGAGTGAAGAGAGAGCACCACAACAGGTAGACACATTTGGGGATGGGGTACTTTCTTCTTCATCTTCCCCCTCCCCTTTTCTTTCCAAACTGGCCAAGTTTAATTAAATTTGCATGCTTTGATTGGTCTAGCTTTTGAATCCTCAAAGAAATCTCTTCCCTTGTTTTCGTAGAAAATTAAGACTTTAAGTACTTACTGAAGAAGATTAATGACTATAACCTTCAATATGGATTACATCTCAATATCAAGAAAACAAAGATCCTTATTACCATTAAACAAGTAGGCAATATCATAATATATGGAGAAAAGATTAATAGTGTCCATGACTTTACTTGTATCCACAATGATTACCACAAGCAAGAAATCAAAAGACATATTGCACTGGAAAAATCTGCTGTCAAGGACGTCTCCAAAGTGCTGACAAGCGAGGATATCAGTATAAAGGCTGAAAAGTGCCTGATCCAAGACATGGTATTTTCTTTTTAATTTTTTTCATTTTCTACTAGTTTATTTACAAAATTTGAATTCATTGTTTTCAAGAACAAAGTCTTCCAATTTTCCTTATCCCCGACCCATCAGCTTATACAGCCCTCCTCTCCCTGAACGTCTTCATCCCTCTTCTTCCACCCCTCTTGGAACCTTATATTCATTCTACAATAATGGTTTTATATAATTTTATTTTTGTGGGGTTGAGTTAGTTCACTCAGCATATTGCTCTCTAGTCCCTCCCAAGTTAGGAAATAGTTTACAAAATCATTGCTTCTGCGTGCTGCCCAGTATTCCATTGTGTGAATGCACCGTAATTTCTCAATCCATTCGTTTGTGGTTGGGCTGTTTCCATGTTCTCGCGATGGCAAAAAATGCTGCTATGAAGAGTGGTGTACAAATCTCAGTTTGTGCCTCAGTTCTTAATTTCTCAGGTTATATTCCAAGTAGTGGAATAGCTGGGTAATGTGGAATTTCTATTTTCAGCTTTTTGAAAAAGTGCCAAACTGCCTTCCAGAATAGTTGTACCATTTTACAATCCCAGCAATGTATAAGAGTTCCTTTCTCACCACATCTTTAACATTTTTACTTGTTGCCTGTTAAACTTTGCCATTGTTACTGGAATGAGATGGTACCCCTATGTGGTTTTGATTTGTACCTCTCTTATTGCCAGTGATTTGGAGCATTTCTTCACATGTCTGCCATTAAAATATCTTTCTCTGTGAAAATTCTTTTAAAGTCTTTTGCCCCTTTTGTAATTGGGTTATCAGTCTTTTTCTTGTGGAGGTCCAGGCGTATTCTGTAAATTTTTGTTAGGAGATGCTTGTCTGACATGGTTTTACCAAATGTTTGTTTCCAGTTGGTAGGTTTTCTTTTCACCCTATTGGAAATGTTTTTGATACACACATGGATTTAATCTTTAGATGGTCCCATGCGTCAAATTTATCCTCTTTACAAAGGCTGAAAAAAAAAAAGAAAAAAAAAATTTATCCTCTTTAGATTGTGCATTTTTGGTTGTATTTGTCAGTCTCTTTATAACTTGGACTAGCGCTTTTAAGCTTGATCCCAGTTTGTCTCTTAGGAACATTATGATTTTGGACTTTACTACCAGTTCTCTGTTCCACCTGGAGTTGATTTTGGTGTAAGATGTGGAACCTATTTCAGCTTTCTGCAGGTGGAAGTCCAGTTTTGGCAGCACCATCTGTTGAAGAGGTTATCATTTTCCCATTTGATAGCTTTGATTTCCTTGCTGAATATCAGTTGACCATAGACAGCTGGGTCTATTTCTGAGTTCTCGATTCTGTTCCACTGGTCTATGCTCCTGTCATTGTACCAGTACCATGCTGTTTTGGTTACTACTGCTGTATAGTAGGTTTTGAGGTCAGGGAGTGCTATGCCTCCAATCTCCTTTTTTGTTTCTCAGAAGTGTTTTGCTTATTCAAGGTCTCTTGCCTCTCCAAATAAATTTGATCATTTACCTTTCAATCTCCTTGAAAAATGGATTTGGTATCTGGATTGGGATTGCACTGAACATGTAGATTGATTTTGGTAGGATTGTCATTTTCACCATATTGAGTCTTCCAATTCATGAGCAGGACACATTTTTCCATTTCTTTAGTTCAAGATATGGTATTTTCAATTGCTTCTTTTACACATCAATGCTGGACAATGAAAAAGGAAGACCAAAGAAGAATTGATGCCTTTAAACTGTGGTGCTGGCAATGGGAATTGACTGTTCCAGGGATTTCCAGAAGAAGAAAGCTATCTTGAAGGAAATGCAGCCAGGGTGTTTCTTTGAGACAAGGATGCTGAAACTTCATTAACTTTGGGCATATTTTTAAGGAAGAAGCAGTCCTTAGAGACAGACATCATGTTGGGAAAACAGAGCCAGTGAAAGAGAGGAAGATTCTAAATGAGATAGCTTGACTGACACAGTGACTGTGCCAGTGGGCTCAAGCATGGTGGCAATTGTGAGGATGGAGATGATAGAACAAGGTTCTAATATGTTGTTCATTGGGTTGCTGTGAGTTGTAGTCAATTCAATGGTAACTAAGTAACCTTGTTGGAGTTAGGTTTCTATCATGTAAAAATTTTCAGATCCTGGCCAATCCTTTGTCCTAAAAGATCACCCAAATCACACTAGACTTGCCTATCTATGTATGTTCCCTGTGCATGTAGAGTCTGTTTTGCTCAATTAAATTATTTACCATGTTGTTGTTGTTTAATGCCGTCAAGTCGTAGATGACTCATAGCGACCCTATGAACGAACAGCCTGAGCACTGTTCCTACATAGAGTTTCCAGAGGCAAGCCATTTTGGAAATGGATGCCACTTCTGCTTCCAGGCTTGATTTAGTTGGGAAGCTCCAGCCAACACTGTCCACCATGGGTGTCCATTACCACGATTGGCACATCACTGTCACAGGCTTCAGCATCACAGCAACCACGAGTTACCTCAGTATCTAAATAAGAATATCTTTAATACATAGCATTGGAAGACAGTTATGGTAAAAATAATACAGTATCATCAGCCCATAACTGTATTATCCATGAGCTGTGACCTGGCCATAGATGTATGACTTGCCTACTTATTTGTTGTTATTGTTATGTGCCATCAAGTTGCCAGTGACTGATACCAACCCTATGAACAACAGTTCTGAACCTTGCTCTATGCTGAACCAAACTTGTTGTCTCTGCTACACCTATCTCCATAATCCCAGTTATCTCACAGAAGGCCTTCCTTTCTTGTGCTGTCCCTCCACACTCCCAAGTATGATGTCCGTTTCCAAAGACTAGTCCTTCCTTGAAACATGCCCAAAGTATGTCAGACAGAGCTTCCATTGATCATAAACTGGGATATTTTCCCACTTCTGATACAAGTAGAACCTTGGTCTGATTTTTTTTTTATCTTGTCAAAAGACTTAGCAGAATGAGAGGCATAGTTTTTCCTTTTCGTTGTTCTCAAAATTACAAAAAAAAAAACCCACTCAGGGAGGAAATTGTTATGATACATTAAGCTTTTATAGAAGTCAAGGTTGATTTTAGAAGGCAGCTTCTGCGCCCACTAGCTCCCCTTCAAAACAAATGCCATATGATGCATTCTGGCTCTACTCTGTCATTGACCTGTGATGCTGAAAAGATGTTGAAACACTTGGTAACTAATTTCCCTTTTAGCTCATTGCCACAGTCATATTTTGTATGACTGAAGTTAAAAGAAATTAAAAGCAGGCCAGGTATTTTTTTTATAAGTATCAATGAATTAAATATCCAGAAGAGTTCTGAGTATCTGGGATAGTTTAGAGAGGGAGAAGCCTTTGGAGACTTTGGAAATTCATTTATCTGTAGCTGGTGGTATGTTTAGAACCATTTCATCTCGTTTTCTGTGTCATAACTAAAAAAGTGGGAACTTTTCATTTCCTGTTTCTAAGCTCTTAAATTCAACCCCAGCATCCAATATTGAATATTGTAGGAATGTCACTGGATCAATTGCAACTTATATCGAGTTCCAGGTTTTCTAGGCTATAATATTTACTAGAGCATATTGCCTGGTCTGTCTCCTATGAAGTGTCCAGGTAGATATGAATCACAAACCTTTCTGTTATTGGGTGAGCACGTAACTATTGCAGCACTAATATATGGAAATTTGACTAATAGATGAATTTGCTATTGTGTAAGTTTCATTGGTGTCACACTGGTTAAACACATGGCCACTAAACAAAAGGTCAATAATTTAAAGCTACCAGTAACTCCTTGGAAAAAACCTTGATGATATTTCTTCTATGAAGGTTGTTATTCCCATCTAGATGGCAATACCTCACAGAGACCCTGGAAACAGAATTCCATACAATCAATGGCCTATGATTTGCAAACACCTTTTATAAGACTCATAAATGGCAACTATACACACAAACTTCACTTGATGGTCTACACAGAAATCAGATTGACTACAATTGTGGAAGAACCCACTGGAGAAGCTCAATATCAGCTGAAAAACTAGGATAGGTGAAATTGTAGAACAGACCATCAACCACTGATATGCAAGTTCAAACTGAAGTGATAGAAAATAAAATCAAATCCCCAAGGACCAAAGTTTGACCTTGAGTCTATCCCACCAGGGTAAAGACTATCTCAGGAACAGGTTTGAAGGCTTGCGCATTAATAAGCAAAGACCAGATTAACTGCGTGAGGATATCAAGAATATCATTCATGAAGAATGCAAAAAGTCACTATAA
>NW_006399880.1:9163391-9197180 GCF_000299155.1 Elephantulus edwardii | reverse complement strand
CTCATCTGTTTCAATGCAGTATACATTATTTATCCCCTCTTTCTCAGTCTCACTTCAACTCCAGTGTCAGTCCCATTTTACAACAGTGGCACTATGCAGTATTTGTCCTTTTGTGACTGAGACATTTCACTTAGCATAATGTCCTCCAGGGTCATCCATTTTGTATAATATTTCATGAGTTCCTTATTTTTCAATGCAGCATTAGATGAGTGGGACTTTCTAAGAATCAAATTCCTATGCACATCCAAAAACTTCTCCAACAGGGTAAAAAGGGTAGCCACAGACTAGAAAAACTTATTTGGTAATGAAATGTCAGATAAGGGACTTATATCTAGAATTTATAAAGTATTCAAGCACCACAACAAGATAAACATAAATAATTCAGTTGAAAAATGGGCACAGGACATGAACATACACTTCAATGAAGAAGACATTCAGATGGCCAACAAACACATGAAAACATGTTCAAAGTCCCTAGCTCTAAGAGAGATGAAAAAAACCCAACTATGTGGTATCATCTCACTCCAGTACGAATAGCAAAATTTAACAGAATAGCAAATATCAAATGCTGATGAGATTGCTGAGAAACTGGAACCCTAATGCACTGTTGCTGGGAGTGTAAAATGGTGCAACCACTATGGAAGGCTGTATGGAGATTTCTCCAAAAATTACAAATAAAAATACCATTTGACCCAGCAATTCCACTACTGGGAATATACCCTAAAGAAACCATAACCACCACCCAAGCAGATATGTGCATATCCAAGTTTATTATGGCTTTGTTTACAATAGCAAAGAGTTGGAAACAACCCAAGTACACATCAACAAAAGAATGGATAGAGAAGCTCTAATATATTCATTCTGCATTTCTTAAGCTGAAGGAACTTAAGAACAAATTCAAGCCTGGAGTTCCAATACTGAGGGATGGTGAAGACAGAATGTTGAATGACCCAAGAAGCATCAAAAGAAGATGGAATGGTGCAACCACTGTGGAAGGTGGTATGGTGCTTTCTTAAAAAGTTGCAAATAGACATACTATTTGACCCACCAATTCCACTACTGGGAATATACCCCAAAGAGACCATAACTGCCACCTAAGCAGATATATGCACACCCATGTTTATCACGGCTTATTCACAATAGCAAGGAGTTGGAAACAACCTAGTGCCTATCAACAAATGAATGGATAGAGAAGCTGTGGTATATTCACACAATGTAATCCTATGCTTCATTGAAAAACAAGGAACTCATGAAATATTATTAAAAATGGGTGACTCTGTAGGACATTATGCTGAGTGAAATATCTCAGTCATAAAAAGAACAAATACTGCATCGTGCCATTGTTGTAAAATAGGACTGACTTCAGGGTTGGGAGGAGACTGAGAAAGATGGAATACATAATGTATACTGCATTGAAACAGATGAGGGAGAAAACTGTTTAAAAGGGATATGTGATTAGGTATTATTGTCTTGACAGGAGTCCTGAACGAAGGTTGCATAGTGGAGTAGACCTGTGGGGAGGGATTGTAAAACAATGAAATAATTTTTCTTTTACTTTTCAAAGATAAGAGTGTACTGGGTGGGGTGGGGAAGGGTGGGCAGGGAGAAAAGTGCAACAATGAATGGAAATCTAAAGTCTCCATAAATTTTCATTAAAATTAGTAATAATAAAAAAGGGGGAGGGGAGAGAAGATGGAAGGAGTATACAGAGTCACTGTACCAAAAACAATTGCTGAGATAGAAGAATTTTATTAAACAACATATGACCAATAGCCTATGGTAATGAAGGAGGAAGTTTAGGCTAGTTTGAAAGAATCGGAAAAAAGCATGCCCCAGGAATTGATGAAATACCAGTTGCAATATTTCAACAAACAGATGCTTTCCTAGACACACTCACTAGGTTATACCAAAAAATACGGAAGACAATTACCTCTCCAACTGACTAGAAGAGATTTGTATTTATTCCTGTTGCAAAAAAAAAAAGGACCCAATAGAGTATGGAAATTATCTAATGATATCGCTAATATCACACTCAAGAAAGATCCTGCCAAAGATTATCCAGAAACAACTGCAACAGTACATCATCAGAGAACTACTAGACGCAGGCTAGATTTAGAAGAGGCCATGGCCTGAGGGACATCATAGGCAATGTTACAAGGATCTTCTCTGAAAGCAGAGAGTATCAGAGGAATGTCTATCTGTGTTTCATTGACTATGCAGAGGTATTTGACTATGTACCTCACAACAAATCGTAGCTAAAATTTAGAAGAATGGGGATCCCAGAGCACTTAATTGTGTTCATGAGAAACCCATACTTGGACTAGGAATCAATAGTTAGAACAGAGGAGGGAAACACTAACGGTTCAGAAGTGTGTCAGGATGCATACTGTCTCCATACCTTTTCAATCTAGATGAATAACAGATTGTTTGGGAGGCTGGGTTTTATAAGGAGGAAAGTGGCATTAGGATTGGTGGAAGACTCATCAACAACCTGCATTATGCAGATGACATAACCTTGCTTGCAGAAAGTGAAGAGGACCTGAAGTATTTGTTGCAGAAGGTCAAGGACTGTAGTCTTCCATACAGATTGAAGCTCAACATCAAGAAAACAAAGATTCTTACTACTAGGCCAATTGGCAGCTTTATGATAGATGGAGAAGAGATTGAAATTGTTAATGACTAAAAAAGAAAAAAAAAAGAAAAAGAAAAAAAAAGAAATTGTTAATAACTTAAGCTTTGTTGGTTCTACAACAAATACTATCAGTTGCAGGAGTCAGGAAATCAAAAGATGAGTTGCACTGGAAAAGTCTGCTGTCAGGGACCTCTCTGGAGTACTGGAGAGTATTGATTTAAGTTTGGAGACTAAGGTGGACCTGATCCAGGCCATGGTCTTCACAATTACTTGTTATGCATCAGAGATCTGGACAATAACTAAGGATGATAGAAGAAAGGTCAATGTCTTTGAGTTGTGGTACTGAAGAAGAGTATTAGGTTTACTGAAGATTGCCAGGGGAACAAACAGTTCTGTTCTGTAGAAACCGGTTTGCTCTCTGGAGACATGGTCCAGCTTTCACATGCATAGGATATAATTAAAAATAGCTAGAAAATCCTATGACAGTTTTACTCTGCCCTATAGGGACAACATGAGTAGAAACTCAGTAGGATACAACAAGAGCTATTCCTTGTGTTACAGCTTGTAATCTTAATGTTGTAATATCATTTACAATATTCTTACTACATCTATAGAGTAAATGAAATTTATTCCCATTCTGTACCAACTAAAGTAGCTTTTTGATGCCTCTGATTATAACACACAAATATATATACATATATATATTTGCTGTAAAATAACAAAATTATGAAGAGAAATACAAAGAAGAAATTATAATCCATCCATTGTTCTACCACAGGAAAGAATTATATTGTCATGAACATCTTTTAAAAGAGTTCTTATAAAGTACTCCATTTTTTTCATCAGAAAGAAATAAAATTTAATATCAGTGTAAGGAAAATGATTCTGTAGTCTTATGCAAAGTATGATGAATTATCCTATAATATACCTTTGATGGCACACTGTGCAGGTACCCTTTTAAAATACACCTACAAATGAGATGACTGAATGGAAAGAAAAGTACACTTTCATGATCCTCCAGACAGGACAAACCAGTTTATGTTCCCACCAATAATAGATGGGAGTTCTCATTTCTTCTACTGGCTCTGCACTGAAGATTATAAACATTAGTAAAATAGTACTGGATTTAGGCAGATGCCTTTGATAAACAATAAGGTTCAATAATGTTTCCATGTGTCTGTTGGCTGTTATCCTATTCAAGTGCCCTGACTGTGAAGAGTTCTTTTTCATTTGTTGATGTTAATTCTGCACTTGTAAAAAAGGACATTATGCTGGGAAAGTTAGAGAGTCCTTGGAAAAAGATTTTTTGGTGTTAGGACTTTTAAGAGCATTTTTTCTGATCCATTACCTTAGACCTGACCACACAGCCAGGTGGACACACATAAGTAAAAGAATTTTTTGAGGCCCCACCCTACACCTTTATTTCCTCTGTGGATGTGGTCTGCCCCTGTCCTTGTGGGTCAGTGTCTCTAATCAGCCTCTGTGAGAATAACACAGAGAGCTAAGCAGACCCAAGACTGTGGCAAGGTGCAGCAGCCTGATGGAACTAGGCAGAGCCAGAGACAGAATCTTTGAGAGGAGAACATAAACACCAGGAAAGAAGCAACCAGAAAGCAGCACATGTCCTTGGGGGCCAGAGTTCTTGTGCCAGAAGTATCTTGCTATTTTCTGAGAAGTGGTTTGAACTAATTGAGGAACTGTGAATTGTGTTTAACCTGGCTTGAAACTGATATTCATGAAATCTGGATTTTCACATTGTTATATCAAGCCTGTTTCTCTAATAAAATTCATTACTGAGTAAAAAGGAATTCTATAGTGTCTGTGTTTGCAAAAAATTTCGGAACCAATAATTAGTAGAAGCAGGTTCAGCAGAGGTAGGGGTCATGTCTGATTTTATATGGTGGATATTGTTTATGGGGACAGTTCCCCTTTGTGAAGTTAGTAGAGGTCAGATTCGACCATCTCCATGATGCTGTTGCTCCTCTTATAGACAGGAAAGGTAGAAGGTTCATAAAAGAGAGGAAACCCTTCGTGAGATGAACTGACCTAGTGACTACAATTGACTTGAGCATAATGGAGATCATGAGGAAGTCACAGAACAGGGCAAGGTTTCAATCTTTGTTCACAGGGTTGCACTGAGATATTTTGGACTTAACAGCACCCAATAAATAACAAGAACACATAAACAAGGACTATGTATTTTATACATAAAAAAATACAGCAATATACCTAGAAATGTATACTTTTTAAAAAAGATTCAGAGGCAGAGTATTGAACACATGGTAATAAGCAATATTTTTTTACCTGTATACACATAATTAATTGAAAGTCTCATCATTCTTTCTGTAACTACTCCTATTCTATCTTACTCAAAATAGCCAATAAGATTGCAGAAGACTGAACAACATTATTGCATTAATCTGGAATCCATTATATTTTTTTCTTTTAAGTCCTGTTGTTGAGGGTCATTGAGTCAATTCCCCATGGAATTTCCAGCTGTAATCATTATGGATTTGAGCATGGTGGAGGTTGTGATGATAGTGCTGGATAGAGCTAGGTTCTCTTCTGTTGGTCGTAGGGTCACTATAAGTTGTGACTGACTTGACAGCACACAACAACAACAACAACAACAACAGATCAGTATGTAAGCAGATTGTTGAGTCTTTTCTTCCAAGGAGCTATTGGTGGGGTTGAACTTTCAACTTTATATAAGCTTCTGAGGGTTTAATTGTTAACTACCAAGGCTCTTTCCTTAAAAGCACAATATTGCCATCTTATTATCAGTATTGAGGCCAATTATTTGCAAATTATCTCCTATGTCTTCCTAAAAAGCTTAAGGATAAGATCCTTAGTTCACACAGGCACGAAGAATACGTGGTCATAGAAATCTAAAGCTCAGAAGAGGACAAACTCTCTTCTGAGGGAAAATTTACAGAGCAATTAATAAGATGAGAACTTACTAGAAGAACAAATAATAGAGTTTAGAGGGGCCCAAAGTAGTTCAATGGTAAATTCTTGTCTTCGATGTAGGAGACATGGGTTGCCTCTTAGCCAAAGTCCTTCATCTATAAGCCACCACATGTCTGTCAGTGGAGATTCGAGCAGACCCTAGTGATGCTTTCAGACTAAAATGAAATAGGAAGAAAGCTGAAGATCTAATTATGAAAATGTAAAGGAACTCAAACTCATTGCATTGGATCCTTTCATTTGGACTTCCATGGCTATAAATATCATGTGAGGGAATTGTCCATCTTCCTGAAAAGGAGTGGCTATAGATTGAAGTCATCAGAAAAGGGGCAGCCTTTAGGTAAGCAGTGCAATTGTCTACAGACTATGCCACCAATTAGTCAACATTGTTCACAACAGTCAAGTTCTACTATTCATGGAGTTGCCACAAATTGTGGATCAACTTGAAAGTAGCTAAGAATACAAATCAAGTTAATTTAAGAAGATAAAGTTTTCAGAGCAAATGAAAACAATCAGAAAATCAAAAGACGGATTGCATTGGGAAAGTCTGCTGTCAGAGACTTCTCCAATGTACTGAAAAGCAATGATGTCAGTCTGGAGACTAAGGTGAACCTGATACAGGCCATTGTCTTTGGAATTACTTGCTATGCATCAGAGAGATGGACAATGACTAGGGATGATAGAAGGAGAGTTGGTGCCTTTGAGCTGTGGTGCTGGAGAAGAGTATTGAATATACTGTGGACTCCTAGGGAAAAAACCAAATTCGTCCTGGAGAGAGTAAAGCCAGGCTAATCCTTGAAGGCAAGGATTCTCAAGCTTTGTCTGATATACTTTGGACATGTTGCAAGCCGGGATCAGTCCTTGAAGAGGGATGTCATGCTCAGGAGGGCTTAGGGACAGCGCAGGAGAGGAAGACCCTAGATCAGATGGATTGATTCAGTCACTGGTGTAATGTGGATAGGTGTGTCAGAGACAATAAGATTGGCAAGGGATAGAGCAGGATTTAGGGCTGTTGTACATAAGGTTGCTATGAGTCACAAGTGACTCAATCACACTTAACAACAGCAGTAATAATAACAGCAACAACAGATTGTCTTTGGGATCACTAGTTATCTATCCATTGGTCTCTCTGCCAGTGAGTTTTCAGAGGTTGTAAATAACACTGAAGGAGTCTGTCTATTTTTCTCCCAAGAGGTGGATTCAAGCCACTTGCCTCTGGATTAACAGCACAGCTTCTTACCCACTAGACCACAAAAGCTCCCCCTGACAGCTGGCTTGTTCTGTCTACTCTTTAGGAACAATCACCTTGTATTCCAAATGAGGCAAGGCCACTACTTTATCTCAGGTGGGTGACATTTCCCATCAGTGATAGACTGCAGAATGAGTCTATGCATCTCGTCCCTATCTGTTTAAATGAGCAAATGAATACAAATTAAAGTTTTAATCTCAGAATGTAACATCAATGGTATTTTCACTACAAGTAGTTTCATAATGGTCTCATTACTGCTCCTAAGTGCAACACATCAAGGCATTTAAATTGCCAAATTGCTACTACATCTATTCTTTGAGGACAGGTATCCAGGTAACCATGGCAATAGTGTCTGCAGGCAGGATGGGAGTGGGCTGGGAAACTATTTCATTAATTGAAGGAAATGGATTGAAAAGAGATTTTCAACTGTAGATCAGAAAAGGGAAAAAAGGTAGATTTCACAATATTATTTTCTTTTCAGTATTAAATTATGCAATGCAGAGAAATTCCAAATTATTTGAGAAGTTGAGAGAAATTGTGAGATTAAATGACAGCAGTAGTCTTAGCCTTTCCACATTATTGCCATGGATTAACCTGTTCCAGACTTTATTTGGTTGGGTTTCTATACAGTTTGACTGTAACTTGACGTATCTCCTGAGACCGAATAATGATGTCCTGTGATTTGCAGGGAGAAAAGGAAGAATGCTCACATCAGGCAGGTTGTGTGGGTGGTATAAAAGCTCTATTTATTTCAAGTTGATAGCACCTGGGAAAGCTGATTTTATCAGTAAAATTCATTTTCAACCTTACTTCCCTGCCTATCTCATTTCCGTGGTAGTTATCTACATTTTTATTTTTTATCCAGTTTTTAATAAAACTGTAAAGAAATGCTGGAATCAAAAGGAGTCTATTGGGATAATTTGGAGTAAAGAAAAAACAAACCCAAACCCAAATGTCTGATACAGCTTCCCAGAGGAGCACACTATCTTATTTTCATTTCAAATGGACTGCAAATTGGTGATTAGATCAGCTTCTGCCATTTAACCAAATGTGCCCTCGTGTAGCCCACTTCTTCTACTCTCTGACAGAAATGTGCTAACAGGCATCTTAGGATTTATAAAAACCCAATTACCTAGATAGACAACTAGACTTCTAACATTCACCGGTCATAGTTTATAGAATTTCTTTTTAAATTAGGTCAGCATACAGCACCTTAGTGACCTATGTTGAGTTTCTCCAAACCCTGATGAATGCCCACTTCAGTTATCTGTAAGCTGTAACAGCTAATTAATTCAAGAGAGAGACTAGCCAGAGAACCTTAGGCACAACAGCCACCAAACAGGGGAATGAGGGCTTGGATATATATTCATAAGGAGGCTCTGTACTTACAAAGTAAATCTACTTTTTTTATCCATCACCAACACAGGCAATGTAGGAAGCTTTATCTATGGAACTGAGGAAAGCAACCTTGAACTGAAGGGATAATTATTAGCCAAATGGATTTTATTTCACAACAAACTTTTCTTTTCTGCCAAACAGATGCTATCTTGGAAAGCAGTTAATTCCCTAGTACAGGCTTGGAATTCAGGTCTGAATCATAATAGCCGTTTGAGTCTTTTCCAAGTCTGATGTATTGATTACTTTGCTCCCCATTATGACCCTGAGGCTTCCAGTTATAGGAGCTAAAGTTGTGTTGCTGCTGCAGCTGCAGCTGCTGCTGTTGTTTTTGATGGACTGTGTTTCCAAGGTACACTCACTGGGACAGCCAATGGGAAATAAAAATAATAGTTTGTTTTGCTAACACTTTAGAGGATAGCAAGGGCAGACATTTGAAGGCTTTTCATCCTGTAGAGAGCATGGTATTATGTTTATGATATGTGTGATATATATTCCATATATTCCATATATTCCATTCCATTCCATTCCATTCCATTCCATTCCATTCCATTCCATTCCATTCCATTTGGAACCTCTGGTGGCCTAGTGGCAAGATGCTGTGCTGCAATCCCAAAGGCATGTGGTTCGAGGCCACCAGCTGATAATCTGCAGGAGAAGGATGGGCAATCTCCTACTGTGTGATTAACTGCCTCTGAAAACCCGCTGGAGGGTCGGCTATGGGTCACCATGACTGTATGGTACACAAGAAGAACAGTATTTATTATATTCTATGCACATGAATCTAAGTATTGATGGCAGAAAGTTAACAGGTGAGGCAATCACATTTGAGAAAGAATCTTGTTGATGATATTGGAGGAAAAACTCTTTGTTTCCAAGAGTGTGTTTGAGTTCCAGAGATGGAGGTGCCACATGCCTGTGTCAGGTCTTGCTGCCTCAGGTTTAGTGAGTCTCCAGCCACTGGCAACCCCTCAGACAAAGGTAATTATCTGTGAGAGGCATTGCTTGTAGTAACTGAAGGAAATCAGAAGGCTGGCTCAGATAGCATTTGAGTTGTTAATTCTAACCTGCCATTTAGATTTTGAGGTACTCTGCTCATTAGTCACGTGGATTCTATAACATGATTCACCCAAAAGTTCTTTAACCTCGCGTTCCACTATAGCCACCTTGCATAACCAAAAATAAAACCCAAACAAGTTGCTGCTGAATCAGTTTCCACCATGAAGCCCTCATATGTATGTCAGAGTAGAACTGTTAGGAGTTTTCAATGACTAACTCTTCTGAAGTAGATTTTCAGGCCTTTCTGCTAAAAGAGCCCTGATTACACAATGGTTAAGTGCTTGGCTGCTAACTGAAAGGCTGGCAGTTCAAATCTCCCAGCTGCAAGAGAACTATGTGGCAGTCTGCTTCTATGAAGCTTACAGCCTTGGAAATCCTTTAGAAGCTCTGTTCTTCCCAGAAGAGTCACTCTGAGCTTTAGAATCCACTCCATAGCAAAGGGTTTGATTTTGTTTGTTGTTAGGAGTCCCACTGAACCAACCAACAGCTTACACAAATGAACAAGTAGTTTAGTACATGACTTCTAGCCCAAAGGTTGGCAGTAAGCACCCCAAGAGATGAGACAGGCCTTTCAATCTGCTTTTAAAAGGTGAGAGTCTTGAAAACTCTATGGAGTCATTTTATTTTGTAAGACATGGGATTGCCATGCCTGAGAATTGACTCTGGCACATAACAAAGCATAGCAAAATCTTTTTAGAGAAAAATGCTCTTAAATATTTGACTTGCAAGGGCACCAGATGCAGAAAGAGACATTCTCGTTCCTTAAAGGTGACTGTTACTCTGTGCTTATAGTCTGATGGGATACCAGCAAGACCTCACAAGCCAAGTGTTTCTTGAATTTGTGGGAGTCTGTTGTTTCCTACAAAGTCCTGAGATGTAAGTAAGGCATCCAGTTGGAAGTAACCCTTTCTTAGAACAAGGAATTCAACAGCATTGCTCTCCTGAGTCCCTCACTCCCTCAGATGACTGGAAGTCTATTAGCATAAACTAGAACTGTAACTGGTGAGTATTTTTGTAATCTGAAATCATACTTGAACAGCTAGGCTAAGAGATTGCAATTTGTCACCGCATGTGCATGCATGGAGAAATTGTATGTGGAGTATATAAAATCTTTTCTGTGTCTGATTTGCATTGCAAATATGGAAGCTAACCAGAGGTCTTGAGGAAATAACATAAATAAAACATAGCTTCATTACTGTAAATGTTCAATTCCTGCCAAGGGAGGCCAAGGCCACTACAAAAGGATTGTTTCCATTAAAAATAAAAAAAAATAAAAATCTTTCTCATGCACTTCTGCTTTAAAGTGGCTGCCAATAGGACAGGAAGTAGGTTGGCAGGGGTGGAGGGAGGGATTATTCAGGCAGTTTAGAAAAGCAGGCAACAGAGGGAGTTTGCAAGAGGCTTTGTTTACAAACTCAAAGCATGGTTTATAAGCCTGCATCTCGTTCTATATTGAATAACCTCACAACTGAAGGAGAGACAACAACCTGTTCTTGGAATCAGTAGAGCCTCAAAGAACAAACAAAACCTTTCTAAATGACCAGTGACCAAACACAGCACATTGCCTGAGGCTGAGAAAAATATTCCATGAATGTTTCAGCCAGGTCAGTTTATAGACAATACGCGGGGCCTCTGTAAACGTCCACTCTTCGGAACATTTGTTATGTTTCTGCTCAGAACTGATTCCATCTTTGTGCAATGAAGTTACGCTAATTCTGCTTTGTAGCTCTCAAGCTTTGTGACTATTTCATGGTTTCTAAGCTCTGGAGGCAGTATGTGACTTTGTTGTTGTTTTCAAGTACCGTTCACTCATTTTGTACTTACAGGGACCCCATGATAAAATGAAACACTGTCTGGTCCTAGGCCAACCTCATACTCCCACTGCTGTGCTTGAGTCTATTTTTACAGACCTTGGGTCAATCCATTCTGTTGAAGATCTTTCTCTTTCACTGACCCTCTGTTTTATAAAGCCTGATGTCTTTCTCCAGGTACTGACCCTTTTAAATAACATGCTTAAAGCATATGAGGCAAAATCTTTCTATCCCTGGGGCTTATTATTATTATTAATTTTAATGAAAATTTACAAACTTTGGATTTCCATTCATTCATTGTTGCCCTGTTCTTCCAGCCCACCCCTCCCCCTTAGTTCACTCTTCTCTTTGAAAAGTAAAAGAAAAATTCATTGTTATACAATCCTTCCCCTCAAGTCCATTCCATTATTTAGCCTTTGTTCTGGACTCCTATCATGACAATAATACCTGATCATATATCCCTCTTAAACAGTTCTATCCCTCATCTGTTTCAATGCAGTATACATCATTTATCCCATCTTTCTCAGTCTCTTCCCAATCCCAATGTCAGACCCGTTTTACAACAGTGGCGCTATGCAGTATTTACCCTTTTGTGACTGAGATGTTTCACTCAGCATAATGTCCTCCAGGGTCATCATTTGAATAATATTTTCATGAGTTCCTTGTTTTTTCATGCAGCATAGTATTCCATTGTGTGAATATGCCACAGTTTCTCTATCCATTCATTTGTTGATGGACACTTAGGTTGTTTGCAACTCTTTGCTATTGTGAACAAAGCTGCAACATGGGTGTGCATGTATCTGCTTGGGTGGCAGTTATGGTTTCTTTGGGGTATATTCCGAGTAGTGGATTTGCTGGGTCAAATGGTATCTCTATCTGCAGCTTTTTGAGAAAGCGCCATACAGCCTTCCGTAGTCGTAACATTTTACACTCCCATCAACAGTGAATAAGTGTTCCAGTTTCTCCACAACCTCACCAGCGTGTCTTGCTTGCTGTTCTGTTAAATTTTGCTCTTGTTACTGGGGTGAAATGATATCTCATAGTTGTTTTGATTTGCATCTCTCTTAGAGCTAGGGAGTTTGATTTCTACATGTGTTTGTTGGCCATTTAAATGTCTTCTTCGGTGAAGTGTCTGTTCATAGCTATCCTTGTTTTTAAGGAGAATTCTGATTGGACTTCTTCCAAGACAGATTTGCTTGTACTTCTGGTGTTCCATTGTACTTTCAATATTCTTTTGCAACACTACAGTTCAAAAGTGTCAATTATTTTTTAGTCCTCTTTATCATTATCAAACTTTTACATGCATGTGAACTGATTAAATATATCGTGACTTGATTCACATACATCTTAGTCTTCAAAGTGTCATCTTTGACCTTTAATACTTTAAAATGATCCTTTCAAATAGATTTTTCCCCTGCATTACATGGTTTGATTTCTTGACTTGTTACTCCATGGGCATTAATTGTGGATTAAGTAAAAGGGAATTCTTGACAATCTCAAACATTTCTCCGTTTATCTTTATGCTGCTTCTTTGGCCTGGTTGTGAAGACTTGTTCTTTCTTGTTGAGATGTAAACCATGCTGAAGTCTTTGACCTTCACCAGTAAGTGCTTTAAGTCTTCTTAGTTTTCAGCTTATGAGGTTTTGTATTCTGCATATCTCAAAGGTTGCTAAAGAGTTAATGTGATTTAATCTAAAATAATCTGTGCATTCTGCCCTCTGGTGACTGGATAAAGGCCAACATGTGACCCAAATGGCCTAATATGTAATATATTGCACTGCCAACCCTAAGGCAGCCAGTTTCTCTATCAGACACTCTTTGAGAGGGATATGGGAAATCTCTTGTGCATGCTATCTATAGACTCTGAAAGCCCACCACAAAGGCAACCATGAGCCAATTCCAACTGGACAGCACATAGCAACAATAAAAGAACATTGGGGAAGTGTACCTTCTTAGTTATTAGTACTAGTTCTTTGAATCTGAGATAATTGCAAAGACTATACCTCAATCAGGCACACCTTAGTCTCCAGACTGAAATCATTGCTCTTCAGTACTTAGGGTTTAGGGCTGTTTCATGTAGGGTTGCTATGAGTTGCAGGCAATTCAATAGCACACAACAACAGAAACAACAATGGGAAAAATAAAAAGAAAAGCTTTCATTACCCCAGTCACTGTCCCTCTACCCTTCCAAGCATGTTGTCCCTTAGTCTGGGTTTTGCTGCAAATTGTCCATTTTGTGTGATCCTACTGATACCTGAAATACTAGTGGTATAAGTTTCCACCATCACAATCATACACAGACCTACAGCACAGAATCAGACAATTCTTCCAGTGACCCCTACCTATGTGAAAATTAGGCTCTTCAAGTCTGGTGTCCTCAACTTGACTACTGACTACATACACACCTCTAAAATCTTCGAAAAAATAAAAAATTTTAAAAGCCTTAGAGCTCAGAGTCTGATTCAGACTGTCTGTGCAAACCCAGGTGTTTGTACTTTTCAAGAACTCTCAGCTTGTAACAAATGTAACAGTGCAGTGATTGCCAGTGTAGGTAGTTTCTAGCACCTATCAGAGGAATCTAAGCACTGGATCTAGCCTTCCAGAGCGACTTGTGCTTGTGTGTGTTCAGGCTTGGGTCACAAGGACTCAAGAGAGACTAGATTTCTTAAAGCAATCTCAGAGGAAAGTGACAAGCGTTATAAAATATTACGAAGGTTTACAATTAGCAGATTAATACTTTTAGTAATAAACTCTGAAGGAACTCTGGTAGTGTACTCGTTAAAGCACTTGACTGCTAACCAAAAGGTCAGTGCTTTGAACCTAACAACAGCTTCACATGAGAAAGAGAGGCAGTCTCCTTCTGTGAAGATTTATGACCCTGGAAACTCTACGGAGCAGTTCAACTTTGTCCTCCACTGTTGCTACGGGTGGATATTGCATTGCAGTGAGTTTTGTGTAATAGATACTCTGTCCACAGGAATAAAAGGAAAATATTATCATGCTTTTCATTATCTTTTCACAGTAGGCAGGGAATAACCCTTCCTTTGTGTCCTTTTAATTTTATTTTTCTAACTTTTGGGATAGTCACGTTTTCAACAATGACGGTTTATTTTTATAAACAATAAAAAAATAATACCATGACATGTTCTTAGTAACTGTTCCTGCCAATCTGTGGCTCTTTTGAGCCACAGCATATTGATTGCCCCCACCATTATTTGCCATCTAAGGCAACTCTCAATCAAGTTTCCTTGCATGTGATATGTAATTGAAGGATAATCAGGCTTGTCTTTTGGACTTTGGACCTTCATATGAGCAACATAAGGACGGGAAAACAAAACTAGATTGGAGCAACATTCCTGGAACAGCATTTTCATGAGATTGCCAGTTAGGTCCCTAGACATTGAGCGGCTTTGGCTCCTGCACTTTCTCAGACAATTATTTTGTCAAGCCACCTGTTTGCCAATAACTTCCTGCTTCCGCTTCCTTAAGGTTAGCCAGCAGTAGTCTCTGATAATTATAACTAGAGAATCTAATATAGTTCAATGCTATAAGCAAGTTGGCTGGCACAGGATTAGGCAGGTTTTAAATCCATTGTTTGTAGTATTGCTGTGAGTTATAGTCAACTCTACAGCACATAACAACAACAACAACAATGTTGTCTGGGTCTTTGGGACAGAAGGTCTGGTCTGGCAGTAGTTGTTGATTGTCTTCAAGCACGATTCATAGCGACCCTATGAACAAAGGGCCTGAAGTCCCTCTACAACTATTGACGTTTATCAACGTTCATAGAGTTTCCAGAGGAAATGTATACCACTCCTGCTTTTAAAGATATATTAGAAATTAAATTATTTTGTCCCAAAATATATACCAACTTGGTGGGCCATTCTCAGTATTCTCAATATTTTCTAAGTATCTTCCGTTCTCTCATCTGATGTAATTATCTTGTGTGTTGTAAATCTCCATCTCAATGATGTTAATGAGGTAAGACTAATGGCAATTATGTGAATAAAGATACAATCTAAAGGAATTCATTCTGAGTCAATCTCTTTGGAAATACATGAAATTCAACAAGCCAGCAGAGATCAGAGGCACCTCAGTCCTACGAAAAAAGGAGAATGGGAGAGAAGGACTATGAATCTCTTAAGCACAGAAAAAGCCCCCAGAGAGTGCCAAATCTACATATGCTGAAAAGGAGTAAGAAGTTTCCTCCAGAGATGACAGAAAGAGGAGGGTGGTGGGTCAGAAAATATAGGAAGGCCTTGGATGGGATGAACTGACACAGGGACTGTGGCCCTGGGAGAGGTGTATCAGAGATGGTGAGATTGGCTCAGGATGTGACAAAGTTCAGAGCTATTGTTCATAGAATGACTATGAGTCCCACCCGACTTGACAGCCAATTAACAAGAAAGCTGGCAATCCTGACTTTGGAATTCTAACTTTCTAAACTGTGAGAAAATAAAATTCTATTTGTTAATGTCATCCATTTTTAGTATTTCTGTTATAAAAGCACTAGATAACTAAGATAGGGTAAGGGTTTGAGTGAGATTATGTGACCAGTCTTGGCCATTAGTCATGTGAGTGATCCAGGCTTTAATGATACATTTTAGCAAATGAAGATTCCAACAAAGAATGGGAAAGAGCTATGGGAGGCATTCTCATCACTGCACCAACTGGCAGCATCATGATAGACAGTGATAAAATTAATATTGTTAATGGTTTCAGTTTGCTTGGCCCCACAATCAACACTTTTGGTACCAACAGCCAAGAAATCAAAAGGCAAATTGCATTGAGAAAATCTACTGCTGAAGAGTACTGAAGAACAGCAATGTCAGTCTGGAGACAGGTGTGTCTGATTCAGGCCATGCTCTTCACTGTTACTTTCTATGCATCAAAAAGCTGGACAATGACTAAGGATGTTAGAAGGAGAATTGATGTCTTTGATGCACTATGGTGCTGGAGAATAGTACTGAATATACCTTGGACTATCAGGAGAACAACCAGGTTTATTCTAGAGAGGGTGAGACCAGGCTGCTCCTTGGAGGCAAGGATTCTGAAGCTTCGTCTGACATACTTTGGGCATGTTACCAGGAGGGACCAGTCTTTGGATAGGAACATCATGCTTGGGAGGCTGGAGGGACAGCTCAAGAAAGGAAGCCTCTGGATGAAAGATTGATTCAATGACTGGAGTGATAGGGCTAGGTGTGTCAGAGATGGTACTGTACGGTTGGATCAAGATAGAAAAGGTTCAGAGCTGTTGTACATAGGGTCTCTATGAGTCACAGGTGACTCGATGACACATAACAACAACAAGCACAATAGTAGTGCTTAGGTGTAATTTAAATGGTTGAATGAAAGATTGGTGTTTCAAATCTACCTAGAGACACCTTGGAAGACTGGGTGTTCTACTTTTGAAAGGTCACAGACCAGAGAATCCTGGAAAGCAGTTCTAGTCTGCACATTTTTAGTCACCTTAAGTTGAATTGATCTGACACCAACAAGAGATAATTATAATAAATGTGGGGGTACAGTCACAAACCTCAATAAAACCCATATCTTAACAAATGAAATTTAAACAAAAGCAGTAAATAATATTAATAATTCTAGGCTTCACAAACAAAAAGCTAAATGATATTGTATTAAATGCCCTCTGACTCACTCATGTCACTAATGAAAACAGCTTACTGGCTTGTAGCCTACAAAATGCATTCAGAAATGTTGAGGAATCTGCATTTGAATAAGTCTATTAAATGTGAATAAATCTTCAGTGTAGCTTCTGATAAAGTGTTTATTTCACTCATCTACTTGACTTATGGCATGCTGCATTAAAAATACATGCTCAAACTTCTATATTTGCAATTTATAATAGAACTGAAATACCATTTCAAGAAGTCTCCAAGTCATTTGAAAAACTATTGCCAACACAAATTACCTATAGTTTCATCATAGTGATATACCTGGCTTTAGGCATTGGACATACTAAGTAGCTGTGTGTTTCCATGAACAAGCATTTTACCTTCAGCCGAAAGGAAATTCACATAATTTAGATATTGTTGTTGTTGATATATGCCGTCGAGTCACCTGCGACACATAGCAATTCTTGTACAACAGCCCTAAATTCTGCTCTATTCTGTAACAATCTTATTAGCTCTGACACACCTATCCCCATTACTGCAGTGACTGAATCAATCCATCTCATCAAGGGTCTTCTTCTCTTGCACTGTCCCTCCACCCTCCCAAGCATGACCTTCCTCTCCAGTTGGTCCCGCATTGCAACATGTCCAAACAATGTCAGACGAAGCTTCAGAATCCTTGCCTCCAAGGAGCAGCCTGGTCTCACCCTCTCTAGAAAGAACCTGTTTGTTCTCTTGGCAGTCCATAGTATAATCAATACTCCTCTCCAGTCCCACAGCTCAAAGACATCAACCCTCCTTCTATCATCCCTAGTTATTGTCCAGCTTTCTGATGCATAGCAAGTAATTGCAAAGACTATGGCCTGGATCTGGCATACTTTAGTCTCCAGACTGATATTGTTGTTCTTCAGTACTTTGGAGAGATCTCTGACAGCAGACTTTTCCAATGCAATCTTTTGATTTCCTGGCTGCTGGTACCAAGAGTGTTGATTGTGGAACCAAGAAAACTAAAGCTGTCAACAAACTCAATGTCTTCACCATCTATCATGATGCTGCCAGTCAGCCCAGTGGTGGGAAACTTTGTTGATAGAAAAGGAGGAGGGGGGAAAAAAATCAAATCACAGGTTTTAATGGAGTTGGTCAAATGCATGTCATTTAAATGATAAAGTGGCATAATGTGAAATATACCATAAAGTTGTATAAAACTGAACTTGATGAATTGCTTGAAGGGAACAAACCTTCACCAAGAGATGGAGTGACTTACTGTAACGGCTATGCTTTATGAGACACTTGGTCTGTGTTAGCCCCCGGGTGGTCTGGTTCACAGGAAGTTGTGCTGCTAACTCAAAGACCATTCTTTGGTTTTAAATCTACCATGTGCTCATAGGGAGAGTGAAAGGTGATCTCTTCTCATGCGATTTACAGTTTCAGAAATCCAGTGGAGGCTCAGAAACATTGTCTTTCATACCGGCTACATATGCCACATTTCTTGGACCCTCATGACCTAGAAACAGGTTAGGTCAGAGCTCACATGGCAGAAGGACAGCTTTCATCAGACTTCCAAATAGTCAAATAGCAGCTTCTGTTGGCACTCCAGTGCCCCTTAAGCATTTATTCACCAGAACAACAGACAGAATTCACACAGAGTACATCGTACTTAGGCAACAGTTTTTTGTAACCAAAAATAATGCTGTATTAGCATGTCTTGAATAAGAGGGGGTAGATAATATAGTTTTGTTTTATCAGAGATTTTTTTCCACCTGGAGGAGCTACATTTAAGCTAACTTGTCTCCTACTTTCAATATTTCACCCCTTTGGAAAGGTATTTTCCTGATTATTCTCTGGGACTCTTCAAGTGCTGTAGGACACTATTAGAAACACTGCTTTGTACATGTGTCATGATTAAAGAGCTGTAGGAAATGGGGCCAGGCTGGTCTAATGTGTTGTTGTTGTTATGTCGAGTCACCTGAAACTCCTAGCAACCCTATGTTGCTCTGAAGCCTGCCTTGTTCTGAGTCAGTCTCATTGACACTGACACACCTACCCCAATTGCCCAGTTACTGTATCTATCCATCTCATTCAGGGTCTTCTCTCCTGTGCTGTCCCTCCACCCTTCTGAGCATGATGTCCTTCTCCAAGGACCAGTCTGTCCTTGTCACATGCCCAAAGTATATGAGATAGAGTTTTAAAATCCTAACCTCCAAGGAGAAACTTGTTTTCACCTTTTCAAAGACAGAACTATTTGTTTTCTTGGTGGTCCGTGGTATGTTCAAAACTCTTCTCCAGAACCACAACTTTAAGGCATCAATTCTTCTTCTGTCATTATTAGTCATTGTCCAGGTAGCTAACGCATAGCAAGTATTTGTGAATGTCATGGCCTGGATAAGGCTCACCTTAGTTTCTAGACTGACATCATTGCTTCTCAGTACTCTGTAAAGGTCTCTCACAGCAGATTTTCCCAGTTCAATTGGTCTTTTGATTTCCTGGTTGCTGGTGCCAAGAGTGTTGATTGTGGAGCCTAGCAAGCTGTAATTGGCTCATTCAGACCTTTAAAAATTTATGAATTAAAAAATAATCCAGATTTGAGAGGAATACATACACCAAGTGCATATATATGTAGAGGTGGGCTACAAGTATTATTTCCTTTAATTAGTCCTTACCCAAGAAGACATAGTTTTTAATATACCACAAACAACCTCACAGTATGGTGATTCTAAAACTTGGCCAACCATCAAAAGAAAAATAACAAGAAGTATTTCTTGAATGCTAATTAGATAACAAGAACCATGGTAAAGATGTTGTAAACTTTTCCAACAGCCCTGCTGAAAAGATTCCCACCTTTTTTAGATGAGGTAACAGACACAGGTTGAATTATTTGGCCACCAACACAACTAGTGAAAAGCAAATGACAATTCAAACCTGTGCAATTTTCACTAAGAGGACATACTGGTATCAATAATGCTAAAATATAATGTACCGAGATCAGGGCATAGAAATCTGAGAATTTACAAGCCTCTAGGTATTTCTATATTTGTTCCTATCCCAAAGAAAGGTGACCCAACAGAATGTGGAAACTACAGAACAATCTCACTGATTTCACATGCAAGCAACATTTTACTGAAGATTATCCAAAAACGACTGGAACAGCACATCAACAGAGAACTACCAGAAGTCCAGGCTGGGTTTGGAAGGGGTCGTGGTACTAGGGATATTGTAGCTGATGTTAGATGGATCTTAGCTGAAAGCAGGGAATACCAGAGGAATGTCTATCTGTGTTTCATTGACTATGTAAAGGCATTTGACTGTGTGGATCATAACTATGGCTGACTCTGAGAAGAATGGGAATCCCAGAACACTTGATCGTTCTAATGTGAAACCTATACTTGGACCAGGAGGCAGTTGTCAGAACAGAGCAAGGGAACACTGCATGGTTCAAAATTGGGAAGGGCGTACGTCAGGGATGCATCCTATCTCCATACCTTTTCAAACTATATGCAGAACAGATTATCTGAGAGGCTGGGCTCTATGAGGAGAAATGTGGGGTCAAGATTGGTGGACGATTTATCAACAATCTGCATTATGCAGATGACACAACCCTGCTTGCTGAAACTGAAGAGGACCTGAAGCACCTGCTGCAGAGTGTCAAGGACTGCAGCCTGTAATATGGATTGAGGCTCAATGTCAAGAAGACAAAGATTCTCACCACTGGACCAACTGGCAGCATCAGGATGGATGGTGAAGAGATTGAGATTGTGCACAGCTTTAGTTTGCTTGGCTCCACAGTCAACAGTCTTGGCACCAACAGCCAGAAAATTAAAAGGCGCATTGCCACATGGGAAAGTCTGCTGTTAGGGACCTCTCCAAAGTACTGAAGAGCAATGGTATCTCCCTGGAGACTAAGGTGTGTCTGATACAGGCCATGGTCTTCACACTCACTTGTTATGCATCAGAGAGTTGGACTATGACCAAAGAGGATAGACGGAGAATTGATGCATTTGAGCTGTGGTGCTGGAGAAGAGTATTGAGGGTACCATGGACTGCTAGGAAAACAAATAGATTTGTCCTGGAAAGGGTTAAACCAGGTGGCTCCTTTGAGGCAAGGATTCTGAGGCTCCATCTAACTTACTTTGGACATGTTGTGAGGAGAGACCGATCCTTAGAGAGGGACATCATGCTTGGGAGGGTGGAGGGACAGCGCAGGAGGGGAAGGCCCTCTATGAGGTGGACTGACTCAGTGACTGGGATAATCGGGATGGGAGTGTCAGAGATAGTGCGATTGGCACAGGACAGAGCGGAGTCGCAAGCGACTCGACGGCACATAACAACAACAACAACAGGTATTTCTTTATGCAACTTACACAATGCAGAGCCAAGATGTTACTAGTAAGTTTTATGTGCATACAAATAACCTGTGGATCTTGTTAAATTACAGCTTCTGATTTAGCAGGTCCAGGGTTGGGGCCTGATCGTCTGCATTTTCTACTACGCTTTACGTGACGCTGATACTGCTGACTAAGCAATTTAGCAAGTCAATAAAGTTGAGCACCAGTCATACAATGTTTAAAACGGCTTGCTAATAAAGTCATGAACGAGTTCTTCTTGTCAGGACCTGTCAAGTAGACTCCAGCTCCATTTTATAACAGATTGGCTCCTTGTCCTCTCCCATGCCATCCTCATGATCTCTGCCATGTTTGAGCCCATTATTACAGTCGCTGTGTCAATCCATCTCTTCAGGGTCTTCCTTTCTTTTTCTGAGTCTTGATTTTTCTTCAGCAGTGTCTTTTTCTAAGGAATGACCCCTTCTGACAATATGACCAGAGTATATAACATGAAATTTCACCATCCTTGCCTCTAAGGAGCACGCCAGTTGTATTTTCTCAAAGACAGATTTGTTTATTCTCTTGGTAGTTCATGGTATATTCAATACTCTTCTCCAGCACCATCTTTCAAAGGCATTGATTCATCTTTGGTCTTCCTTATCCACTGCCCAACTTTCAAGCACATAGAAAAGCAAATGATAATTCCATAGCTTGTACCAGGTGCACTTTAGTGTTTATCTTAACATCTTTGCTCTTTCTTTCACATTTGGAAGAGGTCCTTGACAACAGATTTTACCAATATGATACATCTTCTGATTTCTTGATTGCATGGGTATTGATTATAGATCCAAGTGAAATGCAATTCTTTTTTTCCCACCAATTTTTGGGGTTTGTTGTGATTTGGTTGAAAGTTTACAAAGTATTGGCTTTTCATTCCTACACATTTTATTTTATAGCATTAATTATAATACCTCCAATTATACAGTTCTACTGTGAAATGAGATGCTTTATAACTTCAATCTTTTCTCCATCTATCACTGGCCTATTTGTCCAATGGTGAGAAAGTTTGCTTTTTTGATGTTGAAGTATGACCCCTATTGAAGGCTCTAGTCTTTGATCTTCTTTACTTAGTGCTTCATATTTTCTTTACTTAGAGCAAGCAAGGTTATGTTATCTTCATAATGAATTCTACAGTGTTCTTTCGTTGTGTTTGGACAATAGCATCTTAGTCTATTACACGCTTCACATAAGCACAATTAATTGTTCTGGATTCTTATTCTTCTCACTGTTAGTCAAAATTTGTTACAACCCATACAGCCAAATGCCTTTACATGGTTACTAAGCATAAGTAGATATCTCTCTGTTATTCTCTGCTTTCAGTCAAGATCCACCTGACATCAGCAAAAATATCCCTCATGCCACAGCCTCTTCTGATTCAGCTGATATGCTGTCTCAGCCATTTTTAAATAATTTGCAGCAAAATTTTACTCAAAGGTGATATTAACAATATTGTTTGATAATTTCCACTCTGTTGGATTACCTATTTTTTGGAACAGGAACAAATATGGATCTCTTTCTCTGTGTTAGCCATGTAGCTGTCTTCTAAATTTGTTGACATAGGGTAGTTCTTGTGGTCAGATAAACTGTAAACAACTAAAATAAAGGATCTCCATCCCATAATTTTGAGAGACTCTAAAAAAAAGAAAGCCATTAAATGGATGATTGTTGGATAATACTGACAATAAATTCTTTCTTTTGAAACTTCACACTAGAACTCTGGTGGCTTAGCCTATGGTATGAACTTGGCTAACTTAAACCCCCCACCAGAAGAAATGGAACAAGGAAGTTCCACTTAGAATACAGGTACCCTATGCCACTTCTATTAGGAAGATGTTATGGAGTCTCTCCATGTCTATGGTCATTTGACATATTTTCATTGACAATAGTCAACCCCAAGGAAGATCTAGAGACTCTTCTAAAATAGCCACCAATGTATTCTTCAGTATTCAGAACAAAAGCAAAAGTTAGTTCTTCACTATTTGTTGAAATTTTAATTCACTGACAAAACTCTGTAATCAGAATTCCAAATGTTTGTTGTCCAACATTTTTCATATTAGTTATTATAGGCACATCTCATTTTATTAAGCCTTATGTTCTGCATTTTCTTATTTTTATTGCTTTGTAGATGAAATTTTTTTTTTACAATTTTAAAGTTGTGGTGACATTGAATTGAGGAAATCTATCAGTGACTTTTTTCCCCCCTCAACAGCATGTGCTCACTTGATGTCTCTGTATCATATTTTACTGGTTCTCATATTATTTTAGACTTTTTCTTAATGCTATTATCTTTTCAGTGACTTGTTATGTGTCTGAGAGCTTGACAATGAATAAGGATGAGAGAAGAAAAAAATGATGCCTTTGAGCTGTGGTGGTATACTGAATATCCCATAGACTGCCAAAGGAGCAAACAGATATGTCATAGATAGTATGCAGCTAGAGTGATCTCTGGAAGTGAAGATGGCAAAGCTTCGTCTCACACGCTTGGGGCATGTAGCTATGAGAAGATATACTGTGGACTGGGACATCATGCTTGGAAAGGTGGAGGGTTAGTGAAGTAGAGGAAGACCTTCAACCAGATAGATGGATACAATGACTGCTGCAATGGGATGGAGTGTGTCAGAGATGGTGAGTATGCTAGAGATTGTAAGTATGTCACAGGCTAGAACAGGGTCCAGTAGGGTTGCTATGAATTGTACTCAGCTTCACTAAGTAACACAACAGCAACATTGTACTCTTAATACACTACACACTATACTATACTGTACTATACTATACTATACTATACTATACTATACTTTACTATACAATACTATACTATACACAGTGACATAAAATTGAATCTGATTCACGATGAACCTCTATTGAGTTCCTAAGACTGCAAATCTTTACAGAAGAAGACTTCCCATCTTTCTGTCAAGGAGTAGAAAATGAATTTGAACCACCAACCTTTTATTTAGCAGCCTGCTTTGTAATAAACTATGTCACCAGAGCTCCTTTACTAGACTACAACATAGTTTAAACATAATTTAATATGCCCCAAAATTTATGTGATTTGCTTTATTGTGATAAATTATTTATTGTGGTGATCTGGAATCAAACCTACCATATATCTGAGGTATGCTTGTATATTTCATTCTCTGTGCATTATAAGCTCATGAATGGAAAAATCTCAGCCTGCATTCTTCACTCTTGCACTCTTCATTTTCCCATCTGATCCAAAACTATGTGGAGCTGTCATCACGGAAAACTAATTGCCTTGGTCATTCCCCAAAGAGCTTGCTCAAGATTTTATCAGCCTTTGCTTAACCAAAGATTAGTCTTTTGATCTTGTAAAGAAAATATGTCCAATTATTCAGTTTATTTTGGGGTAAAAATACAGGACGTTGTAGTTGTGTTTATGATCTTTTTTATTATTATTCCACACTTAAAGTGTCATCCATTGTTTTCTCCATTCCAAACATAAAATGCCAATTTATGAGCAAGTTTTAGAGTAAGTTTCTAATCTAGTTTGGGGCTCAGAAGTCCCATTAGGAAGGTAAAAGCCATGAAGCAGACTAGGTTTTATTCATCTGAAATACAATACTCAAAATATTTCCACTCACAGTAGATACAAATCTTGTCAACTACCTTTGAGCTGTGGTACTGGAGAAGCTTATTGAACATACCATGGACTTCCAAGAGAATATAAACAAGTCTGTCCTGGAGAAGGTAAAACCAAGTTGCTTATTGGAGGCAAGAATTTTGAAACTCTATCTCACGTATTTTGAGCATGTTGTCTGAAGGTACCCGTACTTGGAGAAGGACATTATGCTTAGAAGGGTGAAAGGACAATGTAGGAGAGGAAGAACCTGGAAGAGATGGATTGACACAATAATAGGTGTTACAGTGGCTAATGTATCAAAGTTGGTAAGATTAGCTCAGGGTAGCTTAGGGTTCAGAGCTATTGTGAATAGTGTAACTACAAGTTGCAGGTAACGCAAAGGCACATAGCAACAATAACTGGAATCAAGCATCAAAATTGAGTGGACATAGCTTCCCCAATGAGTCTTATTTAAAAATGCCATTTTTTAGATTCTGTGCTCAGCAATTCTAATTCAGAAAATCAAGAATATGCATGTTCATAACATCCCAAGAAGTCTTAGTCAAAATGAAGTACACAATTTACAATAACAGGCAGCTGTATTGACTAGTCATTAAAATCCAGCATAATAAATGAAACCACCCTACACAGTGCTAACAGTGTTGAGAGGGAAATAATATTACTTCTGTTTAGTCTTTCACATCTCAACATTATTAACCCCTAAGGAGTACATAGAGCCACTGTATCAGAAGGAATTGGCTGACACAAAGGAATTTCATGAAATAACATATGAGTAAGAACCTGTGGTGATGAAGGAAGAAGTTTAAGTTGCTATGAAGGAAATGGCAAAAATCAAGGCTCCAGGAGTCTACAGCATACCAATTTATTTATTTCAACAAACAGACGCTGCCCTTGATATGCTCACTAAGTTGTGCCAGGAAATATAGAGGACAGCCAGCTGGCCAACCGACTGGAAGAGATTGATATTTGTTCCCATTTCAAAGAAAGGTGACCCAACAGAGTGTGGAAATTATCAAACAATATCATTGATATCACATGCAAGCAAGATTCTGCTGAAAGTGTTTGGAACAATATGTCAACAGAGAACTGCCAGATGTGCAGGCTGGATTTAGAAGAGGTCGTGGTACTAGGGAAATTATAGCTAATGTAAGATGGATCTTGGCAGAAAGCAGAGCATACCAGAAGAATGTCCATCTGTGCTTCATTGACTATGCAAGGGGTTTTGACTGTGTGGATCACAACAAGCTATGGCAGACTCTGAGAAGAATGGGAATCCCAGAACATTTGATTGTGCTAATGCGAAACCTATACTTGGATCAAGAGGCAGTCGTCAGAACAGAGCAGGGAGACAATGGATGGTTCAAAACAAAGAAAGGGGTCCATCAGGGATGAATTTCCTTTTCAATCTGTATGCAGAACAGATCATCCTAGATGCTGGGCTGTACAAGGAGGAATATGGCATCAGGATTGGTGGAAGAATCATCAACAACCTGCGTTATGCAGATGACACAACCCTGCTTGCTGAAACTGAGGAGGACCTGAAGCGCTTGCTGCAGAAGGTCAAGGACTGCAGTCTTCAATATGGATTGAAGCTCAATATCAAGAAAACAAAGATTCTCACCACTGGGCCAATTGGCAGCATCAGGATGGGTGGTGAAGAGATTGAGATAGTTAATAGTTTTTGTTTACTTGGTTCCACAGTCAACACTCTTCGTTACAGGAGCCAGGAAATCAGGAGACTAATTAATTGCATTGGGAAAGTCAGCTGTGAGGGACCTCTCAAGAGTACTGAAGTGCAACAACGTCAGGCTGGAGACTAAGGTGTGCCTGATCCAGGCAATAGTCTTTGCAATTAAGTGCTATGCATCGGAGAGTTGGACAGTGAATAGGGATGATAGAGAATTGATGTCTTTGAGTTGTGGTGCTGGAGAAGAGTGTTGAATACACCATGGACTGCTAGGAGAACAAACAATTTTGTCCTGGAGAGGGTGAAGCCAGAATGTTCCCTGGAGTCAAGGATTCTGAAGCTTCGTCTGACATACTTTGGGCATGTTGCAAGGAGGGACTGGTCCTTGGAGAGGGACATCATATTTGGGAGAGTGGAGGGACGGTGCAGGAGAGGAAGATCCTCGATGAGATGGATCGATTCTGTGAGTGGGGTGGTGGGAATGAATGTGTTTGAGACAGCGAGGTTGGCACAGGATAGAAAGGCTTTTAGGGCTGTTGTACATAGGGTCACTATGAGTTGCAAATGACTCGATAGCACACAACAACAACAATGACAACAGGCCCAAAGTGTGTTGATGAAGTTTCACAATCCTTGTCTCTAAGGAGTACTCTGGTTGTACTTCAAGACAGTTTTGTTTGCTCTTTTGGAAGTTCATGCTACATACAATATTGCACCAACATCACAATTGAAAAATGTAGATTCTTCTGTCATCCTTTATCGTTGTCCGACTTACAGATACATAGGATGCAATTAAAAATGTTGTGGCTTGAATCAAGTGTGCCTTAGTCTTTAAACTGACATCATTGCTCTTTGGCACTTTACAGAGTTTTTCGATGTATTGCAATGCGACTTTTGATTTCTTGACTGGTGCTACCATGGATCCAAACCAAAAGAAGTTGTTGACAGCACCAATCTTTACTCCATCTATTATGATGGTGCTTCTCACTTTCACTTTCTCAATGTTGAGATCATTAGGGGTTAGTCTTTGAAAAGACATCATGTTGGGAAGTTCAGCTAAAGACCTTAAATAAGTTGGAGTGATACAGTGGCTTTCACAATTGGCACAATGGGCTTTTAAGCACAACAAAGGTCATGAGGATGGTATAGGATAGGATGAGGGTCAGATCTGTTGTTCATAGGTTCACTGTGAGTTGTAGTTGACTCAACAGCCCCTAACAACAACTTCTTCGTCCAGTGTACGGAAGGATGTTACAGATGGCTTACTCAAAGTGGGTTTAAGTTGAGTTTTGAGCAATATTGTCCAAGTTCAGTAAGTGCTGCTTAATGGAATATAATAAACAAATGAATATTCTGGAATGTGGCTGCAAAAGTAAAAATCAGGAGGTAGTAAACAAAGATATTAAAGAGCTCTGCTGTTATGGTTTGTAGCATGCTTCACTGTTAACCAAAATGTTATCTATCTCTAATGATTCGACTCCACCATTGGCTTCATGGGAGGAAGAGAAGCAGTCTAATCCTGGGAAACCTGATGGAGAGCTCCTAGGCATCAGAACTAACTTGATGACAGTGAGTTTGATTTTGAGGGGAAGGTAGAAGCAACTGGGCACATGTGTCTAAATAACATGACCAGTCCTCGACCATGGGGACACCAGTCACAATGTATTCACTAAAGTTTTGGGAGATTTTTTTGTAAACACTGTTTAACATGAGATAACAAAGCATATTGATGGAATGGTGCCTTTTCCTAACTTTTGCAAAGACTAACGGAACTAGTGGTGACGTTACAGAAGGGAAAATGTGAGAACCATATTCCTTGTTTAGTAGTTTTCAGGCCTCATAGATCCATAAATATAGAACAGGGACATTGAAGTTGGTAATAATATACTTGGGTGCCAAAAGCTGTGTATCATGAACATGGGATGGGTTGTAGGGAGAGTAAAGATAATTGATAAGTGGGGAAAGCTGGGCTGGGAGTCAATTATCCTCCTAATATTGTTTACTTTTTTCTCTATAGGTTAGTGCCAAGACTTTAATCAAACAGCCACTATGCAGTTTCTTTCATATATGACCCCAAGTAGGCATTGGCCATAGATCCTGTAAGGATTCCCTCTAGTCCAAACTCTAGACACTATGAAGAATGACCCTTGATTCTGACTGTCTCTATCCCTTACCACTGTCTTTACCAACCCTTCACACTAATACAGGTTTTCTTTTTCATTCCAAAGAACCACAGTTGGTACAATAAGTTCTCTGTTGAAAGGTTGTAGATTCAAACCCATCCAACAACTCTCTGGGAGAAAGTTCTGTTGATCTGCTCATATACACCCTGCAGCCTGAAAAACCCAATGAGAAAGCTTCTACTCTGTCATATGGAGTTGCTATGAGTTAAACATTGCCCAAATGGCACCAAATAACATCTAGAACATTCATTCTAAGGCCTTTTAAACCCTAGGAAGATGCTTTCATTCCATTTTTGAAAGGAAAATCACTCATTTGGTTAGTCTATAAGAACATCTACAAAGTATGATGGACTTTCCTTTAAAGAAGAGATGAGAAATCTCTTAGTAAAATTTCAGTCACCTTGCTTCTTTAATTAACTTGGTTATTATAACACCTATATACCAAATCTAGAGGACACATCACCCTCTCCTGGGAAACTATCCTCTTATGCTAGTAGTGTGCTGCAAATGGAAAAGAGGCACTAAGCCACAAGAAGTCGGTCCTGGAGCAGATGTTCAAGGCAAGAATTTACCTCAGAACAGTCTAAGATAGGAAGTTTTCCCTAGTACTAGATATTTGGACTTATAGACTCCAAATCTCAAGAGATAATGGCCACAGCATAAGAAACTGGCAGAAATGTGAGGTGTTCAGAATCACAAGAGCCCTGAAGGCTTGAGACCTGAGCCATCATCTCAAGGGGTCGATAAGGTGAGAGAGGTGTTGAATGGCATAGATGAGAGGGAATGGGATGCTGGTCGAGTAGGAAAAGGAGTGTGTCAAGATGCACATGCCAAGGGCAGGAAGAAACACTGAATCTATTGGTTACTTCTATAATCATGGATGTGTCTTTCATCTACTTCTTTCTGTAAAATGGGTGTCTGTCACATACTGTTCTAAATAGAGCATTCAAATTAAGACAGACCATGGAGAAGGATTGGCCACCCATTTCTGAAATAACAGACCTTCAAAATCTCTATGTATAAAAGAGCACACTTAGACTAGCAGATATGGTAGTCTAAGTCTTAGGCTGAGCCCTCAATATGGAACACAAAGAAGGAGGAACAATTGTAAGCATACACTAGTGATTGGACTATGGAACGTGGGAAGTGTTAATGTAGGAAAATTGGACATTGTTAAAAAAGAAATGGAATACATAAATATTACCATACTAGGTATTGGTGAAATGAGATGGATTGGCATGGGACATTATGAATCAGATAGATGATCATATGACCTACTTACTATGCCAGAGATGAAAAGGTGAGGAAAAATGGAGATGCTTTCATAGTTAAAAAAGTTATTTCTAGATCAGTCTTGAAATATAATGTTGTGAGTGATAGGATAAATCCACACATGTACAAAGTAGTCTAGTGAATACCACTATCATTCAAATATATGCACCAAGAACTAGAGTCAAAGAGGAAGAAAGAGAGGATTTATACCAACTTTTGCAGTCAGAAATTGATCAAACATGCAATCAAGATGCATTAATAATAATGGGTGACTGCAATCCAAAAGCTGATAACTGGGAACAAGGATCAGTAGTTGGAAAACATGGACTTGTTGACAGAAATGAAGCTGGAGATAGAGTGATAGAATTCTATACATTCAATGATTTATTCATTGCGAATACTTTTTATAAGAAACATAAATGCAGGATATACACATGGATTTTACCTGCTGGTATGCCTAAGAATCAGATCAATCACATCTGTGGAAAGAATCACTGGAGAAGCTCAATATCAGCAGTGAAAATTAGACCAGGTGCTGATTGTTGAACAGACCACCAATTACTTATACACAAGTTCAAGCTGAAGTTAAAGCACATTACATTAAATCTGCAGGAGCCAAAATTTGATCTAGTCTATCCCACTTGAATTTCTAACAAGTTTGAGGCCTTGAAAACCAATGAGCAAAGACCAGATGATCTGTGGGAGGATAACAAGAATATCAACCAGGAAAAATGTAAAAGGTCATTACAAAGACAGAGGAGGAAGAAAAGACCATGATGAAGGTCAGATGAGATTCTGAATATTGCTCTGAGAAGCCAAAACAAAGGGAAGAAATTAAGGATCTGAACAGAAGATTTCAAAAGGCAGCATGGGAAGACAAAGTAAAGTATTATAATTAATTATGCAAAGACCTGTAGTCAGAAAATTAAAAGGGCCAAACTTGCTCAGCATTTCTTAAGCTCAAAGAACTGAAGAACAAATTCAAGCCTCCAGTTGTAACACTTAAGGATGCTTTGGGCAGAATATTAAATGATTCAGGATGGAAGGAGTACATAGAGTCACTGTACCAACAGAAATTGGCTGACACAGAAGAATTTCATGAAACAGATGTGAATAATAGTCTTCGGTGATGAAGGAAGAAGTTCAAGCTGCCCTGAAAGAACTGGCAAAAACCAAGGCCCCAGGAATTGACAGCATAGCAATTGACATTTTTCAACAGACACTGCCCTAGATGAATGAGCTCACCAAGTTGTGCCAAAAAATGTAGAGGACAACCACTTGGCCAACTGACTGGAAGAGATCTGTATGTGTTCCCATTCCAAAGAAAGATGACCAGACAGATTGTGGAAATTATCAAACAATATCATATACCAAAAAGGTTCTGCTGAAAATTATCTAAAAATGACTGGACCAGCACATCAACAGAGAGATGCCAGATGTTCAGTCTTAGTTTAGAAGAGGCCATAGTACTAGGGATATTATAGCTAATGTTAAATGAATCTTGCCTGAAAGCAGAAAGTACCAAAGGAATGTGTATCTGTGCAAAGACATTTGACTGTGTGGATCACAAAAAACTGTAGATGACTCTGAGAAGAATGAGAATCCCCGAACACTTGATTGGGCTTATGTGAAACCTATACTTGGACCAAGACACAGTCATCAGAACAGAGCAAGGAAACACAGCATGGTTCAAAATTTGGAAGGGTGTATGCCAGGAATGTGTCCTGTCTCCATACCTTTTCAATCTATATGCAGAACAGATTCTCTGGGAGGCTGGGCTCCATGAGGAGACATGTGGCATCAGGATTGGAGGAAGACTCATGAACAATCTACGTTATGTAGATGACACAACCCTGCCTGCTGAAACTGAAGAGGACCTGAAGAGCTTGCTGCAGAAGGTCAAGGACTGTAGTCTTCAATATGCACTGAAGCTCAACATCAAGAAAACAAAGATTCTCACCACTGGGCAATTAATTAGCAGCATCATGATGGATGGTGAAGACACTGAGACTGTTAACACCTTTAGTTTTCTTGGCTCCACAATCAACACTCTTGGTACTAGCAGTCATGAAATCAAAAGACAAATTGCACTGGGAAAATCAGCTGTCAAGGATCTCTCCAGAGTATTATTGAAGAGCAATGATGTCAGTCTGGAAACTAAGGTGTACCTGATTCAGGCCATAGTCTTCACAGTACTTGTTATTGGTCAGAAAGCTGGACAATGACTGGGGATGACAGAAAGAGAATTTGTTCCTTTGAGCTCTGCTGCTGGAGAAGAGTATTAAATTTTCCATGGACTGCCAAGAAAACAAACAGGTTTATCTTAGAGAGGGTGAAACCAGGTTGCTGCTTGGAGGCAAGGATTCTGAGGCTTCATCAGACATACTTTGGTCATTTTGCAATGCAGGTCCAGTCCTTGGAGAGGGATGTCATGCTTGGGAGGTTGGAGGGGCAGTGCAAGAGAGGAATACCAATGATGAGATGGACTGATTCAATGACTGAGTTAATGGGGTTATGTGTGTCAGAGACAATAAAGTTGGCATAGTACAGAGCAGGGTTTAGAACTGTTGTACACAGGGTTGCTGTGGTTGCAAGCTACTTGATGGCACATAACAACAACAACAATATTATTATCATTATTATTATTGTTGTTATTATTGTTATTATTAGTGGTATAGAAAATAACACTCATCTATTGTCTTCTATGTACCAATTGATTGTCCTAAACATCTATATTCTTGACTAACAAGAATTCCTCATAATAAATCTGTAATGTAATTACTATAATCCCATTTAAAGGAGAGAACACCAATGTTCAGAAAGATTCAGTAACTTACCTTAAATTGACAGTTAATAAAAAGCAGGATCAGAACACAAACTAAGGATTGCTTGACTCCAAAGACCACATTATCAATTAGTACGGCTCCTCATATCTTCTGATTTCAAATGATGAACACTGTCCCAGTCACCATAGTAGTTATTCTCGTCCATAGAGAGTTGTACTACTAACTCAAAGGTCATGCCTCTCTAATGGTTCAAATACACCAACAGCACCAAGAAAGAAAGATAAGTAGTCTCCTCTCATACAACTTATAACCTTGAAAACCCACTGGGGTTGGTTCCAGCTTGACTGCAATGAAAGGGTTAAGCGTTCTCTGTTCATCAGCGGGAGCTCTGGTTGTGTAGCACATGGGGCATTGTACTGGAACCCAAAGGGTGAGTGTCACTGATGGTAGGAACCCACCAGTGGCTCCACAACAGAGAAAGGTGGACAATATCCTGTGTGATTTACAGCTTTGGATGTTCAATGGAAGGTCAGCTAGGAATCAATTCTGACTTCAAGACAATGAACTTATTTTTAAATTCATTGTTATAAGCTTTATGTATCCAACTCAATTCATTGTTGAGTCAAAACTGATTCATAACTGACCTTCCCGGGGTTTTCTTTTCTTTCTTTTTTTAGAAACCATTTTTTTATTCAAGGTGATTTGAGTAGCAAGCAGCTTTGGAACCTTAGGTGCCTGAGTGTAAATGCCCCTTATAAAGGATTCCAGTCCCCTCAGCTTAGGGCAGCTCTCTGATAACAAGCGCACTATGTGTGCACCTTTCTCAAGTTGTCCTGCAGAAAATAGATTTGGGAAAACTGGTCCAACTAACGATATACTTGTTATGTGTTGTTGTGTTGCCTGTAATACATAGCCACTCTGTAAAATATTTCCAAACCCTGCCCAATCTTGAGCCAATCTCACTGCCTCTGACACACCAGCCCTCATTTACCTCAGTTACTGTGCCAGAGATGCATCCTACATTTTCAACCTATATGCAGAACAGATTATCCGGGAGGCTGGGCTCTATGAGGAGAAATGTGGGGTCAGGATTGGTGGAAGATTCATCAACAATCCGCATTATGCAGATGACACAACC
>NW_006399880.1:9139725-9162666 GCF_000299155.1 Elephantulus edwardii | reverse complement strand
AACAACAACAACAACACTATGCCAATCCATCTCATCCAGGGTCTTGCTTTCCTGCATTGTCCCTCCACCCTTCCAAGCATAATGTCCTTCCGTAATTGAGCTGCGTGTGGCTTATAGCAACCCTATATGCAACAGCTCTGAACCCTGCTCTATCCTGAGACAATTTCATTGTCTCAAACACACCTACCCCCATTACCCCAGTTACTGAGTCAATCTATCTCATCCAGGGTATATGGAAGGATTCTCATCTTTCTCTTAAGGAGCAGCTGGTGAATTTGACTGCCTGCCTTTGAACTGCAGGTACAAATCCTTACCCACTAGATGATCAGAGCTCTCTTTCTGCATATAACACTCTTATATAGTGGGTTTTACTTGCTATCTACATTTCATAGGTATGAAAAACTAAGGCATAAAGGATCATGGAGACATCATTAAGTTAGTAAGCAGCTTGAGGTGGAATTTAAAATAATTCTAGAGCTGTCAAGATAAAGCTTAAAAAATTATAATTTGTTCTTACTAACAAGCTGCCAATCAGTTCCAAAGAGTCATGACCCTGCAGGATAGAGGGTTTCCAGTGCTTTAAACCCTTATATGTTTGTAATGCCTTTAATCTTTAGGGAAGCACCTCCTTCATCTTTCTCCTGATGAGTGATGGGAGGTTCAAATTTCCATTCTGCTTATCAGGAAGGCCTGAATCACACACCACCAACAGCTCCTATCATTCTTACAGAGCAGTCTTGAACCCAACATTTTCATTAAAGATGATAGATAGATAGATAGATAGATAGATAGATAGATAGATAGATAGATAGATAGATAGATATAGATAGAAAGATAGATGATAGATAGATGGATAGATATATAGATACATAGATATAGAAATAGAGACAGTTATAGATATCTGGAAGCCGAGTTTATAGGAAGTAGTCATGTTATAGAACTCAGCAAGTCAGAAAGAAGGTTTATAATTTTCAGGCTAAAAATTTTTAGCCTGTTTCTGGAAAACACAGACACATCCCTGATGGAGTTTAAGCAGGGAAATGTCAGGGTCAATTTTACTTGTGATTGTAAAAATTTCTGGCACAGTAGAATATGTGGTGGGCTTCTAACTTGAAAAAGTCATAATTTAAAACCATCAGCAGCTGCTTGAGAGAAAAATGAGGAAGTCACTTCCAGAAAGACTTGCAGCATTAGAAACCCTGTCTTACAGGGTTGCAGTGAGTCAGAGTCAACTCAAGGTCAATGGGTTCTGGTTTTGCTGAGACCTTCAGAGAGATGGCTTTGTTAGATAATGCTACAATTCGATCAGAACCTAATCCTGATGAGTGGTTGTCATCTTACCTGTCACTTAATTATAGACTTGTCTGACTATAAATCCCCTTCCTACATTCTTACTTAAATTCCATTTACCCCGTTGATAGTAGCTTGAGTCTTCCTAAGTCTTTTAACCACAAAGTTTATTTCACCTATTAGATACTACAGGAGAAAGAAATACTCTCTTTCTGTGTCTTGCAGGAGACACACACACACACACACACACACACACACATGAAAGTGACCCAGTGTCTAAACAGAGCAGCAGAAGAGAGGCATAGAAATTGAAATGGACATGCCCTAAACAGATATGGGCCGGGTTATGTTGACAAATCCAAACAAATTAAGCTCCGAGCTCAGGTCTATGACTGCATTTTAGACACGGCATCAGTCCGAAATGTCAGATGACGGGTTTTTACATGCTTGAGGAAGGTAAATAGCAACTTTTTTAAAAAACAGGGCAGATTTTATTCCCAGCATATTGAAGCCGCAGGCCCATTTGTGTTGTGTGTAGTCCCCGTTGCTCACTGATGCTTTTATTTCTGATTATAAAAACAATTTACATTTGTACAAATTCCAGCAAGAGAATAATTTTAAACTGACATTAATCTTAGTTCCACCAAACAAAATCAATCATGCAAAATATGTTGGTGCATCTCCCACTCAGGCTTTTGTCTTCATGTGGGTGCAGTGTTCTAGTGTTGTTGTTATTGCTATTTTTAAAGGAATATTCTCTTAGTAGTAAGATTTACTCCCATCCCTTAATATACTGTGATAATATTTCCCTGATTATGTTCTTATATCATCATTTCTAAAACTTGAAGAGTATTTCATTTTGTGACTATAATATTTTTTGTCAGTCCTCTCTTTATGGACATTTAGATTGTTCATAACAAAGCTACGGGAAAAGAAAGCTGTGATGGATACCCATTGAGCTGAATCTTCTTATACATGTATGTCTACTTAGAATGAAATGCAAGGCGTGGCATTGCCAGTCCAAATGGTATGCATGTTTAAAATTTGAACTACCTGTCATCAAATTGGAATGTGCATATTGAAAATGCATCAATCTATAGTCTATTTTGCTCTATCTTTAACTTCCAGAACCATCATTACTTCTAAACTTTGCCTACTGGATAAATGAAAATTAGTACTACATTATTTTAATATCTACTTATTTGATTAATACCCTGTTGCACTCTGGTGGTGAAGTCTATGGGGAATCACACGGTCAAACCAAAGATGGTGCCTATTCAAGAGTTTAAATATATCAATGGCTTCTCAGAAGAATGAAAGGCAATCTCCTCCTGTGTGATTTACAGCCTCCAAAACCCCCTGGAGGGTCAGCTATGAGTCAGTTGTGATTCGATGGCAACTAGATTATATTTGGATATCTTTTCATGCCATTGCTATTAGGTGATAGTAAATTGGTTCTAGCTCAGCAACCTCTTGAATAAAAACAAAACCAAAAGTGGCTCTCCCGCTCATTGCCTTTGAGTCAGAGCCAACTCCTAGCTGACCCTCCATTGGGTCTCAGAGAGTACAAATTCCCATCTTTCTCTCACAGAACTGCTGGTGAATTCTGAATGTTACTTGATCTTGTGCCATTGTCATTCTTGTTGGTATTATTAAACATTATTCTCTTTATACATTATATGTTAATATCCTTTGTTTATCTTTCTACTTGGTGATGGTTGCATTCCTTTTTGGTCTATAAGGGTTGGCTTCTTAATATAAAAAATGTGTATTGATTCAAGCCTGTTAAACTATGTTCATTATAGTACTTCTCATAACAGCAAAAAGGTGGAACAACCTAAATGTCTATTAGAAGAAAATTGGGAGTGGGGGATAAAAGTGGTATGTGAGTGGAATATTACTCAGCCATAAAGAGAGATATCAATCTTATTGTAAGTTACTACATAATGGCCCTTGAAAAAAGCACATGGAGCAAAGTAAGTAAGTGATGACATGACATCACTTACATAGAATAAGAAAATATATAGACATCAAAGAATAGTACTCATTACTAGAAGTGGGAAAGCAGAAAGCAAAGGGGCCATTGAATTAATGCCAATGGAGTAGGGTAGTTTGGAAACGTACCATTAGAAATGGTTGCATGACTTAAACAACGTAATCAACACCACTGACTTGTACAGGTCAACACTGTAGAGATGACATGTGTTTTGCTATATATATTTTCAATATAGTTTTATTAATTTATTTCAGCCAGATCTCAGCTTGCCAATGCCTAGAATATATGCTAGGCTAATACTGAGAAAAATTAAAATCCCAGAACACTTGATTGTGCTCATGCAAAACTGATAGCTAAACCAGGAAGTCATTGTCTGAATAGAGCAAGGGAACAAAGAATGGGTCAAAATCAAGAAAGGAGGGTGTCAGAAATACAGTCTTTCCCCATACCTTTTAAATAGATTCTTTGGGAGGCTGTACCTGAGGATGAAGAATGTGGCATCAGGACTGGAGTAAGACGACTTGTATTGTGCAGATGACACAACCTTGTTTGCTGAAACTGAGAAGAAATTGAAGTATTTGTTGCAGATGGTCAGACTGAAGTTTGTTGCAGAAGATCAGTTCCTTCAATATGGATTGCATCTCAACATAAAAAAACCACAGATTCTCCCCACCAGGCCAATAGACAGTACTGTGATAGATGAAGAAGGGTTTGATGTTGTTAACAACTCCCTCTTGCTTGGTTCAATAAGCAACACTTTTGGCACCAGAAGTCAGGAAATCAAAAGATAAGTTGCATTGGGAAAATCTGTTGACAAGGTCTTTCCAGAGTGCTAAATAGCAGCAATGTCAGTCTAGACACAAAGATGCGACTGATCCAGGTCATGATCTTCTCAAATGCTTGCTATACATCTGAGAGCTGGACAATGACAAAGAATGACAGAAGAATTTATGCCTTTGAATTGTGGTGCTGGAGAAGAGTATTGAACAAATCATGGACTGCCAAGAAAAATAGGCCTGACCTAGAAAGGGTGAAACTTGGTTGCTTTTTGGAGGCAAGGATTTTTAAGCTTCAGTTCACATACTTTGGGCATTTCACCAGGAGGGACAAGCCCTTAGGATATCATGCTTGGAAGGGCCAAACAGATGAGGGAGATCCTGGATGAGATTTCTTGACACAGTGACTGTGGCAATGGGGTCAAATGTGTCAGAGATGGTTAGATTGGCTCAGAATAGGGCTAGATTCAGAGTAAATGTTCATATAGTGTCTATGAGTCATAGTTGACTCAATGGCACAAAACAAAAAACAAATCTGGGAATATTATGCTAACTCTGGGGATGAATCTTTGCAATAAAATATTGCCCTAATTGCTCTAAGGTGTTGGTTGGTGCTGGGCTTTGACTTCTCTCGTTCGTTCTTAGAGATTAGATAGAATGAAACTTGTCTCCTTTCAAAAATGAGGCTTTGCCCATTGGCAACTTCTGCCTAGCCAGATGATTATGCATAACAACATCTGGGAATGGTATTTGAGGAACCTTGATATTTGGTCAAATGTTCCTATGGCTGAGGGATTCTGTGCTGTACCTTCATAACTGTCCCTCTGTGTAACCAGGGGAGCTCATCAGGGCAAGGTTAGTGTGATTTGGGTCGAGGGCTCTTGATGCACATGGAAGATCTTGGATCAAACAGGGCAGATTTTATATATATAGTTTGTCAGGGCCATCAACAGAGGATCACAAGACTCAGAGCAGAAATGTGACTTGCCAGTGAGGACAGAGCCTTTCACCCAGAAGCATAGGGTGTCAGTCAGGGAAGACTCCCTGACCCCTTGCCCTGGCATCTCCTTTGTTAAATGCATCATTGATGGTCTGTAATGTATTAGAGGCAGAAAGATCTGTGATTACTTCAACTACTTTCCCCCCTAAATTATGAAGAAAAATCTTTAAAGAGGTTTGAGTGATGTAAATCAAAACCACAATGAGGTACCATCTCACTCTAGTAACAGTGGCAAAATTTAACAGGACAGCAAGTAATAAATTTTGGAGAGGATGTGGTGAGAAAGGAATTCTTATACATTGTTGGTGGGATTGTGAAATTGTACAACTATTCTGGAAGGCAGTTTGGAGCTTCCTCAAAAAGCAGAATATAGACATTCTGTATGACTCAGCTATTCCACTATTTGGAATATACCCTGAGAAAATGAGAACTGAGGCACTAATGGAGATTTGTACACCAATGTTCAGAGAAGTGTTATTCACCATCCCATGAACATGGAGAAAACCCAAATGGCCAAAAACAAACAAATGGATTGAGAAATTGTGGTACATTCACACAATGGAATACTATGCAGCACTCAGGAGCAATGATTTTATAAATTATTACCTAACTTGGGAGGGACTGGAGAGCATTATACTGAATTAACTGACTCAGTCCCACGAGGATACATATTGTATAAAACCATTTTTGTAGAATGAGTATAAGGATCCAAGAGGGGTGAGAGAGGTTGGAAGCAGAGGGATGATGATGTGAAGGTGGAGAAGGGGGCAAAATTAATCATCAGGTTTTACAATTTGATGGGTGAGTAGGGTGTGAAGTAAATGGAAAGACTTTTTGAAAACAATGCATTCAAATTTTGCAAATAAACTAATTGTTGTTGTTGTTATGTGCCATTGAGTCGCTTGCGACTCATAGTGACCCTATGTACAACAGCCCTAAACTCTGTTCTGTCCTGTGCCAATTGCACCGTCTCTGATACACCCATCCTGATTACCCCGGTCACTGAATTAATCCACCTCATAGGGGACCTCCCCTTTCTGCGCTGTCCCTCCATCTTCCCAAGCATAATTTCCCCCAAGGACCTGTCCCTCTTTGAAACATGTCCAAAGTATGTTAGATGGAGCCTTAGAATCCTTGCCTCCAAGGAACAGCCCTGTTTGACCCTTTCCAGGATGACTCTGTTTGTTTTCCCAGCAGTCGATGGTACCCGCAATACTCTTCTCCAGCACAACAGCTCAAAGCCATCAATTCTCCTTCTATCCTCCTTAGTCATTGTCCAACTCTGATGCATAAAAAAAAAAGAGGTTTGAGTGAAAGTTTATGGACAAAATTAATCCTCCATTTAACCTTCACCATAGTTTGCTCTGTTTGTTGATTGTTTTGTTTTGGTTTTTTTCACCATAGTTTCTAAAAAGAATATTAATTCATCATAAACTCATTTTAGCCAGGAAAAGAAAATTTAGTCCAGTAACCTACAGGTGGCTTCCATTGTAAGTGCTATTTCACACTAGTGTTGTGTTAAAAGTTAAGTTGTCATAGCCAAGGAGACATTGGTCCCTGAAGCAGTGCTTTTTTCCAAGGAAGTTTTGTTGTTTATTGTTGCTATGTGCCATCGAGTCACCTGTGACTCACTGTGACCTTTTGTACTAGAGATGTGAACTCTATCCTGACCAAGCTGATTGTCTCCAACACACATACCCCCATTACCCCAATTACTGTATCAATCCATCTCATCCAAAGTCTTCTCTTGTGCTGTCCCTCCACCATTCCAAGCATGATGTCCTTCTCAAGGGACTGTAACCTCCTGGTCACATGTACAAAGTATGTGAGATGAGCTTCAAAATCTTAGCCTCCAAGGGGAAAATTGAGTTCACCCTCTCCAGTATAATCCTGTTCTCTTGGTAGTCCATGGTTGGTTCAAGACTCCTCTCCAGCACCACAACTCAAAAACATCAATTCTTCTGTCATCTTTGGCCATTGTCCAGCTCTCTGATGCATAGCAAGTAATTGTGAAGACCATGGCTTGGGTCAGGTGAAGTTTAGTTTCCAGACTGACATTATTGCTTTTCAGTACTTTTGAGAGGTCCCTGACAGCAGCATTTCCCAAAGCAATTAATCTTTTGATTTCCTGACTGCTGGTGCCAAGCACGTTGATTCTGAACCTGAGCATGCTGAAATTAACAACCTCAGTCTCTTTTCCATTTTCATAGTGCTGCCAATTCACCCAGTGGCGAGAATTTTCGTCTTCTTGATGTTGAGCTTCAATCCATACTGCAGACTGCTGTCCTTGATCTGCAGCAAATGCTTCATGACCTCCTCAGTTTCTGCAAGCGAGGCTGTTCCATCTCCATTAATATAGGTTGTTGACAAGTCTTCCTTCACTCCTTATGCCACATTTTCCATAAATTCCTGGATCCTGAATGATCTGTTCCACATAAAGATTGAAAACGAAGTGTATCATATAGCCAAAAATAATTTCTCTGGTGACTTGCTGAATATCCCATAGAATGTAACGAGAACAAACATGTATGTCTTAAAGAATATGCAGAATGATCCCTGGAAGTGAAGATGGTAAAGCTTTGTCTCACGATATTTTGGACATGTAGCTATAAGAAGCTGTTCCATGATGCTTGGGAAGGTGGAGAGTCAGTGAAGGAGAGCTAGACAGCCAGCTAGACAGACACAGGGACTACAGCAAAGGCTTGAGTGTGTCAGAGACTTGGAGGTTAGTACAGGATAAGACAGATTCAGATCTGTTGTTCTTAGGGTTCCTATGAATCATATTCAACTGGACAGCACTTCACAACAATATGGTGGCACCAGTAACATAATTATTTGATCTATAACTCAGTCCAGCTTTAGATATTTCTCAATTTTTAATTTCTATTTGTTTATAATTTTAATGAATAAAATGAATTATGAAATAGCTGTTTGAAGTATTTTAGAGAGAAGAAGATATGATAAAAAAATGTCCAACTATCTGGCATTTATTCACTGGAAGAGCTAGCTGTAATTTTTTTTTAAGGAGAAGGACAAGGGTCTTTGTATTCATTCCTTTATGTGCAATTCTCCTCGCCCTGGTCTTTTCTTACCTGTTCTTATGAATCTGCACACGTATATTCTGAACCCTAGAAGGGTTCAGAACAAACAGTTATGTCTTAGTGAACAGATACATCACTTGAGCTGTGATGCATATTATGATTTATCGCTTCTGTGAGTCAGTTCAGTTGTTGTTAGTATCAATTCTTCATTTTTTCTTTTCACTTCCAATGTTCTCTTTGTATTTTGTTCTCAGGAGAGAGAAAAAGGAAGCAAGGAGGAAAGGAGCTAAGTATGTATGTGTGTGTGTTTAAAAGCACAATTTGATGGGAGAAAGGAGAGGTGGGTAAAGGAAATGGAAAAGGTCCAGTGTGAAAAACAATGTATACAAACTTCGTAGGTAAACCAGTATAAAATAAGTATTTTCTTTAAAACAAAAGATTTTTAAAAAGCAGTTAAACTCTTTAAAGACATAGAAAGAAAAAGAAAAAAGATTAAAACTAATGTTCTTAATATTCAATGCCTGTTGGAGGCCCAATTAGAGTTATTATTTCACTATTGCAGACATAGTCTTGATTTCATCACCCTTATTTTAAGAAAAGTTAAGACCCTGCCCAAGGCCATAGAGCTAAAAAGTGGCAGAGCTGAGATCCAAATGATTTCTATGATGCCACAATATGCTATTAACCACTAAGCACAATACCACTTTTTTTTTTTAAGACTCTTGAACATGCCTTGGACCGCCAAGAAAACAAATAGGTCTGTCTTGGAAAGGATGAAGCCAAGTTTTTCCTTGGAGGCTAGGATTTTGAAGGTCTGCCTCACTTACTTTGGGCACGTGGCCAGGAGAAATCAGTCCTTGGAGAAGGACATCATGCTCAGAAAAGTGTACAGACAGCACAGGAGAGGGAGACCCCACATGAGATGGATTGATACAGTAACTGGGGCAATGGGCGTTGGTGTCAGAATTAGTGGGACTGACTCAGGACAGGGAAGGGTTCAGGGAAGGTTTCAGAACTGCTGTGCATAGGGTCGCCATGGGTCACAGGTGACTTAACAGCACATAACAACAACAGCAACAACAATTTTATATTGGCTTGCTTACAAAGTTCATATACATAGTGTTTTACACTATTCTTCATTCACATTGTGGTTCATACAATCATTCCCATGCATTGTGTTTTATAAAATTAATCGTCCTTGGACTATGCCCTGGGGGCTGAGTGGCTGGCCTGAGGTATGCAGACGTTGCTGGTCAAGCTGAATGGAGAGCAGGCCCATCAGGCCAGTTTGCTGGTTCTCCTCACTGCTGACTCATGTTTGAGATGATGATGCAGGTTAGTAGGAGAACATTCCTGAATGTGTACAAGTTGGGCCCTTGGGAGAAGGATGGGCAATCTCCTCGCTTATGATATACGGCCTCTGAAAACTCTACAGAAGGTCAACTATGGGTCAATTCCAACTCAGTGGTGCACAACCACAACAATAAATTGGATTGAGGTAACTATGTAATAATATGCTTTGTAAACTGCGTGAAGCCCATATTCTATGCTAAGCTCTCAATTTAGTGGCATTTCTTTTAAGTCCAGAACCATCAGTCCATATAAGAACCCACTGTGGTGGTTATAACCAGGCAGCAACTCTAGAAATTCTCAAGCTCACAGCTACTAACCCTCTATCTGAAGTTCCTGAAGCTTTAACTCTAAACGGGAGGAGACTGGCCCTCTCTCTCCTCTAGAACTGCTTGTAGATTTGAATTGCTGGAAATGTGAGGCCTCTTGTTTAACAGCTCAATCAGTCATTGGGTATTTTCCATCTTCACTGAGGTTTTATCAAAATTAAACTATGGAATAAAAGGATCTAGAGTATTTCATGGGAAAAGTGCCTCCCAGATCCTCTCGGAGTTCCACCGGGGAGTGGGGATCAGGAGAGCGCCTAAAGGTGAGGAAGCGGAGTCTTTAACAGGCTTATTTTGGTCATGTCATCAGAAAAGACCAATCACTAGAAAAATGACATCATATCTGTTTAAGGAGAAGGCCACTGCAAATGAAGGAAACTCTCTATGAGGTGGACTGATGATACATTAGCTAAGACAGAAGACTCAAACAGATGAAAGTCATGGAGATGGCCCAGGAGCAGACAGTGTTTGTTCTGTTATACATAGGGTTGCTGTGAGCCAGACTTCAATAACCTCCAAAGAGAGCAATGGACAGAGTTTGACTTTCCAGATCTTAGAAGGTTCTCTTAAAGATGGCATTCTAATCTGTGTAATTTTCCTTTTCTGAGGCGAACTGGTTCTGCTAAATCTTGTTCTGCTATAGTCAGATGAGCTCTAAATGTAGTTCTTAATCCAACTGGTCACTGTTATCTCAAAGTACGTGATTTTGCCTCCTGCATGGCTCTTTGAAGCAGGTTCTCCATGTTCACCACAAAGCCATCAATCCTCTGTTACAATTTTAAACATGAAGTGCTCATTTTGAAAACTGAGATAGCAAAAATTAAGCCGATATTTCCCAGTCATGTCTATTGAACACTGGAGTATAAGTTAATAAAACCAAACTTATTGCTGTGAAATCAATTCTGGCTTGTGTCGACCATCCATCAAATTTCAGAGGCTGTAAGTCTTACATTTTTCCTTTGGAGCAATTGGATTTGAACTTCCAGCTTGTCAGTCAGCATCCCAAGACATAATCCACTGTGTCCCTAATGCCCCTTATGTAACTTAATAGATGTGCTATTACAAAAAAGGAATTGAAAGTAAATTTTTGCAAATTTTTCAAAATAAGAATCTGTAAGTACTCTCAATTCATTGGAAATTCATGGTAAACATTAGCACAGGAAAACGTTCTCAGAAACCTTGTTAAAATGTTTCGTTACCTTGGTTTGACTCAGTACTTCCCAATGTTGTTTGATCTCAGAACCATTTTTCATTTTGAGCAGCACACTGCTGCACTCACTCTGGATGGGTCTCTGGTTGGATCTGTTCTCAAGTGTCTGGGATCTGAGGAAGTTGGAGAGTTCCTCCTTTGCAGCATCTAGACCTGATCCTTCCACCAGCCGGTTCAGTGATTATGAGCATGTCCCTTCTCTTCTCATTTTGCAAGTTGACTCTAAGTTCCTTTCCAACTCGAGTCATGCTATCATCTAAACACATGGAATTGTGGGACCTCATGCCAGATACCATGATAAACTCTGCTTTTTATATAGCGTATCTGAATCATCCAGAAAGAAACTGTTCATAACATTTTTGAAACTATAGAAATATTAGACTAATAGAGACCAGTTTGCCTTCATTTGCTGATAAATCCTTGACAGTATCTCCTGGCACTGTATGATCATCAGCTTTTTCAGAACTTGGACGTTTTCCTTGACAACTCAGCTCACCCAGAATTATGGAAAAGCTTTATGGAAAGGCTTCTGGGTTCTCCACAAAGAGAGGCCTTATGTGCACCTCTACCTCTCTGTGATGGTTTGTTTGTCTCCAGGAAAAAAAAAAGTGATGATAATCTGCCCTTCATTCTTCTAGAACCTCTGGTTGGGATTGTTAGTCACCATGAGAGTAACTCTTTCCCCTGGGTGTGTAACGCAGGGCTCTAAGTCTTCAGCACTGTTGCTGGTTCTACTTCTTTCCTTCAGCTCCCAACTATTCCTGTAGCTCCTTCCATACTCCTTATTTTAATACTATTCCTGGCCGAGGGTGGATAAAGATTTCACGTCTTAAATGTGAAATAATCTTCTCTATTTCAATGGTGTTTGGCCTAATAATATTTCTTTTTCATACAATACAGAGCAGTTTAGCCTCTTTCTCTCTCATTGCCATCAAGGAAGCATTGACTCAGAACTGGCTCTCTGAGAGGCGATTGCCCATTTTTCTCCCCCAGATGCCACTGGTAGATTCAAACTTCAGGCAAGTTTGACCTGCCAGGGAGGTTGTTTAGGAGTTAGCATTTCAGCTCCCTGCAATTTTAGGCCACCAGAGCTCCCTGTTAGCAGCTAAGCGTTGAAATCAGACAGAGCTAGGTTTGAGAACCCAGCCCTGCCACTGACGCTGAGCATCCATAGCCGAGCTACTATTAGCTGATTCTCAGATCCTTCATCTCCAAAGGCTCACACTGCAAAGCTGGTAAGGCAAGACAAATGCTCAAGTTCTTAAGCTAGTGTCTGGGCATGTAACACGTTAAAAACAATTTATTTCAGACGTACATGCAAGACGATCCAAAAGAAAATCTGTCACAGTACCAAGGCCAGGAATCCTGCACAGCAATCAGAAAGGGTAACTGTAATTAGTGCTTGAAGCAAATGATCATTAGGTGGTCTGCAATATTAACGCGGGCCAGGGATCCGCCTTAATTAATACTGTCGTTGTTCATTATTGAACAGTGCCACCTAGTGGATGAATTATCCACATGCAGGCAGGGGCTATGAGGTTATGTCAGGTCACCTGGTCACACAAGTAAGAGGTGGTTTGACCATTCTGTTGATTCTGATTTCAGCTTCTTGGTATAGAGGTACGCTCAGAAGGAAGTCTGGCTCTTTCTGCTTATATACATTCCTTTCCATTTTCATGCAACTTTCAAATTGAAAAACAGACCTGGGGCTGGGAGAATGTGTTCTTTTTCTACCAACGCTGGTATTGGCTATACGATCTGAATTGAAGGTCAGAGCCACCTCTGACATTATTTAAAATGCTCCAGTTATGAGCTCTGATGATAAAGTCTGTAGTAAGCCAAGTTTCTAACCCAAAGGCCCCGTGTCTCTGACAGTTTGAATCCATTAGCTGCTCCTAGGAAGAAAGATGGATTGTCTTTGCTTTTAAGGCTGGGAAATGGAATGAGGTAGAACCAACATAAGGGCAGCGTGTTTATTTTATTTTATATTTTTTTATTGTACTGGCTTATTTACATAGTTTGAATACATTGGTTTTCACACAGAAACTTTCCCATTTTCTTCACCCAAATTGTATGACTCTATGATTCACACACACACACACACACACACACACACACACACACACACATCCCTGCACAACCACACCCTTCTGCTTTCACCTTTCCCCCTTGAATCCTCATACTCATTCTACAATGATGGTTTTACACAGTGTTCATCCTTTGGGCACTGAGTTAGTTCACTCAACATAATACTTTCCATTGCCTCCCAAGTTAGGTAGCAATTTACAAACTCATTGCTCCTGTGTGCTGCATAGAATTCCATTGTGATTATGAGCATAATCCATTATGATTATGATTATGTATAAATGTAATATAATCTCTCAATTCATTCTATCATAGTTGGACATCTGGGCTGTTTCCATAGTCTTGCGATGGTGAATAAAATTGCTATGAACATTGGTGTACAAGTTTCTGTTTGTGCCTCAGTTCTCATTTTCTCAAGGTATATTTCAAGCAGTAGAATCACTGGGTCATATGGAATCTCTATGTTCAGTTTTTTGAGAAAGCACCAAACTGTCTACCAGAGTGGTTGTACCATTTTACAATCCCACCAACAATGTGTAAGAGTTCCTACTTCATTACATCCTCTCTAACATTTATTGCTTGCTGCCCTGTTCAAACTTTGCCACTGCTACTGGAGTGAGATGGTATCTCATTGTGATTTTGATTTGCATCTCTCTTTTTGCCAGTGTTTTGGAGCATTTCTTCATGTATCTGTTGGCCATTTGAATACCTTCTTCTGTGAAATTTCTTTCCATGTGATTTACTCATTTTGTAACTGGGTTATCAGTCTTTTTCTTGTGGAGGACCAGGAGTATTCTGAAAACTTTCATTATGAGACTCTTGTCTGAGATAGTATTGCCAAATGTTTGTTTCCAGTTGGTAGGTTTTCTTTTTACCCTGTTGGGAAAATTGTTTGATGTGCATAGGGATTTAATCTTTAGAAGGTCTCATTCATCAATTTTATCTTTTTCAGGTTGTCTATTTCTGACTGTATTCAGCAGACTCTTTATGCCATAGACTAGAATGTCTAAGCTTGGACCCAGTTTGTCTATTATGAACTTTATGGTTTTAGGCTTTACTTCCAGGTCTCTTATCCACCTTGAGGTGATTTTTATGTATAGTATGAGAAGTGGATCCTGTTTCAGCTTTCTGCAGGTAGCAGTCCAGTTTTGCCAGCACCATTTGTTGAACAGGTTGTCATTTTCCCATTTGATAGGTTTTATTTCCTTGTCGGATATCAGTTGACTGTTGATAGTTTGGTCCATTTCTGGGTTCCTCAATTCTGTTCCATGTTTACGTCTGTACAATGTGCCTGTCATTGTGCCAGTACCATGCTGTTTTGGTTACTACTGCTGTGTAGTAGGTTTTGAGGTCAGGGAATTCTATGTCTCCAACTTCCTTTTTGTTTCTCACAAGTGTTTTGTTTATTCAAAGTCTCTTGTCTCTCCAAACAAACTTGACTATTTCCCTTTCAATCTCTTTGAAAAATGAATTTAGTAACTGTATTGGGATTGCGTTGAGCATGTAGATTGCTTTTGGTAGGACTGTCATTTTCACAATGTTGAGTCTTCCTATCTATGAACAGGGCATTTGTTTTGCAGAAATGTTCTGTAGTTTTCTTTGTATAGGTCTCTTGTATCTCTAGTTAGGTTCACTCCCAAGCATCTCAATTTGTGGTCAGCTAGTGTAAATTTTATAGCTGTCTGGGTTTCCGTCTCCGAGTTCTCTTCATTTCTATAGAGGAATCCCACTGATTTTTGGCTATTGATCTTATATTCTACCACTCTACTAAACTGGCCTACTAACTCTAACAGATTTTTTTGTTGACTATTTGGGATTTTATGTGTACACTATTATGTCATCTGCATATAGCGAGAGTTTAACAATCTCTTTGCTAATCTAGATTCTAGATGCCTTTTATTTCCTTTTCTTTTGCCATATTGAAGGACAATGAGTGTTGGGGTATACCTTAATATTTTATTTTCAATGTTCAGGAAGCTGGACTTTATGAGGATGAATGTGGCCTTAGGATTGGGAGAAGATTCATGAACAACCTTTGTTACACAGGTGATACAACTGTGATTGCTGAAACTGAAGAGGACATAAGGCATTTGATGCAGAAGGTCAAGGACTGTAGTGGATCAGTTGGCAGCACCATAATAGATGGGGAAGAGATTGAGGTTGTTAAAAATCACAGCATGCTCAATTCCACAATCCACACTTTTGGCACTAGCAGTCAGGAAATCAAAAGATGAATGACACTGGGAAAATCTGCCTGTCAGGGATCTCTCTAGAGTACTGAAGAGCAATGATGTCAGTCTGGAGACTAAGGTGCACCTGATCCAGAGCATGGTCTTCACAAGTACTTGAGTGCATCAGAGAACTGGACAATAATTGAGGATAATAGAAGATGGATCAATGACTTTGAGTTGTGGTGCTGGATAAGAATGTTGAACATATTGTGAACTGGCAGAACAAACTGGTCTGTACTAGAGAGGGTGAAACCAGTTTGCTCCCTGCAGGCACGGCTTTTGAGGATCTGTCTTACATACTTTGGAAATGTGGCCAAGAGGGACCATTCTTTGAAGTCCTTCATGATTGGAAGAGTAGAGGGATAGCACAGTAAAGAATGAGATAGATTGACTTAGTGACTGAAGCAATGGAATAAAGCCTGCTGGAGGTGATGAGATCGGCACAGGATAGGGCAGCTTTCAGAGCTAAGGTGAATAGGTTTTCCGTGAGTCGAGGCTAAATCAATGGAACATAACAACAACAACAACAACAACAACGGAAGCATATCCTTATCTGAAAATATTTCAAATCCCATCTTGCCCCACACCCTCCTCCATACTCCCTCCTCTTTGAAGGAAGTCAGGAAGGTCCCTGAGCACCTGTGCCGGTCCTATTTCTTTACATGTCACTTGCACCAACTACAGGATGAGGCTCATAGTTGGTATTGAAAAATATTTGATGTCTGTAAAATAAAAAAATAGTAACAATAATGCTAATGATCACAGAGATTACTGTTAAGTGTCACTCATGTTTCCAGGCACAGAAAATAAACTCTGTACATAGAGTCTCTCATTTAGTCTTAAAATGGATATCTTTTTCTTAATGGATGAAGTATTACTATTACTGGCCAAATAGAATTAAATACAATTTCTGAGATCTAGAAATGATATTTATAATTCAATAACTAGAATTTATCTGTCTAGCATTAAAATGTAATAACTAATTTAATTATCACTCTTAGACTACATGCTTTGTATAGATGTATGGAAAGTTATGTAAAATCTGTTTTCACAGATTTAAAAGGGATAATCTAAATATGAATATTGCCAAAGTCATTCGTCTCAGTTCTTGTCTAATTCTTGCCTAAATCCAAAAGTCTTACCTAATTCTACAGGCACAAGTGGTTAAAGTGCTCATCCACTAAATGTAAGGCTGACAGTCTGGATTCCCCCACCCCCACCCCTGTGGCACTGCAGAAGAAAGGCCTGGTGATCTGCTTCCATAAAGATGACAGCAAAAAGCATAAAACCTGAGCTACTGTGAGATAACTCTACTTCAACACAAAAGTCTCCATGAGTTGTCATTAACTTGACACTACAGATTTCGTCTAACTCTAAAGTTCATGTTCTTTTCACTTCGACACCTGACTTCCTTGTTGTTGTTGTTGTTGTTATGTGCCGTCAAGTCGTTTGCAACTCATAGCGACCCTATGTACAACAGCCCTAAACCCTGCTCTATCCTGTGCCAATCGCATTGCCTCTGACACACCCATCTCGATTACCCTCGTCACTGAATCAATCCACCTCATAGTGGGTCTTCCCCTCCTGTGCTGTCCCTCCACCCTCCCAAGCATGATGTCCTTCTCCAAGGACCTGTCTCTCCTTACAACATGTCCAAAGTATGTCAGACTAAGCCCCAGAATCCTTGTCTCTAAGGAGTAGCCTGGTTTAACCCTCTCTGGGATGAATCTATTTGTTTTCTTGGCAGTCCATGATACATTCAATACCCTTCTCCAGCACAGGAATAGAAAGAGCTTTCTTAATTCTTCCCTGAAAAATCCATACTTAGTTTTGTCGAAGCTTTGGAAACATGGTCTGCTCTCATTGGCCACATCTGTACTGGCGCCTAGAGAGCTCCAGTTTCGATGGTTCACTGATAGCTAGGTATGATTTACTGAGCTCTTACTATGTACCAGGGAGGGTTTGGAAGTTCCTCACTGAATGATGTAATATCACTATCCTGACCACAGCTTTCAAACATTGATGTGATTCCTATCTTACACTTGGGGAAAGCTTGGTGACTTCTCCAGAGTCACTTCATTCCTCAGAGCCTGACCTGCACCCAGACAGTCTACATCTAGAACACAAGCTAGCTACCAGTGGTCTCTGTGTGTATATGTTGGAAGTGGAGGGCGTCATTCTGAGGTGTACCTTTTACTGGAGTAAAAGTGAGGCTCTCAGAAAATCTCTGGTACAGCCATTGAGCAGAACAATTCCCAGAATGTTTAAGCTCAGAAACTGTGCCCAAGGAGAATCAGTTAGGGGGGACGCTGGGGCTTTCTGCAGCAACTCTTCCTTCCCTTCTGTTTGCAGCCCCGCAGCTTGTGGTTGCTCTTCAATTAGTTTCCATCTGTAGGAACAGCGATTCCCTAGAGATGCTCAGGCCAAAAAGAGAGACCGACTCAGCCAAAAATCCAAAAATAGCTTGACTGCAGCAGGCAAGCTAGTGATGGAGAGGAGGAAGCTTTTCCCTGAGAGGCTTGGACACTTCTCAAGGACCGCCCACTCAGTTTATGTAAGCAGCCTTCTCACTAAGGAATGCAGTGGTCTCACTAATCTAGGACAATCCTGCCAGCTACACGCTAATTAAAAGTTATTTAGGAGCTACCCACTAGCACCTAAGGGAAACCTGACACCTAGCTGATTCAATCCTTTGTCTTGACTCAGGCATTACCCCAAGGGCAATCACAAAGTCATAGTATCCATTCACGCTGCTCCCACCCTTTTTGAACCTTTCTTTCACTGGAGCAGACACTGATCAGTGTCTGGTCAGGGACGTTCTGGATTCCCTTACAATCATTCCTTGGTATTTTCACATTTGTATGTACTTACATAATTATGCCCTAATTTAATAAATACATGCTAAGTACCACCTCTGGGTCAGGTGTCAGGGCTGTAGACATGCATTAGTGTGTGGGTAAATGCTGAGCAATCAGCCACAATCTCACATATATTTTCCTTTACATTAATTAATAAGAGAGAAGTGAAGCAATAAATGACAGGAGCAATTTCTTTGGTGAATCAACAAATAGTTGGAACACTGGAGGAATATTGTTCTTGGATGCTCTTGATTGATTCATAGCAACCCTATGAACAGCAGGTTGAAATCTAATCTAACCTGTAATTGCTTAATTTTTTGTGTGCTCTCCTCATAATGCAACAATGACAGAAGCCATGCCATATTTTTAATCTGCATCGCCTCAAATCTAGAAAACTACAAGAAACAAGAAAACCTTGACTTGTAGTATTTGCCCATTTCAAAAGTAAATATTCCCACTGTGGGTAATTTTTTTTTTAATTTTAATGAACGTTTACAGAGATTTGGGATTTCCATTCATTCATTGTTGCATTTTTCTCCCTGCCCACCCCTCCCCAGCAGATCGCTCTTCTCTATGAAAAATAAAAGAAAAATTCTTTCATTGGTATATAATCATCCCCATCCCTACTCCCCCCCCCCAGTATACTCCACTATGCAACCTTCATTCTGGACTGTTGTCATAACCATAATACCCTATCATATATTGCTTTTAAACTATTCTCTCCCTCATCTGTTTCAATGCAGTATACATAATTTATCCAATTTTTCTCAGTCTTATCTCAACCCTGATGTCAGCCCCATTCTACAACAGTAACACTATTCAGTATTTGTTCTTTTGTGACTGAGCTATTTCACTCAGCATAATGTCCCCCAGGGTCATCCATTTTGAATAATATTGCATGAGTTCCTTGTTTTTCAAGGCAGTGTAGTATTCCATTGTGCAAATATACCACAGCTTCTCTATTCATTCGTTTGTTGATGGGAGCTTGGGTTGTTTCCAACTCTTTGCTATTGTGAACAAAGCGCGATAAACATGGGTGTGCATTATGTCTGCCTGGGTGACAGTTATGGTTTCTTTAGAGTATATTTCCAGTAGAGGAATTGCTGGGTCAAATGATATCTCTATTTGTTACTTTTTGAGAAAGCGCCATACAGCCTTCCACAGTGGTTGCACCATTTTACACTCCCACCAACAGTGAATCAGGGTTCTAGTTTCTCCACAACCTTGTGAGCATTTGTTGCTTGCTGTTCTGTTAAATTTTGCTATTCTTACTGGGGTGAGATGATATCTCATAGTTGTTTTGATTTGCATCTCCCTTAGAGCTAGGGGTTTTGAACATTTCTTCATGTGCTTGTTGGCCATCTGAATGTCTTCTTGCGTGAAGTGTCTGTTCATATCCTTTGCCCATTATTCAATTGAATTATTTACCCTACAGGGTGAAAATAAAAGCAATTGAGTAGGAAAAAAAATTGGCAATACCATCTCAGACAAGTGTCTCATCATGAAAGCTTACAGAATCTTACAGAGCCTCCAATTTGTAAACCAATTACAGAATGGGCAAAAGACACTGAAAGAATTTTCAAAGAGGAGGACTTTTGGATGGCCAACAGACAAATGAAGAAATACTCTAAATCACTGGCAATAAGAGAGATACATATCAAAACGACAGTGAGATACCATCTTACCTACGCTGCAGTAGCAAAGTTTAGCAGGGCAGCAAGTAATAATTGTTGGAGAGGATGTGGCGAGATAGGAATTCTTATACATTGGTTGTGGGATTGTAAAATAGAAGGCAGTTTGGTGTTTCATAAAAAAGCTGAACATAGAATTTCCATATGACCTAGCTATGCTACTGCTTGGAATATACCCGAGAAAATGAGAATTGAGACACAGAGACTTTTACACCAATGTTCAGAGAAGTATTATTTACCATCGCCAAGGACATGGAAACAGCCCAAATGTCCAACCACAATCAAATGGATTTAGAAATTGTGGCACAGTCACGCAGTGGAATATTACACAGCATGCGGGAGCAATGATTTTGTAAATTACTACCTAACACAGGAGAGACTAGAGAGCATTATGCTAAGTAAACAATGTCAGTCTCTTAAGGATAAATACTATATAAGACCATTATTGGAGAGTGAATGTGAGGGTACAAAGAGAGGAGGGGTCACTTAATCATTGGGTCACACAATTTAAAGGGTGGAGGGAGGGATCAGAAAAGTAAAGGGGAAAAAATCTAGTGTGAAAAACAATGTATATGAACTTTACGATCTCTATGTAATCCAGTATAAAGTAAAAAAAAAAAAAAAAAAGAAAAGATTGGTGATCTCTTTCTGTGCAAATGACAGCCAAGACAGCCCTATAAAGAAGTTTCACTCTGACAAAATTGGATGAGTATGGATCCAAATCAACTCAAAGGTCCCTAAGAATATAATATAGTCGAACTGAGGAGGAAAGTAGCAAAGTGTGTGAAATTCTCTATGTGGAGAAGTACAGTGTGCAATGGGAACTGTTGGGAAGCAGTTCAAATTACAGTTTGAGCTTGGGGAGAGCTTTCTGGAGAATAGTCTATATAATCTGAAATCTAAAAGAAGGAAAGTATTAGCTTTGTTGTTTACCGTCAGGTTGGAACCAACCCATAGCTGATCCTCCAGCAGGTTTCCAGATTTCAGAGACAGTAAATCACATGAGAGGAGATTCTCCATCTTTCTCCTTCAGAGCAACTGGTAGATTAGAACTATGCACATTTGGGCTGGCAGTGCAGCTCCGTACCACTTGACTGGAGTGGGAGATTTGGTCTAGATGGAGGAGCAATTTATGTGGAGTCTTAGATGAAGTCTGACACACAGCCTTCTAGAAATATCCAGCATTTTATTATGGCTGGAAGAAAGTGTTCAGGGGAAAGAGGAAAGGAGCCATAAATGGTCATAAAACTATATTAATGAGCTACATATGCATAGAGATAGAAAATGGGCTTGTGATTACTGGGAGCCAGGGTGAGGGAGCAACTGACTTTGAATTTATCAAGTTTAGAGATTCTATTTGCAGTGATGACAAAATTTTGGAACCACAGAGTGGTCATTGTTGTTCGGAATTGTGAATATAATTCATGTCACCCAATTGCACTCTTAAAAATTGAGAGTTCTATATTAAATCTATTTACTACAATGCATTTTTGTTCTTGTTTTTGCTCTATGTGTGCCACTTCACGATAGAAGCCCTTTTTTATTTACCACAATGCATTTTTTAAAGGATTTGTGCTAAAGATTATAGATACTCCTTGATAGCTTGTAAATACACAGGCACCCTGATTAGATTTCTGCTGTGGGAGAAAGGACTGGATGGGGCTCAGGGGAGGGACTGTATGGCAGACTAGGGAAAGAGATGAAGGTCACCTGTGTTGTGATAATGGCAAAAGGAGAATGGAGAACGATAGACAAAAACAAGAGTCACTTAGGCAGTTATTTGAGTGGGACAACATAAAATTGATTACATGTATGTTTGTAGGAGAAGATGTGAAGAATGATATTCAGAATACTGGCCAAAAACAACCCCTCAGATATGGAAATAAGAGATGGTAAAGAAGAAACAGGTAATTGACTTTAGGACGATATGTTCAGTTTCAGTCAGGCTCAATTTGAGAGATGTCTGAGAAGCAATAGCTAGGAAGCAGTTGCATGTGTGGGTTTGAAGCTTAGAACACAGAGTTGCGCTAGAACATAAATTTGGGCACCCTCAGCACCAAGATGCTCACCATACCAAGGGTAACTGAGATATCTGGACAATTTGATTCCACTGAAAGCTATCAATATTCACTCTGCCAGCACTTTCATTATTCTTTACATATTGTTCCCATTTTTTCGATTCCACATGGCAATCCCATGCATTTGGCATACTACCTACTTTTTTCATTATCACAGCTACCCTATAATTGGCCTAATGGTAAGAATCTGCACTGCAGTTCTGAAGGAAGCAGTTCAAATGCACCAGCTGCTCTGTGGAAAAAGGATGGGCAATCTCCCCTGTGGTTACTGCCTCTGAAAACCTATTGGGGTGTCAGCTATGGAGTGGTTCCAACTTGATGGCACACAATAATATCAACAGCACAACTCCATGATTTAAGTACTATTATTATATTCATTTTGAAGATAAGAAAATTGAGCCATCGTGAGGGCAAATACATTTTCAAGTCCATTCAATAAGTAGGAGAACCCAGATTCACAATCAATCTGGTACAAGAGTACACTCTTAACTGTAATATAAAGCTGCTATGTGTAATAGTTAAAGAACTTGGTCAATAACCAAAAGATTGGTGTTTGTAACATACCAGTTTCTCAACAGAAAAAGATGAGCAGTTTGCTTCTTTGAAAAGACAGAGTTGTGGAAACCCCACGCACCAGTATCTGTCCTATACAGTCACAATAAATCAGAGTCAGCTTGATGGCAGTGAGATTGTGCTGTATGCAAAGTAGAAAGACTAAGAATAGAAGACTATGCAGGACAGAGCTCCAAGGAAACAACTAATTAAATTACTGAAAAAAGAATTTACAAGGGAGACTATATGACCAGGAAGAAGAAAATATGAGACTTTTTAAATATAAGGTCAACTTCTTAAATATTTCTTTCTTTTCCACAAACATGGAAATTGATTTACTCACCTAAACCTATAGATATACTTTCCTTATTAACATCCTTTTCTGGTTATAAATGCAACACTTTATAAAAAATTTAAGTGCATTTGAGATGGCTAGGTTGGCACAGGATAGAAGAGC
>NW_006399880.1:9121860-9138975 GCF_000299155.1 Elephantulus edwardii | reverse complement strand
TATATATATATATAAAATCTGTTGGGAAGTAGGAGTAGTATCCACTTCCTAAATAACATGCCTCCAGAACCTCTATAAACTTGGATAAATGTCCATAGTTGTAGAGGGGCTTAAGGCCTTTTGTTCTTAGAGTCATGCTCGACTCGAAGGCAATCAACAAATAACAACAACAATAGGTATAATATATACATATTAACCATATATTGTAAAATGTTAAAATTAGGATGTATCTTAAAATCAGTAGTGTTTTAAAGTTAAATGATACATTTTGCACCTGAAAGAAAATTGAATGTTATCCTAGATAATATCTTATTGTTGTTATTTTTGAGTGCCATAGAGTCAATTCTGGTTCTCTGTGACCCCTTATGACAGAGGAGAACTGTCCAATATGGTTTTCTCGGCCGCAATATCTACAGAAGCAGACTACCAAATCATTGTTCTATGGAACTGCTGGGTAGATTCAAACACCAACCTTTGAGTTAGCAGCCAAGAGTCTAACTGTTGCATAATCATTTGTTGTTGTTGTCATTGTCAAGTTGCATTGAATATGACTCATAGAGACACTGTGAAAAACAGATCTGAAACCTACCCTATCCTGTGCTATTCTCATAATCTCTGACACAAACCTTCAGCCCATTACTTAAGTCACTGTGCCTGTCTATCTTGTTGAGGGTCTTCCTCTTCTTCATTGATCCTCCATCTTTCCAAGCTTCACCTAGTCACATGATCAAAGCATGAGAGATGAAGCTTCACGCTCTTTGCTTTCAAGGAACACTCTGGCTGCATTTTTTTGCAAGATGTATCTGTTTATTCTTCTGGCAGTCTTTGGGATATTCAGCACTCTTCTCCAGCACCACAGTTAGAAGACATCAGTTCTTCTTCTGTTATTCTTATTTATTGTCCATCTCTCAAATACATCACAAATGACTAGAAAATATTCTGTAAATTCTAGATATAAGTGCCTTCCTTGTCTGACATGTCATAACTAAATACTTTTTCCCAGTCTGTGGTTTCCCTTTTTACCCTGTTGGAGAAGTTTTTGGATGTGCACAGGGATTTGATTCTTGGAAGATCCCATTCATCTGTTTTACCCTTTCCTGATTGTAGATTTTCCAGGATGCTTGCAAGATTGATTATGCTATGGATTAGGGATTCTAGAGTTCTTCTAAGCTTTTCTTTAATGAAGTTTATAGTTCTTGGGTTTAGTCCTAGGTCCGTGATCGACTTTGAATTGGATTTTGTGTATGGAGTGAGATGTGGATCTTGCTTGAGTTTTCTGCAGACAGTTTTCCAATTTCCAGCACCAATTACATCTCCTTGTCCAAAATCAGTTGACCATACCTAGATGGGCTAATTTCCAGGTTCTTAATTCTATTTCATTGATCTATGTGTCTGTAATTGTACCAGTACCACACTGTCTTGATCACCACAGCAGTGTAGTAGGATTTGAAATCAGGGAGTGAGATGCCTCCTTCCTTGTTTCTCTTTTTAAGGAGTGCTTTGCTTAATCTGGGCCTCTTTCTATTCCAAATGAAATTGGAGATAGCCTTTTCCATATCGTTGAAGAATGGAATTGGTATTTGTATTGGGATTGCATTGAATGTGTAAATTGCCTTTGGTAGTATTGCCATTTTCACAATATTGTGTCTTCCTATCCATGAGCAAGGGATATTCTTCCACCTCTCCAAGATGTTTTGTAATTTTCTTAGAATAGATCCTTTGTGCTTCTGGTTAGGCTTACTAAGTATTTAATCTTGTGATTATCTATTGTGAAAGGTACTGTTTTTCTCAGCTCCAGTTCTATATTCTCTTTGTCACTGTAGAGAAATCCAACTGATTTTTTTTGGTATGTTGATCTTGTATCTTGCCACTTTGCCGAATTGGTCAACTATGTCCAGTAGTTTTCTTGCTGAGTCTTTAGAGTTTTCTAAGTATACTATCACATCATCTGCATAGAGAGATAATTTTACCTCCTCTTTGCCAATTTGGATACCTCTTATTTCTTCCTCTTCTCTTATTGCTATTGCTAAGACTTCCAATACAGTATTGAATAGGAGAGGTGATAGTGGGCATCCTTGCCTAGTCCCTGTTCTCAAGGGGAATGCCTTTAATATCTCTCCATTGAGAACAATGTTGGCTCTCTGGTTTGCATATATATTTTTTACTCTGTCGAAGAAATTCCCCTCTAATCCTATTTTGTTGAGTGTTTTTTGTCAAAGGCCTTTCAAGATAAAGGTAAATAACCCAATTGAAAAATGGGCACAAGATATGAACAGATACTTCACAAGAGAGATGCAAATCAAGACAACTATGAGATATCATCTCACCCTAGTAAGAACAGCAAAATTTAACAGAACAGCAAGCAACAAATGCTGGCAAGGTTGTGGAGAGACTGGAGCCCTTACTCAGTGTTGGTGGGAGTGTAAAATGGTGTAACCACTTTGGAAGGCTATATGGTGCTTTCTCAAAAAGTTGCAAATAGAAATATCATTTGACCCAGCAATTCCACTACTGGGAATATAACCTAAAGAAACCATAACTGCCACCTAAGCAGATATATGCACACCCATGTTTATTGTGCCTTTGTTTGCAATAGCAAAGAGCTGGAAACAACCCAAATTCCCATCAACTAGTGAATGGACAGAGAAGCGCTGGTATATTCACACAGTGGAATACTATGCAGCACTGAAAAACAAGGAACTTATTAATTATTGTGCAAAATGGATGACCCGGGGGGAGATTATGCTAAGTGAAATATCTCAGTCACAAAAGGATGAATATTGCATAGGGCTACTGTTGTAAAATGGGACTGACATCAGGGTTGAGGAAAGGAGAAGGAGGGGACGAATGATGTATACTGCACTGAAACAGATGAAAGAGAGAATTGTTTAAAAGGGGTATATGATTGGGCATTCTTGTCATGACATGAGTCCAGATTGAAGGCTGCACAATGGAGTGGACTTGAGGGGGAAGGATTGCATAACAATGAAAGAGTTTCTTTTACTTTTCAAGGAAATGATTGAATTGGGGGAAGGAATGAGTAGGGAGAAAAGTGCAACAATGAATGACTGGAAACCCTAAGTCTCTGTAAAATTTTATTAAAATTAAGTTAAAAAATAAATTTTATAAAAACTAAAGCAAAAAAATCAAGTGACCAGAAAGACCTGAACCAGGTACACCTTAGTCTTCAAATTGACATCACTGTTCTTCATAATTTTGGAGAGATCCCTGACAGCAGACTTGCCCAATGCAGTACATCTCCTGATTTCCTGACTACTGGTACCAAAGGTGTTGATTGTTGAGCAAGATAAAATTATCGACAGCTTCAACTCTTTCTCCATCTATGATAATGTTGACTGTAGGTCTTGTGGTGAGGATCTTTGATTTCTGGATGTGCTGTAATACACAAGAAAGGCTGTACTCTTTGATCTTTCACAGCAAGCACTTTCAGCCAGTGAAGTTGGTCATCTGCATAATGCTGGTTGTTGAGGAGTCTTCCTCTGATCCTAATGCCACATTCCTCTCCACAGAGTTCAGCTTTGTGAATTATTTAATCAGTATGCAGATTAAATACATATGGAGAAAAGATACAACCTTGATACTCTTTCTGGTTTTAAAAACCATACAGTTTTCCCTTGCTCTATTTGGACAACAGCTTTTTGGTCTAGGTGTAGATTTCACATGAACATAATTAAGTGTGCTGAGATTCCCATTCTTCCAATATTAGTCATACTTTGTTATCATCCGCATAGTTAAAGGCCTTTGAACAGTCAATATAACACAAATATACATTCTTGGTTTTCTCTGCTTTCAGCCAGGATCCACCTGACATGAGCAATGATGTTCCTAGTGCCATGTGGCCTCTTCTAAACCTAGCTAGAACTTCTGGCAGTTCCCTGTCAGTGTACTGTTTTAGCCATTTTTAAATTATCTTCAGCAATATTTTGCTTGCATGTGATATTTATGATATTGTTTGATAATTCCTAAAGTAATTCTTTTGGGTGACCCCTCTTGGGAATCAGGACAAAGATATATATCTTTTTCAATCAGTTGGCCGGGCAATTGTCCTCCATACTTCCTGACATAAAATGGTAAGTGAATCCAGGACGCACCTGCTAGTTGAAGCATGTCAATTGGTATTCCAGTGATTCCTTGGGCCTTAATATTATCAATGCCTTCAGTGCAGCTTGCACTTCATCCTTCCTGCATCACTATTGGCTCTTGTTCATATGATACTGCCTGAAATTTTTCAACTAAAAGTGAAACTGAAAGTGTCAACTAATTATTTTTGATAAAACGATTCTAATTCTTTCCATCTTCTTTTAATGCTTCCTGGACCATTCTAGATTGTGCCCATAGCATCATCTATCAGTATTGAAATTTGAGACTTGAATTTGTTTTTCTATATTTTCAGGTTGAGAAATGCCAAGGGAGTTCTGTATTTTTTATTCTCAAACTCCAGAAGCTCTCGGCACATTTTGTTATACTATTTTGCTGTATCTTTTTGATATGTCCTTTGAAATCTTCTGTTCAGCGCTTTTACTTAAGCATCTCTTCCTTTTGTTTTGGGTTCTCAAAGTTCTAATGCAGTTTTTTCATAGTCTTCTGACATCCATTTTGGTTTTTCTTTCTCTTCCTTCTTTGTAATGACCTTCTGCTCTCCTGATGGATGGTATTTTTTATGTTACCCACAGTTCCTCTGGTCTTCAATCATTGATGTTCAATGCCTCAAACCCATTCTTGAGATGATTCTTAAATTCAACTAGGACAGACTCAAGGTTTTTGGCTCCTGCGGACTAGCTAAGGAATAAGGAATTTTCTTCAGATTCAACTTAAATTGTACATGTGTAATTGATGGTCTGTTCCATAAAGGGTACCTGGTCTGGTTTTGACTGGTGATACTGTGTTTCTCCAATTATTCTTTCCACATTATTCTTTCCTGTGCAGTCCATCAGGTGACATTTGCATGTATTGTTTGAAAAAGCTATGAATAAATTATTGGATGCATTAAGTTAAGTCAGTCTATGTCTGGCCTCATTTCTGTCACCAATCCATACTTTCCAAGTACAATTCCTTCCTCATTGTTTCCAACAATTGTGTTCCAGACACCAGTAGCTATTAAAACATGTTTGGTCATTTTTGAACTGCAAAAGTTGGTAGAAACTCTCAATATTTTCTCCTTTGACTTTAGTTGTTGGTGCATATATCTGAATAATAGTCATATTAACAAGTCTTCCTTGTATGTATATGGATAGTTTCCTATCACTCACAGCCTTGAACTTAAGGATGGATCTTGAAACTTCCTTTTTAATTTCAAAAACACCACCATTCTTGTTCAGTTTTTCAATCCAGCAAAGTAGATCACATGATTATCTGACTCAAAATGGTCCATAGTAGTCTGTCTTGGTTCACTGATGCCTAGAATGTCAATCTTCATGCATTCTATTTCATTTTTGATAACTTTCAGTTTTCCTCTATTCATACTTCATACATTCCATATTCTAATTACTAATAGTTGTTTTCAGCTGTTTCTAATCATTTTTTTAGTCACTTCCTATCTGGGCTTTACCTCTAATACTAAAACTATACATCCCTATACTACAGCTCTAATACATCACACTGTTTATTGAGTTTTCAAATGCCTGTAGTTTCATAAATAGATGGCCAATCCTTCTTCCTAGTCAGCCTTAATTTAGGAGCTCTGTTGTAACCTCTACAACATGGGTGATCTTCCTGTTACCTAAGACACAGGTGGCACAGATTCCAGCATTAGAATACTCCACAAGCGTACCAGTTACAGTAGACTAACAGACAAGTGCTGTACTATTGTTTGTTGTTGTTGTTGTTGTTGTTGTTGTTATGTGCTGTGAAGTTGCCTGCAACTCATAGTGACCCTATGCACAACACCTCTAAACCCTGCTCTGTCCTGTGCCAATCTTATTGTCTCTGATACACATATTTCCATTCCCCTAGTCACACTGAATCAATCCATCTCATCCAGGGTCTTCCTCTCTTGCGCTGTTCCTCCACTCTCCCAAAAAGGATGGCTCCCTCCTTGCAACATGTCCAAAGTATGTCAGACGAAGCTTCAGAACCCTTGCCTCCAAGGAGCAGCCTGATATAACCCTCTCCAGGACAAACCTGTTTGTTCTCCTTGAAGTCCATGGTATATTCAACACTCTTCTCTAGCACCACAACTCCAAGGCATCAGTTCTCTTTCTATCATCCCCAGCTGTACTATTAGGAACAAATAATAGCCAGACCTGTACACATCCAAGATGTAAACTAATTAGTACATGTGAATTATTCCCCAATAATCAAACTGATAGATAAGTGTTGTACCTCTAAAAGCAAACCATAAAGACAACTAGGCATACAAATATCATGCCACAGGATATCCTTTACAGACCTCAGGTGGTGCCTGTGGTAGCACAGCAGGATGGGGTCCTGGATGGGGGATATTGGTACAGACATTGGCTCAACTTGATCATTAGTACTGGTTCTTAGCACTGGATTTTAGTACTGGTCAGAAGGCTGCTAGGACCCAAGGCCCAAAGGCACATAGTGAGGCCTGGCCTACCTTCCTTGTTGCCAGAAGACCTCTGCTCCACTAGTCAGGTTCTTCTATGGGGCTTCAGCTGTCCTTGTCACTGCCTGAAGACCTCTGCCCCAGGTCTCTGGATCCTGGTGATACCTAGTCTCCAACCCTTGTTGTCCTTTAGATCTGGTGAAATTTTGAAGACTACAAAATTCACTTATTTCAAAGCACAAAATGAACTGAAAGAAACACAGAGAAGGGTCCATTTTTTTTTGTTTCTGCCACTGGTGGCAGACAGCATCTCAGGTTGCTTGTGTACCTTTCCAGAAATATTTTAAAAGACATTGCAGAAAATATTGTATATTCTCCCCCCTGTGGTAGTCTTGAAATAGGTAACCTTTAGTTTGTTTATGTATGTATGTATGTATGTATGTATGTATGTATGTATGTATGTATGTATTTATATGATCTCTGGTGGCTTAGTAGTAAAAAACTGGTTGCAATCCCACAGGCACATGGTTTGAATCCGCCAGGTGCTCTGCGGGAGAAGGGTGGACAATCTCCTTTTATGAGATTTATTGCCTCTAAAAATCCACTGAAGGGACAGCTATGGATCACTCCCAAGTCATAAACTCGGATTTACCACAATTTATCAAAAAACTCATCTATCGATGTACAAAGTTATTTTCAATCTTTTGTAAAAGTAACAATGTTGTGATAAATAATCTCAGTAGGTTAATCCCTGGATTTGGTGATTATTTTAACATTTCCAAATTGATTTCCATAAATGTTGTTCCCATTTGTAATTCTTCAGAAACGTAAAATATTATTTACCTATATTATTTTTTGGGAGCTCTGGTAAGTGCTTAATGGTAAGGAGTTGTGCTGCCAACCCAAACGTGTATGTATGGTTCAAATCTACTAGCTGCTCCACAGGAGAAAAATAAGCAATCAACTCCTGTGCAATAGACTATCTCTGAAAACCTGCTGGAGGATCCAGAAGTTGATTCCAATTAGACAGTATGTAACAACAATAATAACATTATTTTTATAAGAGTATATACTTAAACCTTTATGTTTAATATATCTTATTTGTGAATTTCTCTGGATGTGCAGAGAAGTTGCCAAGGACAGAGAGTTCCTGTATGCCTCTCACTTAAATTTTCCTAATGCTAGATCTTATGTTACTGCTATGCATGCATGCTTTTAGAATACTCTCAAATTCAATCTAATTTTGTAAATTATTACCTAACTTGGGAGGGACTGGAGAGCATTATGCTGAGTGAACTCAGTCCCACAAGGACAAATATTGTATAAAACTATTACTGTAGAATGAATATAAGGGTCCAAGGGGGTGGGGGAGGGTGGAAGCAAAGAGATGAGGATGTGCAGGGCGAGGGGGGATTAATCATGGGGTTGTACAGTTTGATGAGGGGGTGAGGGAAGAACCTGTTCTCAAAAACAATGTATTCAAATTTTGTAAATAAACTAGTATATAAAAACCAAAACAAAAATAAAAAGTCATGCATTTGAAGTCACCTGTTATGTTAGCAGGAGGCAGTCCTTGGAAAAAGAGATGGAGGTCAGTTAAACAGGATGACCTTAGTAAGACCAACCGACAAGTCATCTTCCCTGTCTGTTTTCTGGTTTCTTTGGAAAGTCCCTATGGTTTGGTGTCAATCTGCCCTTCATCTGTGCTTGCTTGATCCATTCTTTTAACTGTTAAGAGATTGGCTCACGTTATAGCCTACTGTCATCATGACTCATTAACATAACAGAAAATGTATTCCCAATGGGATTAGAGCCACACGCATAGAAATGAAGAATTACAAAACATATTTTAGGGGGAGGAAACACAATTCATTCTATCTATAACACTCCCTAAAGTCTGTTTAGGAAACTAAGTTGGGAAACAAAGTAAGCCTACTGAAAGATCAGTACATACATCTGACTTCCTAAAACCTTCCAATGATTTTCCAATCTCAAGTAGAGGAAAAATTGATGTTCTTTAAAATGAGCTCATTCTACTTGAATTACTTTGGTTTCTTGCTTTTTTCTCAAAATAGACTCTGCACACTCCCATACCTCTATCCTTATTATTTTGAGCATCTGTCACATCTATCACTTTCTGGAAGGTATGTTGTTGTTGTCGTTATGTGCCATCGAGTCACTTGGGACTCATAGCAACCCTCTGTACAACAGCTCTAAACTCTGCTCTGTCCTGTGCCAATCGCACCATCTCCGATACACCCATCCCAATTACCCAAGGTATAGATTTAGAAATTTATCCTTATACGGATACCAGAATAAAAAAAAAAATCAGTAAATACTACCATAATGGGATAAAAAGATAATAATGTTTAGAATTAGCAAAACGAGACTTCAAAACATAAAATTGTACATCTTACGTATTTCCCTTGTTTATTTTATGTCTCCCCAACTGAGATCTTAAGGTCCAGAAAATATAGGCAGAGACTTTTGCCTCTTTTGTTCTCTACAGCATCCCTGATGCCATCGCTATACCTAGCACCTTTGCACGGATAATTTAACTCCTCTCCTTCCTTTTGATCTGCTCTTCATCAGGCCTCTATGAGTCAAAGCCAACTTGACGTCACCTAGCACACACATAATACCTTCATTCTTACTCAAGTTCCTTCATACTGAGGTTTGGTTTTTAAGGGGAATTTTAGAGTGATAAATTTTCTTGGTTCTTATGATCAAAACTTTCTATTTTGTCATAATTCTTAAAGTGAGAGTTTGGCAGGGTACTACTCTATGGGGACTGTTAGAATTTCTTCGACAGCTTAAGTCAATTATTCCATTAAATGTTTTCTGTTCTTCAATATGGTTGTGAAAAATTCATCTGTTGGTCTGACATTCTTTGACAAGAAATCATTCTTCTCTCAGAGAATTGTTTTCCCACAGTGATTTTTTTTTTACTTTTAACCAGATTCTGCTATTTGACTATATGACAAAATATGTACATATATGGAAGGAGGATTGCACTGAGCAAGCCTGCAGTAAGAGATACTTTCATATTAGTGAGGAGTAAGGATGCCAGTTTACAGACTAAGGTGTGCCTGATTCAGGTCATGATCTTTCAGTCACTTGCTATATATCTGAGAGCCAGACAATGAATAAGGCTGACCTGAGAATAATTGATGCCTTTGAGCTCTAGTGTTGGAGAAAAGTGCTGAATATCTCTCACCCCTATGGATTTCTAAAAAACCAAGCAGATATGTCTTGGAGAAAGTGTACCCAGAATGTTCCTTGGAGGCAAAGATAATTAAGCTTTATCTCTCTTACACTGGGCATATTGTTAGGAGAGAATATTCCCTGAGGAGGGACAATATAATTGGAAAGGTGGAGGGTAGGTGAAAAACAGGAAGACATGTAAAGAGATAATTGACACAGTGACTGCTGCAATGAACTTGGGAATGTCAGAAATGATGAGGATGGCACAGGATAGGACAGGGTTCAGATTTGTTGTTTATAGTGTTGCTATGAGTCACACTTGACTTGATGGCACCTAACAACAACAAAGGAGAGAGGGCCCTGCTGTAACCTCAGCTAATGTATTTAACATTTGTTAGATGCTATCTAGTTCTATCTTATCCTTAATGTCAGGGGATTTTTTTTATTAAACATTTTTCACTTAGAGAATACTATTAATTTACAAAGAGTTTTAAGAAATAATAGTTAAAAACCTTTTGTACTCTTCATGCAATTATCCCAAATGATAATCTGTTGTAAAATTCTAGTATAATATCACAACTATAAATTGACAATGGCACAAAGAAAAGAAACATAATATTCCAATCTCCTCTAGAACATAGAGAAGATTACAAAAAGGAAAGAAATGATAAGGCAAGAGAGCTGAAGATTTCACAGGACCGTTCAAGAAGACTAAGAAAGTGTCATCATTTAATGTGCAATGAGCTGGAGTTAGAAGAGATGCTCAGTGTTTCCCAGTCTGAAAAAGTTAAAGAAAAAAAAAATTGAGCTTCAGTTTACAATACTGAATATTCTATGGGCAAAATGCTGAATGATAAAGGAAGCTTCGAAAGATAAAAAGAATACAAAGAATCACAGAACCAAGAAGACGTGGTTGGAGTGTTTCATTTCAGAAAACAGTATGCAATCAAGAACCAATGATACACAACGAAGAGGTCCAAAATGCACTGAAGACATTGGCAAAAAACAAGGCCTCAATGGACAGAATTGGTGGAATACCAATTGAGATGTTTCAGCAAACAGATTCTGGGTGTGCTCAGCAGTCTATCTATATCAAGACCCTTGGCACATGGTGGTAGAAGATCCATATATGTTTTCTTTCCATGATAAAAGCTGGTCCAACCAAATGGTAAAATTATCTAGCAATATCATTATTTTCATTATGTTGCTGTTGTTGTTAAGTGCCATCAAGTCGCAGGCAACTCATAGCGACCCTGTGAAGGAGAGTCCTCAATGCTTGGGTGCCTTTCATCCTCTCTCCAGGTTCATAGGTTTCCGGAGGCAAGCTATTACAGAAGTGGAAGCCACTCCTCCTTCCAATATTTTCATTATAAATTTAAAAAATTTTGGTGACGCTTGAAAAAAACAACTGGGATGTACATTGATGAACTACTGCCAGGAAATCAAGTTGGATTCAGAAGTGGCTGTGAAACAAGAGATAACTGCTGATGTCAGATGGATCTTATCTGAAGGCAGAGACTATCCGAAAGATGTTTACTTGTGTTTTATTGACAATGCAAAGGCATTTGGATAGCAAAAAAAGGAGCAGGAATTTCAGAATACTTAGTAGTTGCATTCTTGGGAAACCATGAAGCAGTTATTTGAACAAAACAAGGGGATACTGTAAGGATTAAAATCAGGAAAAGCGTGTGTCAGGATTCTATTCCTTCCTCCTATATATTTAAGCAAATAATTCAAGAAACTGGACTATATGAAGCAGAATGTAACATCAGAATTGGAGCAAAACTCATCAACAAACTGCATTATACATACAGAAAATGAAGAAGACTTGAAGCATTGACTGAAGAAAATCAAAGACTATAGCCTGCATATGGATTGTATGTCAGTATCAAGAAAACAAAACAAAAATCCTCACAACTGAATCAATAGGCAACATTATGATAGATGAAGAAAAGAAACCGTTTTAGACAAGGGTCTCATATCAAAAGTTTACAGGATCTAAGATCAGAGACCAGTAACACAATTACAAAATGGTTATTCCTTGAAGGAAATTTTTTTTTAATGGCAAATATTTTTAAACTCTGTCTCACATCATTTGGGCATGTTGTCAGGAGGGGCCAGTCCTTGGTGGTGGACATTATTCTGGACAGTGCAGAAGAGGAAAGACCCTGGATGAGACGGATTGACACAGTCACAGTAACTGGGATATGGTGTTATCTGTGTTGGAGACAGTGAGATTGGCTCAGGATAAGGCAAGGTTCAGAGATATTGTGCATAGGGTTGTCATGAGTCCCAATCAACTCGACAACACATTACAACAACAAACAACAATAAATTTCCACTGCCAGGAATACATTGCAAGTACAACAGAACTAAGGCATTAGTGAAGATTTGTACGCTGATGTTCACACCAGCATTATTCACAATAGCAAGAACATGGAAACAGCCCAGATGTCCTTCAAAAAAGAAATGGATTGAGAAACTGGTACATGCACATGACGGAATATTATGCAACACTCAGGAGCAACAATTTTGAATAATACTGTATAGCATGGGAGAGGCTAGAGAACATTATGATGAGTAAATTAACTCAGGCTCACAAGGACAAATACTGAGTAAGACCATTATTGTAAAAATGGAAGGGTAACTAGTAAAATGTGTATAAATGTCCAAAGAAGGAAGATTAGAAGGAAAGGAACTGCATGTAGGGAGGAACAGGGGGAAATCACTGAGTTGGCCACAGAGTTTGGTGGGTAAGAGGGGGAAGGTGAAGGAATTAAGAAATATCCAGTGGGGATATGAAAAGATGGGGTAATAGTGAGCATAGGTCAGTGATAATTAAGTTTATAAAACACAATGTGTGAACATGCTTGTTGAAACACAATGTGAATGGAGACTTCAACAGGTCCTTCAAATCCCTTCTCATACGTGCATCCGTGTGCACACGCCCCTCCCATTGACCACTCCTGCTGGGGCGCCTTTCTGGAAATATTCACAGCTAGACTCCTGGCCATGTGCACAGGGCCCGTGTGGTGCACTGTTCTGCCTGCCCAACCTGACACTACCTGAAATTCCACCAAAGCCTGGCTAGCCCAAAACAGAGCTTTGGAAATAAAAAGAGATGTACAACATGAACTTCAGATTTCTGAGCAGTAAAAACCTAAAATATAACTATGCCAAGGATTCTGTGAATAATACTATAAATCTTAAACATGCATTTTTAAAAAATTATTGAAAGTAGAACTACTTGTTCTTAAGCATCTAATATAACGTTAACTATGAAAGCAGGAGTGGCATCCACTTAAATAACATGCCTCTTAAAATCTATGAACTTTGATAAATATCAATAGTTGTAGAGGGGCTTCAGGAATTTTGTTCATAGGGTTGCTATGAGTCGTGCTCGACTTGAAGGCAATCAACAACAACAACATGAAAGGAGGTACTCGACAGATAAGAACTTCATCGTTGACAATTAACCATGGTTTGACCAATGTGTCTTGTAAACTGCCAAAACTTATCATCAGCTTCTCTAATGTGGTTTTAAGGATGTTTGCTTCCTTTTGAGTATTATGTGAGGTGAATTTATTGGCATGTCTTCTACCGTTAGAATGCTGGTCTATTTCTCTGAGTAAGCTTTGATTACAATGGTGAATGGAGGTCATAAATAAACTATAATAAAAGACACATTGATAGTGGGGGGGGGGAAGAAATACAGTGTGAATGGGTTAGAAATCCAAAAATTATTAATAAGACAATAATAGAAATAAAGGAAATAGTCACTGAACCCTGTTGTTGTTGATTGCTGTTGAGTCGAGTACGACGCATAGTGACCCTAGGAACTAAAGACCTGAAGCCTATCAAATTGTCATTTATCAAAGTTCATAGAGTTTCCAGAGGCATGTTCTTTAGGAAGTGGATGCCACTCCTGCTTCCAACACTGACCACTAATCTTAAAAGCAAAACAAAACCAAAACTTAACACTAATCTTAAAATAAAAAAAACAAATGTACTGGGAAAATTTGCTGTTTATGAAATCTTTAAAGTGATTAAGAGCAAAGAAGTCAGTTTAAAGACCAAGGGGTGCCTGACACAAGTCGTGGCACTTCCAATTGTTTCATATGGACGTAAAGGTTGGACATTGAACAAGAAAGACAGAAGAATTGATGTGTTTGAATTGTGGTGTTAGAGAAAAGTACTGACTATCCATAGACTGTCAAAGAAAAACAAATCTATCTTGGGCAAGTGTAGCTAGATTGCTTCTTAGAGGCAAAGGTGGTAAAACTTCCTCTCAGTTTTTGGAAAACAAAACATGATGTTTGGAAAAGTAGAGGGTGAGTAAAGGGGAGGAAGACTTGCAAAGAGATGGATTTATGCAGTGTCTGCAACAATGGCTTACTTGAGCATGGCTGAGCTTGTTAAGATAGTGCAGGATAGAGCAAGGTTTAAATCTGTTGTTCATGTTATTATTGTTATGTGCCATTGAGTCACCTGTGACTCCTAGTGATTCTATGCACAATAGCTCTAAACATTGTCCTATCTTAAGCCGTTTTTACTGTCTTTGATACACTTAACCTCATTATCCCAGTTACTGTGTCATGATGTCAGTCTGGAGACTAAAGACCCCTGATCCAGGCTGTGGTCTTTGCAATTACTTGCTATGCATCAGAGAGCTGGACAATGACTAAGGATGACAGGAGAAGAATTGATGCCTTTGAGTTGTGGTGCTAGATGAGAGTGTTGAACATACTCTGGATGGTCAAGAGAACAAATAGGTTTGTCTTGGTGAGGATGAAACCAAGTTGCTACTTAGAGGCAAAGATTTCAAAGCTTCATCTCACCTACTTTGGGCGTGCTTCCAGGAGGGACCAATCCTTGGAGAAGGACATTATGTTTGGGACAGCACAAAAGGAAAACACCTTGGATTGTTCATAGAGTTGCTATGAATTGTAACCTGCAAGATGACACTTAACAACAGCCACCAATTATTAGATGCTTTATCTCTAGCTAGCCCACCTGCAGCTTTACCATCCATTCGTCTTTAGACATACCGTATCTAACCCTTCTCTCTTTTGCATGATTTAGCTTTCTTAATCTTCTGCCTGCCTTGATTCTCTGCATAATTCTGAGAGATGATGGCTAACTAAAACAAATTCTGAAAAAAGATAATTTCTATTTCTTCTTGTTTGAATAGTCTTCAGTTATTGCCACAGATTTCCCAGCAGTCTCACAGAGATCTGGTCTATGACGCTCACAGACATCCCTTGAGCCTTGTGACTTTTTGAGTGCCTATTGATGTCTATCTGTGTTTCATGGATTATGCAAAGGCGTTTGACTGTGTGGATCATAACAAACTGTGGCTGACTCTGAGAAGAATGGGAATCCCAGAACATTTAATCGTGCTAATGTGAAACCTATACTTGGACCAAGAGGCAGTCATCAGAACAGAGCAGGGTTCAAAATTGGGAAGGGTATACACCAGGGATGTGTCCTATCTCCATACCTTTTCAACCTGTATGCAGAGCAGATTATCTGAGAGGCTGGGCTCTTTGAGGAGAACTGTGGCATCAGGATTGGTGGAAGATCTATTAACAATCTGCATTATGCAGATGACACAACCCTGCTTGCTGAAACTGAGGAGGACCTCATGCACTTGCTTCAGAGGGAAAAGGACTGCAGCCTTCAGTATGGACTGAGGCTCAGTGTCAAGAAGACAAAGATTCTCACCACTGTACCAATTGGTAGAATCAGGATGGATGGTGAAGAGATTGAGATTGTTCACAGCTTCAGTTTGCTCAGTTCCACAGTCAACACTCTTGGCACCAGCAGCCAGGAAATAAAAAAATGTATCGCGATGGGAAAGTCTGCTGTTAGGGACCTCTCCAAAGTTCTCAAGAGCAATGGTGTCTCTGGAGACTAAGGTGTGCCTGATACAGGCCATGGTCTTTGCAATCACTTGTTATGCATCAGAGAGGTGGACAATGACTAGGGAGGATAGAAGGAGAATTGACGCCCTTGAGCTGTGGTGCTGGAAAAGAGTATTGAATGTACCCTGGACTGCCAAGAAAACAAACAGGTTCATCCTGGAAAGGGTTAAACCAGGCTACTCCTTGGAGGCAAGGATTCTGGGGCTTCGTCTGACATACTTTGGACATGTTGTAAGGAGAGACAGATCCTTGGAGAGGGACATCATACTTGGGAGGGTGGAGGAACACCACAGGAGGGGAAGACCCTCTATGAGGTGCATTGATTCAGTGACTGGGGTAATCAGGATGGGTGTGTCAGAGGCAATGAGATTGGCACAGGATAGAGCAGGGTTTAGGGCTGTTGTACATAGGGTAGCTATGAGTCGCAAACGACTCGACGGCACATAACAACAACATTGATGTGTTAAGCAAGTGTCAGATCTGAACTGTTTTTTCTTTTTCACATTGAATTCCTTGGTTATTTATGGTCAATTTTGTACTCAGGCTTTGTTATTTTTCCTCACCTGTCTGGCATCAGTGCTGGGAAAAGGTCCTTTTTTTCAAGCCTTTTTCTGTATGTGTCCTTTTACTTTATGTTGTGCTGTCTAAAAGTATTACTTTTCCTAATAAAATCATAGGGTAGAACAAAGGCACTTGCTCTATAAGCCTTTTGTTTGAGTCAGCCTTACAAACCAGCGAGTTTGCAGTCACCAGAGCAGCTTTCATGCAAACAAGCTTCTGTGGGTCACTAAATAAAACACACAAAAATATAGATGCTACTGAGCCACTTCCAAGTCCTGGTGACTCCATATGGATCAGAGTAGATTTGTTTCTTAGGGTTATTAGTGGACTTTTTTTTAAATTCTTTTTGGAAGGAGTTTGTTAGGTCATTTTTCCAAAGTGCCTCTTGGATAGATTTAAACCACTAATCTTAAGGTTACTGAGTACTTAAATATTTGTGTCGTACAGAGATGTCTGTGGATCACTGATAAAATGGAACAAAATTGTTTCTGCTTTGATTTTTTTCTCTCTGAGAATTAGCTTTAATCTAGAGTGGTATTTTGTTTCTATATTTCTAGTTTTGTGCTTGTACAGATTATCAGAGCTACAACTGTCCAGTTAGAGGCTGGAGATAAGTCATCTAAGTCTGTATTTTTTCCTACTCTAAGAAAAACTTTTATATCTTATACATAGGAGAACTGGACGATGACTAGGGATGATAGAAGGAGTGTTGGAGAAGAGTATTGAACATACCATGGACTTCTAGGAAAACTAACAGCTTTGTCCTGGAGAGGGTGAAGCTGGGCTGCTCCTTAGAGGCAAGGATTCTGAAGCTTCGTCTGACATACTTTGGACACATTGCAAGGAGGGACCAGTCCTTGGAGAGGGACGTCATACTTGGGAGGGTGGAGGGACAGC
>NW_006399880.1:9112651-9113895 GCF_000299155.1 Elephantulus edwardii | reverse complement strand
AATTATGGTACATTCACACAGTGGAATACTATGTAGCACACAGGAGCAATGACTTTGTAAACTACTACCTAACATGGGAGGGTCTGGAGAGCATTATGCTGAGTGAACTAACTCAGTCCCACATGGATAAACACTATATTTGTATTATTGTAGAATGAGTATAAGGATCCAAGGGGTGTGGAAGAGTGTGCAAGCAGAGGGATGAGGATTTTCAGGAGGAGGGCAGATTAATCATGGTGTATAATTTGTTGAGGGGAGTGAGGGAAATTGGAAGTATCTGTTCTTTGAAACAATGTACTAGAATTTTGTAAATAAACTAGTATATATAAAAAAGAAGATGGAAAGAGTACACAGAGTCATTGTACCAAAAGGAACTGAAAGGAATTGGCTGACACAGAAAAATGTCATTAAACATTGTAATGAGCAAGAGCCCGTGTTGATGAAGGAAGTTCAAGATGTTCTGAAAAAAGCTGACAACAACAAGACCCCAGGAATTGATGACATACCAATTGACATATTTCAACAAGCAGACACTGTCCTGGATGTGCTCATCAACTTGTGCCAAGAAATGTGGAGGACAACCACCTGGCCAGCTGACAGAAAAAGATCTATATTTGTTCCCATTCCAAAGAAATGTGACCTGTCAGAGTGCAGAAATTATCAAACAACATCATTAACATCACATATTCTTCAAGGTTGTTGTTGATTGCCATTGAGTTGAGCACAACTTATAGTGACCCTGTGAAAAAAAGGTCTGAAGCCTTTCTATAACTATTGTTATTTATCAAAGTTCATAGAGTTTCCAGAGGCATGTGGTTTAGGAAGTGGATGCCACTCCTGCTTCCAAACCTGTCTTAAACTGGGAGCTCCACCAAATACTGTCCACCATGGGAGGTGTTATGGCATTAGACACCCCAGTGGCACAAGGTTCAGCATCACAACTACCTCAGGTTACCTCAGTAGAGTATACTCACAGAAGTGTCCAGTACTACTTAGAAGAATGTTCCTCCAAAATATATTATCAACCAACTTATATACAAAGGGTTTTGTTGACTCTAAACAAGAGGCTTAAATAAAAAACAACCAATATAGTATGCTGTTTTTGCTATGTGCCATTGAGTCACCTGTAGTGTATAGCAACCATATATACAGCAGCTCTGAACCCTTCCCTGTCCTGAGTCATTCATTCCTACACAACAACCCCCATTGCCTCAGATACTGTATCAATCCATCACATCTGGGGT
>NW_006399880.1:9102283-9112551 GCF_000299155.1 Elephantulus edwardii | reverse complement strand
AAGTGAAGGAAATGGGAAAGATCTGGTGTGAAAAACAATGTATAAGAACGTTGTAAATAAACTAGTATTTAAAAAAAATTATCCGAAAGGAATACTAGAAAAGAAAGAAGATTTCTCAAGCCCTGTGGACATTTTTTTAATTAGTATGCAAGCACATGGCAGTCGACTCAGAGCTGAGGAAAAGATGACCCTCCAGTGGGTTTTTAGAGGCCATAATTCCCGCAAAAGGAGATTACCTCTCTCCTGAACAGGTGCCGGTGGATTCGAATATTATTGGCTTTTGGTTGTCAGGGCAATTCATTATCCATTATGCCACTGTTGTTGTTTGACACTGAGTTAGAACCAACCCATAGCTGACCTTCAAGTGGGTTTTCAGAGGCAGTATATTTCCTGAATTTTCAGAGGCACTAAATTGCACAGTAGAAAATAGTCCATCCTTCTGTCACAGAGCACCTGGTGGAATCAAACTGCAGGCCTTTGGGATTGCAGCATAGCTTCTTACCACCAGAGCTCCTTAATTAGTATACACAGACCTCAGGATATCATTTGGATTTTTTAAAAAAAATTTTCACTGAAAGATTCCTTGGCCATAGCTAAAGAACAATTTGACCTGGTGCAAAACTAACAACACCACAAAACATGTGTAAATGATTAGCATAAATATTTAATTCTATTTTCAGTAAGGATTGACAAAGTGCTTGCCATTTAACCATTTTGGGAATAGAAATTGATAACATTGGCTCCTTTTTTTACAATGATGAACCTTCTCAATATTTCCATTCTGATTAATCTTGTTTCCCTATCCCCTACATTCTTATCTTAATTTTAAGCTAGTTGTTGAACTTTTGATCTTCTATAAATGATATTTATAGAAGCACAGTATTATTTATGGGCTTGAAGACTAAAGTGCACGTGATTCAGCTCATGGTCTTTTGAATCACTTGCTATGCATCTGAGAGCTGGACAATGAGTAAGGATGATAGAAAAAGAATTGATGCCTTTGAGCTGTGGTGTTGAAGAGGGCTGGCTATCCCCTGGATGGCCAGGAGAATAAACAGATAAGTATAAGAAAGAGCACACCCAGAGTGCTCCTGGGAGGCAAAGATGATGAAGCTCTGTTTTTCATATTTTGGACATCAGATGTTCCGTAGAAAGATGGGCAGTCTCTTCCCATGCACTTTACTGCCTCTGAGAATCTTCTGGAGGGTCAGTTATTGTTGGTTCTGACTTGAGAACACTTAAAAACAATAACAAAGTACCCTTATTTTTCAGTCCTTCATCTCTGTGTTCTCCAATCCTTTCCCTATATCTGCTTCTCCATTTTCCTTTATATTGTCTATTTTCTTTCCATTTACACTTCCATTAGCTCTACTCTCCCCTTTCTCTTGTCCAGACTCCTTTGTTTTACATAACAACTCTTCTTAAATTGCAAATTTCAGTGTCTCTAAAGATTCCTCATTCTTATGAGTCAGGTAAATAAACCAATGTAGAATTTAGAGACCTTGGACTTTAGCTGAATTAAAAACTATAAAGAAGAATTTTTCTAAATGCACAGAAGACTAGCTAATATTTATAGAAGAATTTAAAACTATTTAGGTATAAATGTTCCTAGATTACCTGACTCATATTCATTTGTATACATGTTAGTCTGAAATCCAGATGCTAAAATCCTGGCTGGAAAAAGATAATTGGATTGGCCCAGACACGACCTAGAGGATTATTCTTTCTATGATTAACAAAAAAAAAATTTAATAAAAGAGGGATGTTGAGTAGTTACGTACTGTCAAATTGGAATTGCTCCTTGGCTGACCCTCCAGTGGGTTTTGAGAGGTAGCAAATTACACAGGAGGAGATTGTCCATCTTTCTTCCACAAAAAGGGTAATAAAGTAGGGTAAAATCTTCTGCAAGTAATATCTCAAATATCTTTACTATAAAATAAAGTTTACCATAATTCAATTATACACATATAGAAGAGATGAAACTGGAGGAATTTTGTTTAGATAAACTGAAAAATAAATTGTTAATATCATTCAGGAATTAAAGAACTTGTTGGTGTACTAATGACATTTTAATCTCATTTTTTTTACATTAGTATCAGTTTTATTATCATATTTGTCTTATCATTTGACTTATAGCTGAAATTGGTGACCTTATTAAAAAATCAAAATTATGTCTGGAAATAACTCCTTTATCTACATAGCAACATTTGGAAAAACACTGGACAGTGAAGGACCTTTGAACAAAAAATAAATAGGATCCTGTGATGTTAAAGCCTTATTGTTCAAAGTGGCTTTCCTTGCCACTGACTTTGGCTGTGGCATGTGGATAGATTGAAATATGTGAATAGGATGTGCTAGTCTACCCATGGGATTGAAGCCTTGTCATTAAATTTAGCAGATTCAGCAGCAGAATTTGGGGATCTCACCAAAAGCAAAAAGGCCTAGAACACAAAGTGCTTGTCCTTCAAGGCTAAAGATTCCTGAGCCGCTCAGCCTGAGACTTACAGGAGCAGACACAGCAGCAGCCACGGAAAAAAACAGAGACTCAACATGAGACAGAGCTGAGCTTGGGACTGTTACCCCACAGAACCAGAACTAGAAGCCTGTACTTGAGTTCATTGTAGGACTTGAAGGAAGAGCCACAATTGGCAGGAGGGAACTCTGGTGACCCTACTGGTAAGAAGCTGTGCTACAATTCCAAAGGCAGATGGCTCAAATCCATTAGCTGCTCCCTGGGAGAACAGTGAGCAATCTCTTCTTGTGAGATTTACTGCACCTGAAAACTTACCGGAGGGTCAGTGGAATGACACTCAACAATAAACAACAAGAGATACGTCACAGTGGGCTAAAGCTGTGAGGCTGAAGGCTGAAGGGCCTGTGAGCTTCATGAACTGTCCTGACTGAAAAATGGTATACTGTCACCAACTGAAATGATAACCTGTTAACTTCGTTTGAAGTTAACAGGCCTTTTAGTTAGCAGTAAAACACTTACTCATTAGACTGCCTGCGTTCTCCCTGCTGAGATATCTAACTCAATTGCTTTCCTGTCATCCATTCTCCCTGAAGTCATTACTTCACTCTCGTGGATCTTTGTTCTGCCTTTAAGATGACTGCTCAGAATCATTCACATCTTCGCTGGACCTTCACCTCCAAATTACAATATGCCTAGAAAGGCAAATCCAGGACTTCTCTAGGTCTTTTTCAGGTTTTTTCTATATCTTCATAATATAAAAGATCTAAATTCTTCCTGTGATTAAATTCTGGCACTGTATGAAGATTTTCTATTCCTTCCCCCCCCCCCAACCCCAGAATAAAGAAGACTATATAAAGGATTCTATTTAGGTTTTTAATTTTCTCATTTAGGGAATTCTGGTGGCATAGTGATAAAAAGCTGTGCTGCCAACCCAAAGGCACGTAGTTCAAGTCTACCAGATGCTTAACTGGAGAAATATAGGTAATTTTCTTCCGGATAATTTACATACAACAACTCTGAAAACTTGTTGAAGGGTCAGCTATGAATTAGTTCTGACCTCACTGCAAATAACAATAATATAGGGTGTTTCCCAGGCTTAGCAGAAAAGGGACTTAAATTTAAAAAGATGATTTACACATTTTTCAAGACATGATATTATTATCTTTCTAAGGAGGGAGGGAAAAGCATTCTTCCAATAAATGAGAGCTAAGAGGATTGCTTGAAGAAAGATGATTAAGAGCATGAGCATTAGTTCCTGAACTTAGTTCTATAAATTAAAACTATGTGAACTAAAAAAAGAAATTTATTCTCTCTGAGTTTCATTTTTCTTCTCTCCACCAAAAAATAAAAAAATGATAGTTCTAACAATAATGGGACTTTAGAGGTTTTAGAAATGCATTGTATGCTAACAAAAAATTGATGAATGACTCTTGTTAATATCACCTTTGGAGTTTCTGAATGGCACATATGGTTAAGTATTCACTTACTAACCATAAATTGGTGGTTTGAACACAAAAAAATGATGTCTCAGGAAAGAAAAAATCCTGATGACCTATTTAACAGTAAGAACCATGAAGAGAGCCTGTTGAACACAATTCTTTTTTCTCTCTTGATATCAATATAGATATTGATAGATATAGATATCCATATCTACCTTTATTGATAGATATATAGATGATAGAGATAGAGATAAAGATAGAGATATATAGAGTCACCTTCCATGAGAGGAAATCAGCTTGAGGCAATATTTTTTTTAATCACTATCATCATCATTATTGGATAAAGAACTTAAGTGTATTTAATTCTATATTAACTAAAAATAGCCAACATACTTTGCATGAAGATGAGTTACCTTTAAACCAAACTAACTTCTTCTGTGAGGATACTGAGATGGTTAGTAGCTGACCTTTGTGGATCCAAAGTGCTTTGTAAGCCAGGAGGCAGGAACAGGCCCCAGAGCTGTGTGTGACCTGAAGTAGGCCAACTCTCATTAAAAGCTTGCTCTTTTCCCTCTGGGTATGGACCCACTTCAGGAATATTTGAGTAGGCTGTGGGTTCTTGGGGTCAAAGCTAACACTTAGAAAATAAAATCTCTTCCAGTACCTTGTATGCTTGCTTACACTGCTATGTCCCAGTTGGGCCAGATGACTTTGGCATATGAGAGCATAGTAGTCTATTTTAATAACTCAGCACAGCTCACACATAGTTTTCTTCTACCATATGTCACCAGAGTCAAGCAACAAAATGGTGAGGTTGGAAGGAGATTTTGTGGAGAGAAAGGGGTAAAAGACGAAGGCTCAGAGAATTGGTGACGACTTGCCAAATCATTGTCTCACAAATAAGTGGCTGGAGTTAGGCATGGATTCAATCCTTTGATGTGTATATTTGAGCGTCATCCTAGATCAGACTCCTGTCAATGGAGATCTGAGTTAAGCATTTGATTGCAAGTATTTATTTGAGAGATTACCTCAGGAAACATGGCTAGTAGGGTGGGAGGGTGAGAAGAGAAAGAAAAGAAATTACTTTTAAAAAATGCAAAAGCAAACATACATGGAGAGCTACAGGTGTTTAATCCTGCTGGTGAGCCCTCGTCTCAGAGGCATCCCCCCTGATGGCCAAGAATGCCACTGTAGAACTTATCCCACAGCTCTCAGAATGCTTGGTTGAGTTTCCCTGTGAGAGTGCTGATTCCCAGGCACCTGTCACTCTTTGCATGTGTGGCCTACTGGGCCCACCTTGCAGGTGCTGATAGTTGGCAATCAGGCAGGCATGATCAAAAATTGCTAGTGACAAGGTTGTGTGCAGGGCTGCTCCATCAAGTATTCGTGATGTGCTTAGCTCTATGCCAGGGTAAGAGATGCAGTGGTGGTCAAGATAGACATTACTTTTGCTTTTGTGGTTTTTGTCATGTAATGGAGCACTGGTGGCCTAGTGTCAAGAAGTTGCACTGCAGTCCCAAAGGCATGCAGTTCAAATCCACTAGCTGCCCACGGGAGAAGGATGGGCATTCTCCTCCCATGTGATTAACTGCCTCTGAAAACTAGCTAGAGGGTCAGCTATGGGTTGTCTCAGACTATGATGAACAACAACAACAACAACAACAGTGGAAGTAAGAGTTAAGTAAGCAATTACAATGCAAAGTGATGCACCACTCACCTACAATTTCCCCCATTTGGATAACTTGCATGCAGAATTTTGGGCATGTTTTTTTCTGGCTCAATCACCTGAGAAGAATTTGCCTGTTTATTCCAGATTCTCTGAGTCAGAATTTATATTTTAATAGGATTCCCAGGTGATGCTTATATATGCACACACATAAGAATCTGGATGGTGAAGATATGTGAATATGAGAATTTGGGTGAGTGGGTGCATACATAAGGATCGCCTGGAGATTGGCTTAACATGTAGATTCTGATTCAGTATATCTGGGTTTGAAGCACATTTTCTCAGTAGGGCATTGAACTAAAATGAACTGGCTTCAAGTCATCCATGCATGTTATGATCCTTGAATATGTTATCTCCATCTGACTTACTCTAGGAATGTTGCAAGGAGGGACAAGTCCTTGAAGAGGGATATCATGCTTCGAAGAATGGAGGGATGGCACAGGAGAGGAAGACCCTGGTTGAGATGGACTGACTCAGTGACTGGGTAATGGAGATAGGTCTGATACATGAAATTGGCTCAAGAGAGAGCAGGGTTCAGAGCTGTTGTACATAGGGTAGCTATGAGTTGGAGTATGATGGCATATAACGACAACAGCAGCATCTCAGTTATGATCAAGGACATTCATGGTGAACATATTTGAGTGGAGATTCCAGAATATTATAAACCAGGAAGAATAGCCTGGAGATGCACTTCTAAATAACTTTTAATTGTGCACTGCAGAAATATGCTGCCAAAATATGGAAAGAAGTGTATTGTGATTATGTTATCTCACAAAAATGTTCATGATTGACTAGTTAGAGGAAAAAGAAAAACCCAACATAACAACGTGCTTTGTAAACTTTCACTCAAATCACAATAAAATAATTAGAAAAAAAAATGAGTAATGGAACAAACCAAAATCATGTGCTGCTACTAGTTAAAATCTGATGAGACCAAAGAAGCATTTGTCTGATATTCCTGTAAAATATATATGACCTAGATCCAATCATAAGGAAGCATCAGAAAGACCAATAAAAGTACATTCTACAAAATAACTGGTTAATAATTTTCAAACATACCAATGAAGGAAAATAAAGGAAAGACTAAGGGACAATTTTGAATTGAAGAAGTTATAAAACTTAAAAGCAGCATGATCATGAAATATACTTTTCTACTGTAAGGGCCTTACCAAGATAGTTGGTGTGGCCTAAATAAAGTCTGAGGATCAGAGAGAAAAAAAGTAGAAGGAAAATAATAGTACTCTTTGGTATCTGTCTATTCATCTTTGGTAGCCACAACAATGGATTAGAACGTCGCAACATTCCTGGGGATTTTGTAGGACTTACCAAACAACTTTTTGTCCTGTTATGTAGAGGGTCACCATGAGTTAGAGCCAATTAGATGGCAACTGACAACAATGTAAAGTGATAGTTGACTATGACTTATAGCAACCCTGTGAATAATGGATCTGAACCTTGTCTGAACTTTTTACTTACTTACTAAGTAAGGTTTTACTTAAAAGTAAGGTTTTAAAAAAGTTCTACTGACTTTACAGTCAGCAACCCAAAATTTAATGTACTACACCACAAGGACTTCCTAAATAAAGTATGTTATTGTATGACTTTGAGTAAATTTCAACTCAGCAATCCTGTTAGGAGAAAGTAAACCTACCCTACAGGGTTTCCAAGATTGAAATACTTATGTAAACATCATGCTACATTTTTCTGCCATGAAGTGTTTGGTAGGTGAGTCCTGCTGTCCTTTCAGTTAGCAGTGAAGCATTTAATCATAGCACTACTGGAGCTTGTCTATATAAGGCATCTTATTGTTGTTTGCCTTCAAGTTGGAACTGACCAACAGCTGACCCTCTAGGGAGTTTTTTAAGTAGTAATTTGCAAGGGAGGAAATTGCCCATCTTTCTCCATTGTAGCAGTTGGTGGATTCAAACCACATGCCTTTGGTATTGCAGCAAAGCTTCCTACCAATGCCTTATAAAGAAAACTCAGCAGTAATGGTGTGGTGTTAGTCTGAATTTGGCTATTTTAGCCATTACCTTAGCTCCCTCAGGTCTCCAGATAACTTAACTGCAGACCCATGGTCTTTCAAACCATCAACAGCTGTGGGACTAAGATAAGAGAAAGTATTTCCCACACTGAGAAGAAAGACTTAAGGGAGATTGGAGGATGACTGTAGTGAGAGCAAGACTCTGGTGGTGAGACCCTGGTGATAGTGATGGAGAGACTGTGACATTGTTGTGGAGAAACTGTGGCAATGTGTAACCAGAGGAGTCCTGAGATAAAGGCCACATTTAAAGGTTTTGCTGTTCTTGCTGGTTGCTTGAAGAAGAAGTTGACTTAGGAGGCAAACATTTTTGGATGAGAGAGGAAACCAGAGTCTTCATGAATTTGTGTTGCTGAACTGAAAAGAGGATTTTTAGTGATTAAGGAATTGTGTTAATTTGGCTTGGAACTGCTAGAATAAATCTGGCCTTGAATTGTGAGATATTCTCTCACACCTTCCAATTTATTTCCCTAAAAAACCCACTCTTGGTACCATGACTATAAGCACAGCTTGTGAGTCAACAATGAACAAATGAACCTCTTGCTTTTTGTGTTTTACTAGAGGCACCATGCAGCTGGGTGGGCTATGTGCTCTTTATCTACTTTCTGCTCTGGGGCAGTGAGAAGCTGTGTTATTCTCACTCCCTTTGGACCTTTCAGAGAGACACCCATGGCCCTGTACTCCCATGTCCTGTTTTATGTTCTTTTTACCAATGATGGTATTTCTAGTCCCTGTTATCAAGTTGGAATGCATTCATAGCATGGGAGAAGATTGTCCATCTTTTTCCCACAGAGTAGTGGGTTAATCTGAACCACTTGCCTTTGGATTGGCAGTGCAACTCTTTTACTCACAAGGTCACAAGAAATCTGAGGTATTTTCAGCAGCCAACTAAAAGGCAGGTCTGAAGAGGGAAAGGCAAATGAAATTCAGGAGGACAGTATAGTTTTCATATGCCTCTTGAGCTACTCTGTACACTATATCCTGGTGAAGTTTTATCTCTTTACCAGCAGCAGCCATAGATGACTCATAACAAATGTGGCATCTCTCTTGAGTGAGTGTTCAGGGTAGAAGTCACTACAGAGGCCCTCAGCATAACATTGCCTGAGCAATGGCCTATAGCCTATAATTACCTATAGCCGTAGCCTTTTCACCCCTGTATTTTATACTCTTAACTTCATTTTAAGACCCTTTTTGAAGTACAGTATGATGTTCACTGTATAGTCCTCGGTCAGCAGCATCAGCATTATCTGGAAGTTCATTAGAGATGCAAATTAGGGAACCCATGTAGAACTCCAGAATCAGAAACTGGAGGGGTGAGGACCATCTAAGGTGCACCGTAACAAATCTTCAAGGTGATTCATATGCATGCCTACATCTGAAATCCACTGAATTAAAAGATGGAATGAAAACAAAAATAACTTGTCACTTCTAAATAAGTCCACTAGAGATAAGTTCAATCTATAGAAAGTCTAAAATATCTCAAAAAGATATTTTATACATTGGACGCTAATGATGAAAGGCAAGATGAGATGTGGAATAAAATCAAGGACATGAATAAAGCAAAAGGTCTTTAAAAAGAAAAAAAAACATCAAAATGTATGTCAGAAGAGACTCTATAACTTGTTCTTCAATATTCGTGTTTTTAGATACCCTCGAGTATGACTCATAGTGACCCTATGAACAACATATCTGAACCCTGTCCCATCCTATGCCATCTTTATAATCTCTAACATGCTCAAGCCCATTCTACAGTCAGTGTGAATCCACTTGACAGAGACTTTTTTCTTCTTCTTTGTTGTCATTCCTCCACCTTCCAAAGCACGATGTTCCTCTCCAATGAGCAGCCTCTCCTAGAAAAATACCCAGTGTTAATATGACAAAGCTTCATCATCTTTTCTCCAAGGAGCACTCTGGCTGCATTTTTCCTAAGTCCTATCTTATTGCTCTTTTAGCAGACTGTGGGATATTCAGCATTCTTCTCCAACACCACAATTCAAAGATATCAATTCTTCTATCATCCTTTATCATTGTCCTGCTCTCAGATGCATAACAAATGACTGAAAAGATGATGGCCTGAATTAGGCACACCTTAGTCCTCAAACTGATACCAATACACCTCAATAATTTGGAGAGGTCCCTGAGTATAAACTTTGCCATTGCAATGTGTCTCCTGGTCTCCTGACTGCTGGTAGCAAGTATATTGATTGTGGATCCAAGTAAGATGAAGTCATTAATAATTTGAATCTTTTCTCCATCTATCAAAATGTTGCCTATTGGTCCAAGGATGAGAATTTTTGTTTTTTTGGCATTAAAATGCAATCCATATTGAAGGCGGCAGAGTTGAACCTTCTGCAGCAAATACTTCAAGTCTTCTTCTCTTTCAGCAAGCAAGGTTGTAATCTGTTTAAGTTATTGATGCATTTTCCTTTAATCTTGATTAAATTCTTCAGAGTCCAACTTCTCAAATAATCTTCTCGGTATATAGATTGAATAGGTACAGATAAAGGATAAACCTTGATGCACATCTTTCTTAATTTTAAACTATGCCGTGTTCCCTCGCTCTGTTTGCACAACAGCCTCTTGGTCTAG
>NW_006399880.1:9037092-9098948 GCF_000299155.1 Elephantulus edwardii | reverse complement strand
TTTGACCCTCTCCAAGACAGACCTATTTGTTTTCTTAGCAGTCCATGGTATGTTCAAGACTCTTCTCCAGCACCACAACTTGAAGGCATCTGTTCTTCTGTCATTAGTTATTGTCTAGCCTTAGTTATTGTCTAGCTCTCTGAAGCATAACAAGTAATTGAGAAGACCATGGCCTGGATTAGGTGCACCTTTGTTTCTAGACTGACATCATTGCTCTTCAGAACTCTGGAGAGGTCCATGACAGCAGGTTTCCCCAATATAATTCGTTTTTTTACTTCCTGACTGCTGGTGTTAAGAGTGTTGATTGTGGATTGAAGTAAGCTGTAACTGCTAACAACCTCGATCTCTTTTCTATCTATTATGATGCTGCCAATTGGCCCAGTGGTGAAAATCTTTGTCTTCTTGATGTTGAGCTTCAATCCTTATTGAAGACTGCATTCCTTGATCATTTGCAGCAAGTGTTTCAGTTTTTTTTTTCTGTTTCAGCAAGCAAGGTTGAATCAGGAATGATGAAGTAGGAGAGATTTATAGTTTTCAAGGATCAATCAGAGAAGGCAAACCAATAGCAAAATATGCAATGACCTAGATTTGGGAAAGCACCAAGGAAAAAATATGCTTGATAATTATACCAAAAAATAATTGATCAACCCTCAACCATTTCAAGAAGAGCATATAATTAAGAACCAAAGGAGTAAGTTTAAGATGAACTGAAGGCATTGGTAAAAATAAAGCCCTAGAAATAGATGGTATAGCAACTGAAGTGTTTGAGAAAACAGATGGAACACTGGAAATGTTTGTGAATGAATGTGAAGAACTTTTGAAGAAAGTGACTTGGCCAACTGACTGGAAGAGATTCATATTTGTTTCCATTTAAAAAATAAAAGAGGTGTCCAATTGTAAAAAGAGTAAAAGTCAGGTGCAGAGAGCCTTGTCTGACTTTTACTGACTTCATAAAGGTAACTGTCCCCATCAACAGCATAAGTGGCACAAAACAAATTCCTGTGAAGTCAGAAATATTCTCACACTTTCATACCCCTTTCTACTCATTTCAACACAAACTTTACTGCTTTTCTGGGTTCAAAATTCAACGTGATAGCTCACAGAACACACAAAACCATGTTAGGGAGTTAAAAAGGTTAAAATCCAGGTTAGTAGCAGAATACAGTTAGGCCAGCTCTGGAAATGTTCTTGCAGGCAATTCAGCCTTGATCCTCACACTTTGAGGCCAGTGTTACAAAGCTCTCAGTTCTCCCGATATTGACTCCCCTTCTCCTCAGTCTTAGACTGTATTACAAAGTTTTCAATTTTGTGAATTATGACCTCCCACCCCTAGTTGTCCAACAAATTTGGGCAAAGGCTTTTAGCTCTGATTCCAGTGGTATAGTAATCCCAGAACAGCTCAATTTCATGGTCTTTAGTTCAGCTATGACTGCTCTTTACCTGGTGATGAGATTTCTTTTCGAGTAGTAAGGAGAGGTCTTATTCTGTGGCTAAAGCTGCACAATTTATTGGTGAGACTAACAAATCTCTTTGTAGTTTGTTAAGACTGGCCAATCCCCTGGGGAATGGTGAGATATCCAAAGCATAGGTCAGGTCAGATGTAGATGACTAGAATGTAAAATTGAAAGATAAACTCCATACCACCAGAATGTAGAAATTATTAAACAACATCATTAATATCACATGCAAGTAAAATCTTGGTGAAAGATTATTACAAATAGCTAGAACAATAAATTGGCAGGGAACTTCAAGCTGGATTCAGAAGATGCTATGGTAAAAGGAATATCATTGTTAATGTCAGATAGATCTTGTCTGAAAGCAGAGAATATTAGAAAGAAATTTATTTGTGTTTTATTGACTGTGCAAAGGCATTTGAATATATTGATTGTAACAGATTATGGATAATATTGCAAAGAAAAAGAATTCCAGAACACTTAACTGAGTTCATGAGAAACCTGTACATGGACCAACAAGCAATTATTCTAACAACAAGGGAACACTGCACGGTTTAAAATCAGGATAGATGTGCATCAGTATTGTCCTTTCTTCATACCTATTCAATATGCATGCTGACAAAATCATTTAAGAAGCTCAACTCTAAGAAGAATGTGACATTAGGTTTGGAGGAAGACTCATCAACAACATGCATTATATTGATGACACACTTTACTTGCAAAAAAATGAAGACAGCTTGAATAACTTGCTGTAGAAAATGAAAGAATATTGCTTTTAATATGGATTATAATGTGACATTAAGAAAACAACAATTCTCACAAGTGGACCAACAGGTAACATCATAATAGATCAAGAAAATTCTGAAGTTGTCAAGGAATTAATTTTACTTGAATCCAGAATCAACATCCATGGAAATAGTAATCAAGAAATGAAGAAATGTGTTGTATTGGTAAAATCTTGTCAGGGACCTCTCTAAAATGCTAAATGGCAAGATGTAAATTGAGAGACTAAGGTGAACCTGACCTAAACAATATTTTCAGTAACTTCTTATGCATATCAAAGTTGGACAATTAAAGAAAACTGAAGAATTGACACTTTTCATTCAGCCTTAGTCCCCACTTGGAGCCAAGTTAATAATCAGGGGTCCTAATGTTCCCTGCTCTTCAAGCCAGCCACCCTTTTACACTTATCTATACATCTGTGCATTCTGTGTCAGTCCTGTTGGTGGAACATGACCAAACTCAGACTGTCTTGATTGTTGCATGTCTCCTAATTCCACTCTCATGGATCCAAGTGATTACAAGTGAACATACTCACCAGTTCCCTTTAACTTCTAATGCTGCAAAGGGGCTCTGATGGGTAACAACCTTACTCTCCCTCAGAAACCAAAGTCTCTTTATTTTTCCTCTTTCTTTTTCTTCCAAATGTAAATCTCTTCCATCAAAAGTTCAAGGAGGATTTATAAATCCATTCAAATGCAAATCTTATCAGGGTACTTGGTGGGTTTTAATCCTCCCTCAAGCTAATCCCATGTTGTTGTTGTTGTGTACTTTATAGGTGGAACTGACCCATAGCAGAGGCAGTTAATTTCATGAGAGATTTCCCATCCTACCCCTGTGTGGCCTCAAAAACCCTCAACCAAATTTTACTATTTTCAATACATATTTTTCAGGGCAATTATTTCCCTTTCAGTATAATTAACTGATAAACTGAAGGCAGCAATTACAGGTTTTCTAAATCTATTATATCTAGTATTCATTTTTATAATGTCTCTTAAACTTACTACTCAGATGAAACATCAATATCCCATAAATTGAAACCAAGAATCTCAAGCATTTTTATAATACATCTAAACATTATTCATTTTTACAATATGTATTAACATTACTATAAGAAACAGCAAGAGCAACATTCATATAGTTAAATCAACAAAAACCTTAACACATACATCTTACAAAGAATTCTTCATTTCAACTTCATTCTTCACCCATAATTTATCTCATTCATCAGCTTATGGCCTCAGGGTTCTTCCTTTGTCTCAGGCCAAAAGCTGCCTAATTATTATTGGGTTTTTTTGGTATTGACAATAAGAATGTCATATTCTCCAGACAGTTAAAATAACAAATATATCTGTCATGGAGGACCTGCAAATATTAGGGTTAGAACCAATGAGATAGGGGAGGCAGAAGTTCCTGTCTGATAAAACATGGACCATCAGAACCAGAAAGAATACACCAACATATTTGGAATTAGTGTTTTAGGCACATAAGTGCCATTTAAAAACAATTAACTGAATAATAAACGCCCAACAAGATTTGAACTCATCATAATATCATTTTACTGGCCCAGATTCTCATTCCAAGGAATGCCTAGAAGAGGAAGTCATATAAACAATCTCACTTCAGAGCCTCTTTCATTATTTCCTTTTCAGGGAGAAAGGTCCATCTCTAAAGGGATGTCACATATTCTGATAAATACTTGTTTTTTATCTTCGCATCTGCCTCCTTACCTCTCTTCTCAACCTCATGCCCTAACACAGCCTTGGCCTACACACTTGGCCTGCCCCTCCAACAAGGCCTCAGACTACATTTGGGTTATTCTGAGTAAGATTAGCAACAACCTTTCTATAAGTCCCCACACTGTACACTAAAATTGGCCCTATTAAGGAACCCCACACTTTTCACTTAAGTTGAATCTCTCAAGAGCCACTGAAATTGCTGTAAACTGTTACTTGGTAGATTGGGCATAATCTCCTCTTCTGGTTTCTCCTGCCTGGCTTAGTTCTTTAACTGGGTGAAGGGAGCAAAAGAGATCATTGACCTGCCGGTAACATCAAGAGTGCTCTTAGTGGCAAAGATGGTGAGACTTTTATCTCACTTACTGTTGGACTATTGGACATGTCAGAAGGCGTCACTCCTTTGAAAAAGATATCACGGTAGGAAAAGTAGAGGGTGTGGGAAAGAGAAGAAAATTCCCAAGAAGATGGATTGACCCATTGACAAAATGAACTTGACCATGGTAAAGATTGCCAGGATGGTGCATGATAGAATAAGGTTTTGATCTGTTGTTCATTAGAATTGCATGAGTTGCTGTCAGGTATAACAACTCCTAAATCTCACATAAATAATCTCATAGACTTTATGTTATTTTTAATTCAAAGAAGGTTCAGTAACATAATGTGATGACATTTTTAGAATGGATGCAATTACATTTTTGTGAATAAAAGACACTTTTATGAAATAACAGAATCTCTGGGCACAGGAAGAAAGCAATCAGGGTTGTCAGGCAGCTTATTTTGGTTCAACCCCTGTGGAGAATTTGCATTTCCACTCCAGGTAGACTGATGAGAATCTTTAAGACTCACTGGGGATTTTGTTGAAATGTAGGTTCTGATTCAGAATATCAGGGCTGGCAAAACAAATTCTCAAAACTCTGAAAGAAATGATCTAGGAATATTTTGCTTAACAAGTTCAGAGAATTAAGAGTTGGATTTTTATTTACACCATTTAAATATGTGAACTTGGAGATCTGTTCTCTCTCTTTTTGAACTGTGCAACCTTTGTTTTAAATGAAATACAAATTGAAACCCCAAATGTAGAGCAGATAATTGGGCTTCTCTCTGGGGAAATATGGACAGAGAGAGTGTTCCAATTCATGCCTTTTCTGTGTCCCCCTCCTCCAGTGGCCCAGGGAGCTTCAGGCAAGAACCATCACTGCAGAAAATGGCTTTAATTCCCCCTTCACTTAGCAATCCTAATGTACGGGCCTCAGGGAAATTCTACCTCGTTCATGGGACAGTCATTTTAATTAATACAAAAAGAGGATAATTTGTTCTTGTTATGATTGCATTTTCTTCCCCTAAAGATTGAGAATGGGTGTGAGGGAGCTGACTTCACCTGGGATGAGGTGAGCACAATGGAAATCCAGATGCTGCAGTCACGCTGCAGCCAGAAGCCGAAGCACCTGCTCAGGAATGTCTCTCAGTAAACACCAATAATTGAACCCTGCCATCTGGGAAGCCTTTTCAATTGCCAACTCAGGAAGTGGGAGTGACTCAGAGTCTGTGTCTGTCGCTGTTTTCTGCTTGAGGATATGCCATTGGATATGCAGGATTTATTTCAATAAGGCTTTTACTGAAGAGAGAAGGGGGAAAAAGCCCACCTGAATTTGCATACACATTTCCATCCTTCAAGATACATAGAAACTTTGTCCTGACAGCTTTTCAGCCATCTCAGGACTTCATGTGAGTTAAAGTTCTCTTGGAAGACATCTAGGGTCAGAAATGGCTAGCCAGAGGAATTTAAGGTAACTTCTATGTCAGAAGTCTCTGAATTATATTTTCTTTTAGGAACAAAATGCTTTCTTCAAAAGAAAACTCACAGGAAATAGATTGGGTAAATTGTGGACTGAGTTATATCCCTCCACTCCCAGATAGGTATTGGAATCCAAATTCCTGTAGCTGTGGGTATAACCTCAACTAACACAACAACCAAGTCAGGCAGGACCCTCTTCTACAACAAAGAACATGAAAGCCAGCCTCCTCTAGGGCTGGGGCCCTGCATTCAGCCTGCTGGCCTGAACAATGAGAAAGTGAATTCTTGGATTTTTTAATTTAAAGTCAGCCACATATGAATCTTTTTTTTAAAGCCAGCCACATACGAAATTTCTGTTAAAGCTGTACTGATTTGATCGATTGATTGATTGATTAAATGAGTCAAGTTGGAACAGACTCATGACTGACCCATCCATTGGATTTCTAAGGCTGTAAATCACATGAGGCTACATTGTGTTAAGAGGATTGCTCATCTTCTGTTGCGATTGTGGTAGATTCAAACTGCCAAGAGGTCAGCAGAGCTCCCTAAGGCAACATGAAGAAACAGATAGAAGAGAAGCTTATTCCACTTGTTCCTTTAGCTCTGCCTTTCTCCTCTCAGGCACTAGCACAGAAAATTCAGCAAAGGCAGAGTTTAAAAGCCACTGATAAAATGTTCAGAAAAGATGGAAGTCCAAGAATTAATAATCTTTTAAGGTAAAAGACAAGAAATCATCAGAGTTTGGACTGCAAAGTAGATCTTACAGCTTCTGTTCAAGCTACAAGGAACCACAAGCTTCTTTCTTTGATGGTGATTTTCCCAACTTCTTTCTCCCTTTAAATTTTGCACCCAAGGCAAGTGCCCCACTGACCTGACTCCAGTCCTGACCCTTCCTGAGATTAAACCCACAGAACCAGGTTATTTCTAAAGGCTTTGCATGTTTTATTTCTTTGTTAAGCAAAGAGAAGGAGCTCCAAAGCTAGGCTGTCTTGCTTTTACCAGTGTAAATCTGTTCTGCATTGATAAGCTGTGTGACTGGGGAAGTTGCTAAACCTCTTTGGGCTTTAGATTTTCCTTATCCATAAAGATGATAATATTATTGATTGTAGAAGCTTTCAATGAGACACAACATGTGAAGTACAAAAATGGACTGAACACCACCACCATTAGCAGTATCAACACAGATATCATTTGGTTTACTCATCTTCTGAGGACTCCCTGACTTCTTTGAGATTTGAGACAATCTTTTATTTATTTCTTCTGAGTTGTTAGGTGTCATTGAGTTGATTTTGACTTTTAGTGACCCTATGTACAACAGAAGACTGTCTAATCCTGTACCATTCTTGCTGTAGTTGCTATGCTTAAGCCCATTATTGATATCACTATGTCAGTCTATCTTGTTGAGGACCTTCTTCTGACTTTCTCCTTTACCAGTCCTCTCCAGAGACATCTCTTTAGATTATATGTTCAAAGTATAGGAGGCAAAGTGTAGCCATCTTTGCTTCTAAGGAGCAGTCTGGCTGCACATCTTTCATGTCAGATTTGCTTGCTGTTTTAATAGTCCATAATGCATTTCATTTTCTTCTCCAAGGCAATAATTCAATGGTCTCAATCCTTCCTTGGGCATCCCAATTCACTATGCAGCTTTAAAATACATATAAGAGTAGAGAAAATACTATGGCTTGAGTCAGGCACATCTTAGGACTGGAAATGATTGTCTTTCATTCACATCTATGACTCGACGGCATTTAACTACAATTATGACAACATAGAGAGAGCTACATTGGCCTAGTAGACAGAAAGTTTTGCTGCCAAGCCCAAAGCGAGTGATTTTAATCTGCAGCACTCAGGCCTGGTTTAAATTGTTTTTTTTTTGTCAAACTTTATTCTAGGTGTTATAGCACTGGTCTGTGCATTGCTGTACAGAGGTAACTTGTGGTTGCTGTGATGCTGAACACTGTGACACTGATGTACCATATGCGATAACGGTTACCCATGATGGACAGGGTTTGGTGGAGCTTCCTGATTAAAACAAGCTTGGAAGCAGAAGTGGCATCCACTTCCAAAACGGCTTGCCTCTGGAAACTCTATGAACAGTGCTCAGGTCTTTTGTTTATAGTGTCACTATGAGTCATCTACAACTTGATGGCACTTAACAACAACAACAACAACAACAAAAAAGACATGTTTGGAAGCAGATTTATCCAATACAACAGATCATTGGATTTCTTGCCTGCTACCTCTGTGAACATTGATTTTGGATCCAAGTAAAATGAAATCTTTGAAAATGTTAATCTTTATAATGATACTTATTAGTTCAGTTGTAAGGATTCTTGTTTTTTAGATGTTGATAGATAATCCATATTATTTTGAAGGCTATATGCTTCATCTCTCTTCATTTGGATATGTTTCTAGGAGAGGCTGTTCCTTGGAAAGGGATATCATGCCTTTATATAGTCAATGAAACACAGATAGACATACCTCTGGTAGTCTTTGCTTTCTGCCAAGATCCATCTGAAACATTGGCAATAACGTCTCTAGTGCTATGACCTTTTCTAAATCCAGCTTGTATTTCTGGTAGTTCTCTGTCAATGTACTGTCCCAGTCATTTCTGGATGATCTTCAGCAGGATTTTGGTACATATTAAGTTAATTTCTTATTTCTCATAATTTTATTAATTTGCTCCTTGTAGATTTGGTGTTCCTTTATTTCAGAGAGATGATCTGTATAATGAAATGTAGCATTTTAAGTGAAAGCCTTTCGAAGAACCTTTTGATAAGTTCTCATTATTTTTTGAACACCAGTGAAATAACTGGCTAACACTTGCCATTCCCACTTGCTAACACACACTATGGGGCACACATGTTTGTCTGTAGAAAGGGAAGAATGGCATCGACTGACTCTTAACACATAAGCCAAAGTTGCTGAAAATGTAATTAATGAATTGCTGTAAATTTTTCAATAAATTAGTAGTCTGAATTGATAGATCTTTTGAGGCCTAGTCTCTAGGGAATTATTCATGCTGTTAACCCAAAGATCATATGCCTCTTGTATTTCAAAGCCACCAACAGCTCCATGGGAGAAAGTTAGGCAAGCTCCTTCTACGTGATTTCCAGAATTAAGAAAAAAATCTCTGGAGGTCAGCTCTGAGTGGGTTCCAACTCCACAGCAATGAGTTGGAATTGTTTCCATAGGGAGACAGATGAGATGAAGAAAGAAGCTTTCAGTGGAAGAAACCAAGTTCTCTTGGTTTCGGCCATCTTCACATTGAAGTGTTTACTTAACTTTCCAGCCACATCCCTGCAAATACTCACTTTTTTGTTTTAACCAAATAGGACTTTCTGCTGTTTTATAAATTTGCTATGCAAAACTACTCTTTCCAGCAGTGATTAAAGTTTTCATTCACATGGAGTAGCATTTCATGATTTCATGCATGTCACAATTCTGTCTATCCTTCAGCTCAAGCGACATTTCTTCTAAGAAGCTATCTCTGATCTCCCAACCTCTCACATCCCTGCAATTCTGTGTATCAGCCTCTGATGGAGCACATCTCAGAAGTTTGGAGACTTTTTGTGCAAGAATATCTTCAAAGGCTGCAGCCCGGATAGTTCTTACCCACTAACTGCTTCTTGTAAGAAAGGTGGGCAGTCTCTTTTCCTTAAGTTTCATAGCCTTGGAAACCCAACAGAGCATCTCTATGAGTTATAACAGACTCAATGGCAGTGATTTTGAGTTGAGGAGAAAGTAAATTACACTTCCAGCTTGGTTATTTGGCAAACTTTAATCAACAACAAAAATAACAGAACTGGGCTTTAGTTGCACAGTGTTTAAGTACTCAGTTGTGAATTGACTATGATAATGAATTTGGGTTTTGTATTGTTTTGTTTTTATATTGGTTTGCATACAAAATCTGTGTGCATTGTGTTTGTTTATATATATTGTTTCACACATTTCTCTATTTACTTGGTTTTTCATATGATCAGTCCCATTTAATGTGCTTTATAAAATTAATCAGCATTGATTCATGTCCACCATTACCACACCTTTTCAGGTCTCTGGTGGATCTTCCCTAAATTTTTTTTTTCAATCTAGCCAAAGAAATATGAACTTGACTGTGCTGCTTCTCAGTGTTTATAAGAGTAAAAGACGACAGAATTGCAAGGTAAAAAGTGGAAAGAGTTCTCGAGAAATTATTTTAGTACATACAATCAACTCTCATGACCTAGTGGCAAGAAGCTTCACTACAATCTCAAAGACATTTAGTTCAAGGCCACCAGATGCTCCATTGGAGAAGGATGGGCCATCTCCTCCCATTTGATTAGTGGCCTCTGAAAACCTGCTGGAGCGTCAGCTATGGATCGGTTCTGACTCTATGGTACATGGCAAAACAACAGTCAACATTAACTATTTTAGAGTAACTAAAAAGGTGACAATATTACTCAACAACATTTAAACTAATTATTGCTCAGATAATTCTTTCAGGTTTTAATCAGATTTTTGGCACATGTTTACGTGGTCACAAATGTAGCAACTACCATAAGTAGAAAATGATTGTTAAGATAATTAATAACAAAAGCAGAATGAATGCCTTTGAGTTGTGATATTAGAGAAGAGTATTTAATATCTTATGGATTCCAAAAATAATGAAGATACTTGTCTTAGAGAAAGTGCAGCCAGAGTGCTCCTTGCAGGCAAAGGAAGTAAAACTTCATCTTGCATGCTTTGAGCAAGTTGTTAGGAGGAGGTCTTCCCTGGAAAAGGATATAATGCTTGGAAAGGTTGAGGGTCAGCAAAATAGAAGAAGACCTTCAATGAAATGGATTGACACTGTGACTGTAGCAATGGTGTCAAGTATGTCAGAGATGTCACAGGATAGGACAGGGTTAAAATCTGCTGTTCATCAGGCCGCTCTGAGTCATATTCAACTTGATGGCATCTAGCAACAACAACAGAACTTTCTAAAGCATATTTAAGCATCATTTTCTTGAAAATATTTGGTTTAGAGATAATATCAAATTAATCCATTCCTTAACTCACTACTATCTGGTCCATTCCAACTCATAGGGATCCCAAAGGACAAAATAAAATTTCAATAAAATAACCTATCCAAGGCTGTACTCATTCATGAATGCAGATTTGTCTCTCACAGAGTGATTAGTGAGCTTGAACAATTGACCTTTTGGTGCTATCCTAGCAATTTAACCACTGAGTCACTAGGACTTCTTTGGTATAACCGTACTTAAGGAGAAGTACTTTGAGTAAAAAAATGAGATGAGAAACCATTCTATAAAAAAGTAGCTATTAATAAAAAGCAATGTGATGCATATGTGTTCATAAACCCACAGTTTATACATAATATGCATATTCATTTATATGTAGTTTTTGTAGTCTAATTTGAAAGAGTTATAAATGCAATGTATAAAGCAGCATGTGCATATAAACACAAAGTTAGTAACACAGAAAAACAAACGGTGCTCATTCTGCAGTGCACGAAGTATTTGGAAACAACCTACACTATTCTCTTTCTCTCACATTCATTCTACATTTACTAGCTCACTTCACGGCTAGAACCGAGCACTCAGCCCCCTTTTTTTGGTAGTCACTCTGCTAGAAGCCTTGCTACTGCACTTGTCTTCATTTTCATTTTCTAAACAGTTTCCAGGGTTATCTGTTAGAAATATAAATCAAACTATGCTATTTTATGGTTCAAAACCCCCCAGTGAGTGCCAGTTTCACCCAGAGTGAAGACGAAAATCTTTACAATGGCTTGAGGGATCCAAATGGATGTTTTCCTACTTCTGCTGCTGTTCCTTTACTCCAGTTGCTCAACCTCTACATTCTGCTTTTGAAAAGCATGCCTGCCTGTTCCTGGTTTTGCTTTTGTTCTTCCTTGTGTCTGGAATCCTCTTATCTGAAATTTCCACACAGCTAATTTAGTAAACTATTTATTTATTTATTTATTGTTCTCTTGTCAGTAAGACCTTCCCCTGTGATCCTATTTAAAATTGTAAGTTCCCGTTTCTGCCCAGTAACTTTCTATGTCCTCTTGTGAAATTTTGTCCCTAACATTTATCACTTTCCTACACACTATGTGTATATCATCACTGCACCATTGTGAAACTCTCATTGGCTACTTTCTCTAGAGAAATAGAAATTTACTTTACCCAGAATGGCTAACCTCCTACTCTCATTTAAATGTCTTTTCTTGTTATTCTTTCCATTTGTTTGTTTTGCCCCTATGTTTGCTTTCCATACCTTATTCCTTCAGCTGGCTTGGGTGTATCTCCACCTGTGGCAAGCAAAGAAGCAAAGGACAGTGGGAAAGCAGAGGGTCCAACTTCTATACCCCCAGGGACAACTTTGCTAATGTCAGATGGTTCCTAGCTGAAAGCCAAGAGTATAAGAAGAATGTATATCTGTGTTTTATTACGATGCAAAGACATCGTAACAAACTATGGGTAACATTGAGAAGAATGGGAATTTCAGAACACTCAAGTATGCTATATGAAACCTAGACCTAGACTAAGAAGCTGTTGCCTAAACAGAGTAAGGGAATAAAGCATAATTTTAAACTAAAAAAGGTGTGCATCAGGGCTGTATTTTTCTCCATATCTGTTCAGTCTCTATACTGAGCAAATTATTTGAGAAGTTGGACTCTATGGAGAAGAATGTGATCAGGAGGAAAAGTCATTAACAACCTGCATTATGCAGGTGACACAACTTTGCTTGATGAAAGCCAGGAAAACTTGAGGCACTTGCTGCAGAAGATCAAGTAAAGTAATGCAGCCTTCAATATGGGTTACACCTCAACATCAAGAAAACAAAAATCCTGATCACTGGGTCAATAGGTAACATCATAATAGATGGAGAAAATATTGAAATTATCAATAATTGAATGCTGCTTGGATCCAAAATCCACATCCTTGGTACCAGGAGATCAGGAGATGTATAGCATTGGGAGCCCTCCAAAGCCATCAAAAGCTATCATGGCAGTTTGAAGACTATGATATGCTTAATTCAGAACCTGATATTTTCAGTCGCATGAGAGATCGACAATGAATATGGATGACAGAAGAAGAACTGATTGTTTTGAATTTGGTGTTGAAGAAGAGTACTAAATATCCCACAGGCTGTCAAAAGAACAAACAGATACATCTGGGAGTATAGGTAACCAGAGTACTTCTTAGAGGAAAGAGTGGTGAAACTTGGCCTCGCTCATTTGGGCATGTTGTTAGGAGACACTATTGCTTGGAGGGGGACATCATGCTTGGAAAGGTGAAAGGTCAGAAAAAGAAGGAAACCCTCAATGAGAGGGATTGATATAGTGACTGGGGCAATGGACTACTGTGTGTCAGGGATCATCAAGATGGTGCAGGATAGGACAGGGCTCATAGCTCTTGTTCACAGGGTTTCTATGAGTTATATTCCACTTGATGGTATCTAACAACAACAGTAATATAGTCGATTGTGTGTTACACTGTTGCTGTGTACCATCGAATTGGGACCCACACATAGCCGACCCTCCAGTGGGTTTTCAGAGGCAGTTAATTGCACTGAAGGAGATTGCCCATCTTTCTCCCATGGAACAGCTAGTGGCCTCGAACTGCATGTCTTCGGGTTTGCAGCACAGTTTTTTGCCACTAGGCTGCCACTGTTGTTGTTGTTATGTGCCTTCAAGTTGCTTGCGACTCATAGTGACATCATGTACAAGAGCCCTATCCTGTGCCAATCTCATTGTCTTTGACACACTTACTTCCACTACCCCAATCACTGAATTGATCCAGCTCATCGAGGATAATCCTTTCCTGCCCTGTCACTCCACCCTCCCAAACATAAAGCCCCTTTTTAAGGACTAGTCCCTCCTTGCAACATGCCCAAAGTATGTCAGACGAAGCTGCAGAATTCTTGCCTCCAAGGAGCAGCTCGGCTTCACCTTCTCCAGGACAAATCTGTTTGTTCTTCTAACAATCCATGGTATATTCAATACAGCTCAAAGCATCAATTCTTGTCCTGTCATCCCTAGTCACTACCTAGCTATGTGATTTGTATCATGCAATTGCAAAGACTATAGCCCAGATCAGACACACCTTAGTCTTCAGTCTGATGTCGTTGTTCTTCAATACTCTGGAGAGGTCCCTGACAGCTGACTTTCCCAATGCAAAAATTTGTCTCTTGGTTTCCTGGCTGCTGGTACTAAGAGTGTTGATTGTGGAGTTAAGCAAACTAAAACTGTTAACTATCTCAGTCTATTCACCATCCATACTGATGCTGCCAATTGGCCCAGTGGTGAGAATCTTTGCTCATCCACTTCCGAAATAATAGGCCTTAGAAAACCTCAGTGTATAATAGAGCACACTTAGACTAGCAGACATGGCAATTGAGACTGAGATCTTAGATATGGAAACACAAAGGCCACCACTACTAACTGAAATAAGGTAGTCTCACTATATCATGTTGATCCCAAGATCTATTTGGGGCACCCAACAGGCTGTGAGTGATGGGAGTTGGGGGAAAAGGGAGAGATATTGGTACCAAAGATGAAGAATGGACTCCTGAATGTTATATAACTCCTATTTATCATAATGATCTACATGGTATTTGGAATCTAATCATGACAGTATGTGAGGAATGGATAGATACTGAGGAAGCCAGACTTATTTAATTAACCTCCAGATAATACTGCATATAAGCAATCATTACATCCATTTTATGATTAAAGTGTCCAAACTCCAAGAGCTAAGGACCATATACAAGGTTGGATTCCTAGATGTCAAGTATTAGTAATTCAATGCAATACAGGGATAAATTGTGAGAAAATGAGCAAGACCAAGAGGAGAGACCAATTGCTCTTACTAGAGGATTAGAAGGGTATGTAGCAGAGATGGTATTGACTTTCCAGGGAGCTATGGTGGCCTAGTGGTAACAAAGTTTGCTGTGATCCCGAAGGCATGTGGTTTGAATCCCTCAGCTGCTCCATAGGAGACGTATGAGTAATCTCCTTCCATAAGATTAACTGCCTCTGAAAACCCACTGGAGGGTCAGCTATGGGTCATTCCAATTTGATCACACACAACAATAGACCACAGAACATTCCAGACAGGCAACAGCTAAAATATAAGCTCAACCAGAAACCCACAGCATATAAATCAATTCTGACACATTTTGACCCTCTCTTGGTGTCTTAAGTCTATCAATCTTTACAGGAGGAGATTGCCTTGTATTTTCTTCATAGAGTTACTAGCAGATTTGAACTATCAATGCAGAGCCTACAGAGGTTGGAGGTGGTGGTAGTTGAGAATTACTTGCTTCCCATCACCTCACAATGCCCTCTCTTGGTAGACTCTGCTCGTCCTCTGCCTACTGTGTCTGTCACTTCCCCTGTGCAAAGACCATACTTATCCTCCATCACACCCTGCAACTCAGCTTCGTACACCCCCCCTTCCCTCTCCTTCATTTCCTGCCTCTGCCCACGACCCTCCCTAGCCTACCCCTGTCCATGTCCACCTCACATCACTCTGCTGTCACTTTTGGCTCTCTATCACTGGACTGAGATGCTATGGATGAACAGGAGATGGCATCCTGTGTCTGGTAGGCTCAGACCTCTCCTGTTGCTGAAGCCTCTGGTGTATAATACAGAGTGACCCACAGAGGGCACCCCTCGCCCAGCCATGACCCATATGGGGCCTGCAGCATCAGAGGCATTGCCTCAGAAGTTTTAAAAAAATTGTCCTAAAGGCAAAATGCCAAGTAACAAAATATTTACTATATGAGAAATAAGTGTATGTTAACTATTAGCAACAGTATCATCATTTTGTCCCTGATACACAGTTATATTATGTGCTAAACTAAGCTTCCTGAAAACAGAGTAAATGTCTAACTCATCTTTATGTAAATCTAGGTACTCAATCAGTGTTTGTTGAGTAAATCTGAGATTCAAGACAATGACCTTGTCCATTAAATTAAAGATGCTTGCTAGCAACATGATGGCTTTCTGTTATTCTCATTCTCTTGCAAGTAAATCCTATCTGACTTCATTGTTTTTCTCATTTGCTATTAGAGTGAAAGTGGAAATTCACTGGCATTAAGTTTTTTTTTTTACTTCCAAGTGTATAATAAGTTATTAGATAATAAACTATCAACCTAAACCTTTCTAAAAGAAACCCAAGATAATGTAGTCAAAGAAGAAAATACAGGCGGAAAATGAAATTTAACAAGACATGGTCCCTGCCACTGACAAGACAGTCACATATGCAAATACTTTGCAGAATCAGTTTCCTTAGCACATGAGTGGATAGAAGCCAGGCCAGAGGGCTGTGAGAGGAGAGAGGGAGGGTGTCCATTCCTTTTGTGTCATGCTGTTTGGGGAACACTTCCTAGGGGCAATGGTTTCTGAGCTAAACTTTTATAGATAAAAGAAAATGAACTGAGAATGAAATCCATCCTGTTCACATAGAAAACACACAACAGGAATAAAAGCAAGAATCAAATGAAAATAAACTTGTTGGCATTAAAGAAACAGAGAATTCCAAGAAGGAAAGATTCTTCAATAGTAGCATGTGCAGCTGCAATGTAAAACAAGTTATGCATTGTAGAGTGCTTTATTTTGTCCTGTTTTGGTTTAGTAAAGAGGTATCTGCAGGTTTACAGCAAGAAGAAAGTCTCAAGAAAGGGTTAACGTTGCTGCTGCAGGTTTACAGTAAGAAGAAAGTCTCAAGAAAGGGTTAACGTTGCTGCTTGGGAGAGATGATGTAATGCTAACAGATGACAGCATGAGAGATGCATCAAGCTTTTTTGTTTCTTATCTATCCTATCAGGAAGAATGGCCTGATAGATAGTCAGTGCTTTTAAGAGGGAGTTAAAGCTCAAGGTTACAAAATGGCAAGGACAGGAATACATTGTTTTACATATTATAAAGTGTTCAGGCCCAAAGGACCTACACTCCAGCATGCACACACACACACACACACACACACACACACCCCAGTTTCAGGACTTCTGTCAGAAAACTTAAGCATCAACGATACCAATGATAAAAATGTGAAATGAGTGGGTGCTAGCAAAAAGGAAAAGAGGACTCGGGGGAAAATGTGTTAAGGGTGTAAAGTATAATCTTTTAGAATAAGAAAGAATAGATTCATTTCGTGTGACTACAAAAGGAAACATTCAAAGTAAGGTCTCGAATATGCTGAAGGGGAGAAGCCAGCTAATTGTATAGGAAAACTTTCAGTCTCCAGTATGGCATGTGATACTTTGAAAGGCAGTATTTTCCTGCCATGAAAGTGTTCAAGTTGAGGTTGATGGCCATCTGTCAGGAGAGACACTTGGACTCTGTTTGGACAAGCCCATGTCTGGCACTCATACTCTCACCTCCCATTAGAGATATCATTAGTTGGTAAGAGAATTTTCCCCCTTTAGATCCCTTAGAATAGAAAATAAACTATATTTGTTACTCCAAGATTATATTCGTTCTTTATAAATTAGAAATACCATGTTTCTAGATCCTGGAAGTTATGCTTAATGTTGAAATGATGATAAGAAGAAAAAGGCTTATTTACTTAAATTATTTAGCAACTGGAGAGGATGAAAAATGAAATGTGAGGGTTTATGCTGTATTAGGCCTTTTCCCCCCTGTAGAAAACTTCACAGGAGAAGTAGGGTTGTGGGTTGAATTAGACAGCATTCCATGCTGGTTTCTTAACATCAAATCCATAAACAGATATTTACAGATATCCTACTTGTGCTAGGTGCAATACTAGGTACAAGTACTGCAGAGAAAATGTGTCAAGAACAGAAGGTGATGGTGTCATAAAAGACTTCTTATCATCTCCCATTTGGCCAGTTAAAATGAATTAGAATGATCAAACACGTTAGCATTGAGTTCTTGCTTTGTATAGTTCAGCCTACAAATCAAATGCTGTTCTCTGTTTATTACTGCAAGACCATAATTCACAGGATAAGGTTCAGAAAGGTCGGTATTTATGACTACCCAAAGTGTTTCATTTGCAAGAATTATAAATGGGAAATCTGGCACATAGTTAGAAATGTAGATTTTCAGATACATAAATTTGCCCCATTGATTTTTATGTATTTCTTAAACTGTGTACTGCTGCTTTCAATATTGTTGTGGAACAGATTGACCATAAATATTTAAATAACCTCTGTTCAACAATCAAAGCTACTCGTAATAGAAGCTGTTTGAAGTTACAAATGTGATCTGTTGAGGTCAAGGAACGCAGGTTAAAACAGAAGAGATTCAAAGCAAATTACTAGCTGGTACAATATGACCAACCCAAACAAACAAACAGACCAAAACCTCTCATTGTTTTTGAGTTGGAGTCACCCCATAGCTCAGTCTCCATTGGGTTTCCAAGGCTGCAGATTGTACAATAGGTTGATAGCCCTTCTTTCCTTGAAAAGCCACTGGTGGCTTTGAACTGCCAGAGAGGAACAGCCGTTGGGTTAGCAGTGAATATCTCCATGAATTATGCTACTAGAGCATGAAAACAAGATGCATAAACTCATGCATCCCTGTTTTTGTATAGCCAGTTGTCACCCAATATTGGTGGTGGATTCTTCACACATGCTTTCCACAACAACAGTGTTAATCTAATATTCTGGAACAAAATGAACAAATGATGCATGCCTGTGCCATCCACATGATCCATTGGGAGCACCATGATCACAGGGTTTTCATTGGCTGACTTTTTGAAATGGGTTGTCTGACCTTTTCGCCCAGTTCATTTAGTCTACTAATGCCCCTGAAACTTGTCCATTGCATCATAGCAACACACAAGCTTCTGCTGACAGATGAATAGTGCGGTGTTGGCTGGTAATAAAGCCTGAGACTCCTGTATAGAAGATGAGGATTCTACCACTGATTTTGTTACAGAATATTAGATGCTCAATTAACATTGTTGTCATGGGATGCATGTGTGAAGAATCTACCACCAATATTTGGTAGAAGGAAGATTTTAAAGATTTTCAATGACTGAAAGAATGAAACCACAAAAAATATAGTAACTAAGTTTGAATACTGACTAGGGATTTTTAGCTCACTTTTTAGTCTGATAGTTTGAAGGAAGATATGCTAAACACACAGTCTATCACCAACACAAGTAAAGTGGGCTTTGACTTAAAATTTAGTAAAGTTAATAGTTTCTTCTTCATATAACTATATGATGATTCAACTGTAGTATATAAAATTATGTTAGTTGTTTAAGCATCACTTAAAATAGCTTCCAAAGAAGCCTTCCTTAACTTTCCAGGCCAAGTCAGGTTGGCCTATCAGACCACTCTCAGCATACACAGCTCAGATTTTCCTCCTTCGCCAGAAAACGGGCTGTGAAGAGTATAGTTAGTGCACAATCCTCTAGTTTCCCCACCATCAGGATCCTTCATAGCATCAACGATGAGGTCACATTCTTGTTTACTTGCTTGCAATCAATGACTGAAGAGTGAGTACTAGCTCTTGACCATTGTCATCAGCAGAAGGCTCCTCCAGCAGCTGTCTTTGCTTCTGTACATCTCATTTGTCTAGCCTCGGCTTTCTCAGACCTGCACTTCAGTTAGAGAATCTTTCTACTCAATCCTCTTTCATTCTCTTGCACTTTTTCCAGGTGTGAGATCTATGTCACTATCTAGAATATTCCTCACTCCCATTTCCTCTCTCCTTCAATGTCTACAGGCATTCCTTTAACAATCCCTGAACATTTTAAATTATATCTAGGTACTAGCTTTCTAAAGAACACAAACTGACACACTTAGTGATGAAAACTTCAGAATAGCTTGTACTTTTCCTTGAAATCCTATATAATATTTTATAATTATTATATTGTTGTTGTTGTTATGTGCTGTCAAGTCGCTTGTGACTCATAACGACCCTATGTCCAACAGCCCTAAACTCTGCTCTGTCCTGTGCCAATAGCACTGTCTCTGACACAGCCAACCCAATTACCCCAGTCACTGGATCAATCCACGTCATAGAGGGCCTTCCCCTCCTGCACTGTCCCTCCACCCTCCCAAGTGATGTCCTTCTCCAAGGACCAGTCTCTCCTTACAACATGTCCAAAGTATGTTATACGAAGCCTCAGAATCCTTGCCTCCAACGAGCCACCCAGTTTAACCCTTTCCAGGATGAACCTGTTTGTTTTCCTAGCAGTCCATGGTATTCTCAATACTCTTCTCCAACACCACAGCTCAAAGACATCAAATATCCTTCTATCTTCCTTGGTCATTGTCCAAGTCTCTGATAAATAACAAGTGACTGCAAAGACCTTAGTCTTAGATGCACCTTAGTCTCCAGAGAGACACCACTACTCTTGAGTAGTTTAGAGAGGTCCCTAACAGCAGACTTTCCAATGGCAATATGTCTTTTTGTTTCCTGGCTACTGGTGCCAAGAGTGTTGACTGTGGAGCCAAGCAAACTAAAACTGTGAACAATTTCAATCTCTTCACCATCCATCCTGATGCTGCCAATTGGTCTAGTGGTAAGAATCTTTGTCTTCTTGACATTGAGCCTCAATCCATATTGGAGGCTGCAGTCCTTGACCCTCTGCAGCAAGCGCTTCAGGTCCTCCTCAGTTTCAGCAAGCAGGGTTGTGTCATCTGCATAACATAGATTGTTGATAGATCTTCCACCAATCTTGACCCCACATTTCTCCTCATAGAGCCCAGCCTCTCAGATAATCTGTTCTGCATACAGGTTGAAAATGTATGGAGATAGGGCACATCCCTGGCGTACGCCCTTCCCAATTTTGAACCATGCAGTGTTCCCTTGCTCTGTTCTGACAATTGCCTCTTGGTCCAAGTATAGGTTTTGTGTTAGAACGATCAAGTGTTCTGAGATTCCCATTCTTCTCAGAGTCAGCCACAGTTTGTTATGATCCACACAGTCAAAAGTCTTTGTATAGTCAATGAAACACAGATATACATTCCTCTGGTATTCTCTGCTTTCAGCTAAGATCCATCTAACATCATCTACAATATCCCTAGTACCATGACTCCTTCTAAACCCAGCCTGGATTTCTGGCAGTTCTCTGCTGATGTGCTGTTCCAGTCATTTTTGGGTAATCCTCAATAAAATCTTGCTTGCATGTGAAATCAATGAGATTGTTCTAGAGTTTCCACACTTTTTTTTGTGATGGTTCTTTGTACTGATCTCTTCCAGTCAGTTGGCCAAGTGGTTGTTCTCCAGATTTCTTTACACAACTTGGTGAGCATGTTCAGGGCAGCATCTGTTAGCTGAAATATATCAATTGGTATCCCATCTATTCCTGGGGCCTTATTTTTTGCCATTTCCTTCAAAATAGCCTGAACTTCTTCTTTCATCACTATAGGCTCTTGCTCATATGTTTTTTCATGAAATTCTTTTGTGTCTGCCAATTCCTTTCAATACAGTGACTCGGTATATTCTTTCCGTCTTCTTTTAATACCTCCTGGATCATTTAATATTCTGCCGAATGCATCCTTGATTATAGCAACTCGAGGATGTAATGCAATTCAACACCCGGTCCACGGAAGAAGGATAAGCAATCTCTTCCTATACAATTAACTGCCTCTGAAAACCTGCTGGAGTGTCAGCTATGGGTCAGTTCTGATTCTATGGTACACAATGACAAGAACAACAACAATTATTTGATAACTACTTCCCTCCAGTCAGGAAGCTCTGGTAGCATAGTGAGTAGGAAATTGAGCTACTCACCCCAAAACAGTGCCTCTCTCATGGTTTGAGTTCACCAACAGCTCTGCAGGGAAAAGCTGTCCAGTCTCTGCCTGTGGGATTTACAGGCTCAGAAAGCTGCCGGGGAGTCAGCTTTGAGTTGGCTTTGACTTTATGGCAGAAATTTGGGGTTCTTTTTTTTCTTTCTCTAATTATACTCCTACTTTCTATTGCTATAAGAAACATGAACCTTTTTACTCTCAAACTGCAAAATAGAATCTACCAAACTACATAACATCCCCCAAAGAAAGTACAGGACCTGGCAATGTTTAATTGTGTTGTACAGATGGTCATTATGAATTAGAATTGATTTGATGTCACCTTATAACAACAAGTAGGCAAGACATAAGTGATTTATAAATATTTATGTGTGAATTAATTGAATGAATAAATGAATGAAGAGTGATGTCAGTATAATATCATGAAAGTTTTAGGGACTGCATTAAAGAGGATGAAACAAAATTGTCATAATAAAGTTTGGCAAGAGAAAGGGCCCAGAAGGGTTGAAAATAAGCCAAAAGTGCTTGGAAAGCTACTTAACTCTTTCTGTTTATGAGTTCTGAGAAGGATTGACAGAGAAGATACGTTCATAACACAAAGATCTCATAACTGTTTCTTGGATGTTCTTAAAAATACATTTATTTAACTCCTAATGAGCACAGTACTGATGATCCTACTTGACATTAGTAACTTTGAAGTTAAGACATTTGTGTGCATGACTGTAAAATAAAAAAAAATAAAATCAAAACCAAACCAGGCAACTTTTCAGGACTATGGAGAGCTTAGGAACATGTTTTTTAGGAAGAAGACTGAGACACAAAAGACCTTAAAAAAATGATGAAATATTTCTACAAGAAATAATAAAAGATCTAACTAAATAGGAACATGTTTCCTGTTCATGGATGGGAGGACTCAAAATAGTGAAAATTATACTTCTAACAAAAGCAATCTACATGCTCAACACAATGCTGATACAGATACCAAACTCATTTTTCAAAGAGATAGAAAAGGCAGTTACCAACTTTCTATGGAAAGGAGAGAGATCCCAAATAAGCAAAGCACTTCTGAAAAAGTAGAATGAAGTGGGAGACATAGCACTCCCTGACCTCAAAACTTACTACAGAGCTATAATAACCAAAACAGCATTGTAAAGGTATAATGACAGGCACATAGATCAATGGGACAGAATTGAGAACCCACAAATTAACCCATGTATCTATGGTCAATTGATATTCAACAAGAAAACAAAACCTATCAAATGGGGAAATGATTACCTCTTCAACAAATGGTGCTGGCAAAACTGGACTACTAATTTCAAAAGGCTGAAGCAGGAGTCACATCTCACACCATACACAAAAAAAAAATCAACTCAAGGTATATCAGAAACCTAAGGGTAAAGCCCAACACCATAAAGATCATAAGAGACAAAATGGGACCAAGCTTAGAAGGCTTAACCTATGCTATAGAGAGGCTCACAAATATGGCCAGAAATATACAACCAGGAGAGGATAAAACTGATGAATGGGACCTTGTGTGCATCAAAACATTTTTTCCAACTGGGTGAAAATAAAACCTACTGACTGGGAAAGAAAACATTTGCTAATACCCTCTCAGTTAAGGGTCTCATAACAAAAGTTTACAGAATACTACAGGGACTTGTTGTTATGTGCCCTCGAGTTGCCTGCAACTTGTAGTGACCCTATATACAATAGCCCTAAATCCCACTCTATCCTGAGCCTCCTTCACTATCTGTGACACACCTATCCCAATTACCCCAGTCACTGAATCAATCCACCTCACAGAGGGTCTTCCTCTCCTGTGCTGTCCCGCCGCCTTCCCAAGCATGACTTCCCTCTCCAAGGATTGGTCCCTCCTTGCAACATGTCCAAAATATGTCAGACGAAGCTTCAGAATCCTTGCCTCCAAGGAACAGCTTGGTTTAACCCTTTTTAGGACAAACCTGTTCATTTTCTTCACAGTCCATGCTATATTCAATATTCTTCTCTAACAATACAACTCAAAGACATCAATTCTCCTTCTGTCATCCCTAGTCATTGTCCAGCTCTCTGATACATAGCAAGTGATTGTAAAGACCATGGATTGTGTCAGGTGCACCTTAGTCTTCAGAGTCACATCATTGCTCTTCAGTACATTGAGGAGGTCTCTTATAGCAGACTTTCCCATCGCAATATGTCTTTCGATTTCCTGGCTGTGGATGCCAAGAGTGGCTACAGAGACTACATAAGAAAAAAACTGATAGATACTCCAACTGCAAAATAGGCAGAAGATATGGAAAAACTTTTTTACAGAGGAAGACATTGAGATGGACAAAATTCACATGAAGAAATGCTCAAAATCACTGGCAATAAGACAGATGAAAGTAAAAAAGGCAATGAAATACCCTCCAAGTAGCAGTGGCAAAGTTTTACAGGAAAGCTAGTAATAAATGTTGAAGAGGATGGTGAGAGATAGGAACTCTCATGAACTGTTGGTGGGATTATAAAACAGTACAAATGCTTTGGAAGGCAGTTCAGTGTTTTCTCAAAAAGCTGAACAGACCTTTGTACACTAATGTTCATAGCAGTGTTATTTACAATTGCAAGAACATGGAAACAGCCCAAAGGTCCAGCCACAATCAAATGGATTAAGAAATTGTGGTACATTCACATCATTCAATACTATGCAGCACTCAGAAGCCATGATTTTGAAAATTACTACATAACTTGAAAGGGACTTGAGAGCATTACACTGATCAAACTAACTCAGTTTCATAAAGACAAATACTGCATAAGACTATTATTGTAAATATAGAAGGATAATTAGTAAAACATGTATGAGGAGCCAAGTAAGGGGAAAGGGTGGAAGCAGAGGGGTTAGGATTAGCAGGGGGAGGAAATCATAAGGTTGCATAATTTGGTTGGTGGAGGTATAGGGGTCAAGGAAATTGAAAGATCCAGTGGGGACTTGAAAAGATGGACAGTAGTGGGAATACTTCAATGGGGGATTAAGTTTATAAAACTTAAAACAGGGAATAATTGTGTGAAACACACTGCGAATGATGGAAAGGATGAAACACAATGAATGATTATATGCAAATCAATATAAAGTAAAAATTAAAATAAACACATTTTAAAAAAAGGCTATGTCAGTTGTTTCCCGGTAACAGAAATTCTGCATGATAGGTTATTAATTCTTATAGTCACTGCAAAACTTGTGAGTTCCCTTATGCAACACAGAACAGCAATCTATGTAACTGACTATATTTAGGGTGGCAATATGTCAAGTAAAAAATATATTTCAGATCATAGTTGGGTAATTGGCAGCAGACTAACCCTTCCACTGAAAATAACGACAAAATTAAACAGAATGAAGGGGTAAAGTCTATCTTTGGATATGAAAAAGTGAGCAACATAGAACTGTGATTCCTGAGAGAAGATAAACAAGAGAGGCCTTATATTTGTTTTTCCATCTGAAGATATTTAATGAACCCAACCATATCAAGACAATTAGTTGCAGTGGCACAGTTGTTAAGCACTAGACTACTATTTGAAAACCATGGTCCAAACTCAGTAACTACTTTTTATTTTAATAAATTTTATATTGGTTTGCTTACTAAGTTTGTATACATTGTCTTTCATACTTTTTTATTCAGTTGTTCTTTTTAATTTTTATTAATTTTAATGAAAGTTTACAGAGACTTTAGGGTTTCTGGTCATTCATTGATGCATCCACCCAGTCCTCCCCATTCACTCTTCTCCTTGAAAAGAAAACCTCTTTCATTGTTATGCAGTCCCTCCCCCCCACCCCAAGTCCACTCCACTATGCAGCCCTCCCTCTGGACTTCTGTTCATATTATCACTGTATGCCCAACAATCATTTTGGACACATTTTTTGAACTTTAAAGTTTGGGTACGTGAAATAGGCTTTTAATCCCCAGCTTGCTCACATTAATACCCACCCTGTAAATGCTTATTCACGGGTTCCATCACATGATAGGTATACACTTTAATTCTTTTCTTCAATATTTAAAATGGTTTCTAAGTCTTTAAATGTTAGTGTGGCTGTGAACACTCATGTACAAGTTTCCTTGTGTATGTGTATGCATGTATTTCACACTATTATTAATTGACATTGTGTTTTATACAGTCTTTCTCATGCATTATGCTTTATTACATTAATTATCATTGGACCTTGCCCATCATTACCCTGTTTTTTTCAGGTTTCTGCTGGATCCTTCCCATTTTATTCATTTCCTCTCTCCACCCACCAAACTATATAACCCTGTGATTTCACCTGGCCATTGGTTCCCACAAAGGTTTATTGCTTTGAAAACTGTATAAGGCAGTTTTACTCTCTCCTGCAGAGCTGCTATACATAGGAATTGACTCACAAACACACAGCAATAGCAAAGGACAGGTTTAGTCAAGCAAAATATCAGAGTCTTACTAATCTCAATAAGCCAAGAATTCCTAGTAGACTGAGGAATGTAGAATTTTGAGGCAGAGTACTCTGGAGTAGACATTAGAGAAAGATTTTGAAAATTCTGTACTAGAAGACCTTCTGCATGTTGGTTGAATATTGAAAGGTACATGTATTTAAGTTTTATTTGCTGGAAATCATGTCTGCATCTGTTGTTGTTGTGTATTGTAAAGTGGGAACCAGCCCATAACTGATACTGCAGTGGGTTTTCAGAGGCAGTAAATTAAATCACATGGAGATTGCTCATCTTTCTTGGACAATATTCAAGTTCAAATAAAATTACTACATTGTAAAGAAGCTAGAAAACAGGACTCATAATCAAGAGAAAAATCAATCAATACAATTAAATTCACATATTATGGAATAGATGGTCCAAATGACTTTTCAAAAATCTTTTAACATAAATTAAATACCTAAAGTAAACCAAAAATATAATTAGGAAAGTAATAGGATCTATGAAAAGGTGTCTAATTGAATTTCTGAAGAATACAAAATCTGAAATGAAAAATTCACTGGATGGACTTTGTAGAAAGTTAAACACAATATAAGAAAACAAATAAAATTGAAGACAGGAAAATAGAACTATCTCATTGAAACACAGGGATAAAATTACTGGAAAATATATTAAGAGACCTTTAGTAATTTGTAGAAAAACATAAAGCAAACAAACAGGGCAAGTAATGGACTAGGAGAAGAGTGAGGGGTGAGCAGGGATAGTATTTATAGGAATGATTGCTATAATTTTCCTATCTAGTTAAAAATATAAAGCCCACAGAACCAAGATACTCTCCAAAGATCAGTCAAGATAAATTAAAAAAAAAATTGTTTCCAAGGAACATTATGAAACACTATTAGTAAAGAGAAAACATTACAAGTATCCAGATAAACATAAAACTACAATTGATCTATTTTATATAGAGCACACTTAATCATAACCACTGACTTCTAATTAAAAGTACAAGTTATAATACAATATGAGAACATATTTTATGTATTCGGAAGAAAAAGAAATAGAACCAAAATAAAGTTCTGTAACCAATGAAAGTATATTTTTAAAATGAAAGCAAAGACCATTCCAAACAAACACATATGAGTTAATTAATTGTCATAAAAAATAACTTAAAGGGGAGCTCAGATGTATACAAAAGAATGAGGAATATTGGAAATGGTAAACATAGGAGTAACTAGAGAATAGTAATTATCAATATGTTTTAATTATCTAAATATTTTGAGTTGTGGAACCAAAACCAATAATCATGAACTGGTAAGCACACGTATGGTTGTTACTGTGGTTGTTAGGTGCTCTCTACACAACTATAACTCATAATGACTCTACGAACAGCAGATCTGAACCCTGCTCTGTCCTGCACCATCCTTACACTCTCTGATATCTCAAGCCCACTGGTACAGTCACTGTGTCAATCTATCTTATTGTCTTTCTGTCTTTCACCGACATTCCTTCTTTTCTAGCATGATGTCTTTTTATAAGGAATGGTCTTTTTTGACAACATACCCTAAACAGATAAGACAAAATTTCATTATCCTTGCCTCTAATAATACTATGTTTGTATTCTATCAAAGACAGATTTGTTCACTTGGTAATTAATGCACAGGATATTCAGTAATCTTCTCTAACACCACAATTTAAAGACATTGATTTTTCTATCATCCTTATTCATTTTCCAACTTTCAGGTGTATAGGAAGAAATTGAAAATACTGTGACTTGGATCAGGTGTACCTTAGTCTTTACACTGATGTCCTTGTTCTCTGCAGAGATCTTTGACAGCATATTTTCCTAATGCAACTCATTTTGGAGAGATCCCTGACAGCATATTTCCCCAACACAACACATCTTTTGATTTCTTGATTGCTGTTACCATAGATGTTGATTGCACATCTAAATAAAATGAAATCTTCTGCTTCAGTCTTTTATTACTCATTGATCCAGTGGTAAGGATTTTTGTTTTGTTGATATTGAGATGTAATCCATATTGAAGACTTTAGTGTTTGATCTTTTGCAGCAAGTGGTTCAAATCCCTTTCTCCTTTGGCAAGCAAGGTTGTGCTATCTGTATAATACATATAGTAGATGTGTCTTCCTCCAATCTAGATACCACATTCTTCTTCATAGAGTCCAGTTTCCTGAATAATTTGCCCAGCAGACAGATTGATTAGGTTTGCAAAAAGGATATAGCCTGATGCACAGCTTCTGATTTTAAACCACTCAATGTTCTCTTTTTATATATGGAAAACCTCACCCATTGCACCAGCAACATGAGGCATGCACAGACAATGCAAGGCACCTGTGCTACTGCTGGTCAATGGAGAAATGAGAGAGAGGAGCAGCAGACAGACAATGGCTACATGAGAAGGCATAGACCCCTCAAGAGACTGGAGCTGAGGCAGCATCTGCGCAAGAAAGTAGGACAGTACTTATGGCAGCCTCAAGACAGAGTGGAGTAGTGGCAGCGAGACAGACAAACATCACTGAAGTGACTAGAGACCTGAGCCACCATATCTAGGGTTGACTGGAGGGAGAGGAGGGGAATGCTGGACAGGCAAGACAGGTGTCAGCAGGGGAGAGGCAGAAGTGGACACTGGAGGAAGCAGATGCTGGCAGAGCAGGCTGGGGTAGAACAAGGTCATAGGTGCCAAAGAGGCAGGGGGCAGAGAACCAGCATTTAATTGGTTGCTTTTGCAATGAAAAGTATATCTTATCTGCTATTCTGGGGAAAATGTTTGTCTACCAGATACTGCTTAAGTTGAACATCTAAATTAAGGCAGACTAGAAAGAAGAATTAGCTATCTACTTCTGAAATAATAGGCATTCAAAAACTCTACACACAGGAGAGCACACTTAGACTAGACTAGCAGATATGGCACCTGGGGCTGAGCAAACACAAAGGAGGAGCAACAGGTACAAGCAGACTGAAGTTATTGAAATGTGGAATGTGAGAAGCATGGATGTAGGTGAATTGGACATTGTTAGGAGAGAAATGGAATGCAAAAGTATTGGCATACTAGACATTGGTGAAATGAGATGGATAAACATGGAACATTTTTAATCAATCATATTATGATTGGAAATGAAAAGGTGGGGGAAAATGGGATTGCATTCATTTAAAAAGACCATTTCCAGATCTATCTTGAAATACAATATTGTGAGTGTTAGAATAACATTAATATGCATACAAGGAACACCTCTCAATACCACCATCATTCAAATATAGGCACCAAAAACCAGAGCCAAAGAGGAGGAAACAGATGAGGCCTACCAACTTTTACAGGCAGAAATTGATCAATCATGCAATCAGGATGTAATAACAATAATAAAGGGTCACTGGAATGCAAAAGTTGTGAATGGAGAAGTATCAGTAGTCAGAAAACATTGACTTGGTGACAGAAACATGGATGGAGATAAAATCATGGAATTCTGTACAGTCAATTATTTAATCATTGTAAATACCTTTCATAAGAAATATAAATGTCAACTGTATACATGGACCTTACCTAATGGTCTGCACAGGAATTAGATTGACTACATCTGTGGAAAGAATCATTGAAGAAGCCCATTTACAGCTGTGAAAACTAGGCCAAGTGCTGATTGAGGAACAGATCATCAATACACAAATTCAACAGATAGGCAAATTTGACAGATCCCATATGCAAATTCAAACTGAAGCTAAAGAAAATTAAGTGAAATCTGTAAGTACCAAAATTTGACCTTGAATCTATCCCACCTGAATGTTAATCAATCAATCAATCAATCAAATCTCAGGAACAGATTTGAGGTCTTAAACACTAATGAGTAATGACCAAATGGGCTGTGGGGGGATATAAGGAATCTTATCCATGAAGAATGCAAAAGGGAATTACAAAGACAAGTGAGAAAGAAAAGACTGAGAAGGATGTCCGAGGAGACTCTGAATATTGCACTAAAGCACTGAAAACCTGAAATAAAGGAAAGAAATCAAGAGGTTAAGGAGCTGAAAAGAAGACTTCAAGGGACAGTTTGGGAAAACAGACTGTTATAACGAAATGTGTGAAGAGCTAGAACTGGAAAATCAAAGGGATGAACTCTCCAAGTATTTCTTAAGCTGAAGGAACTTAAGACTAAATTGAGATAATGAATTGCAATACTTAAGAATGCTATGGGCATCTTATTGAGTAATCCAAGAAACATCAAAAGAAGATGGAAGGAGTACGCAGAGTCACTGTACCAAAACAAACTGGCAAACAGAGAAGTATTTAATGAAACAAGTTATGTTCAAGAGATAATGATGATGAAGGAGGAAGTTAAAGCTGCTCTGAAGGAATTGGCAGAAAAAAAAAAGAAGTTGCTAGAATACCAATTGACCTATTTCAACAAGCAGATGCAGCCCTGGAAGTGTTCACCAGGCTGCGCCAAAAATCTGGAGGACAACTAACTGGCCAACTGACTGGAAGAGGTCCATATTTATCCCAACTCCAAAAAAAAGGTAATCCTAAAGAGTGTGGAAGTTACAGAACGATATCACTAATAGCACACACAAGCAAAATCCTGCTGAAGATTATCCAGAAGCGACTGGAACAATACTTAGACAGAGTTACCAGAAATAGAAGCTGGATTAAGAAGAGGTCGTGGCACTAGGGGCATCACTGCCAATGTCAGATGGATCTTGACAGAAAGCAGAGAGGACCAGAGGAATGTCTGTGCTTCATTGACTATGCAAAGGCATTTTACAGCATGGATTAGAACAAATTGGGGCTGACCTTGAGAAGAATAGGAATCCCAGAACACCTGACTGTGCTCATGCAAAAATCTATACTTGGACTAGGAGGCAGTCATCAGAACAGAGGAAATAAACACTGCATAGTTTAAAATCAGAAAAGGATTGTGTCAAGGATGTGACCTTTTCAATCTGTATGCAGAACATATCATTCAAGAGGCCTTATCAGATGAATAGGTAATTATTTTTTTGTGAAGGAATGTGAGAACAGGATTAGAGGAAGACTCATTAACAACCTGTGTTATGCAGATGACACCACTTCACTTTTTGAAACTAAGGAATGCATGAAGCATTTGCTGTAGAGTGTCAATGACTGTAGTTTGCAATATGGATTGAAGCTCAACATCAAGAAAAGGAAGATTCTTACCACTGGGTCCATGATAAATGAAGAAGAGATTGATATTTTTAACAATTTTAGGTTGCTTGGTTCCACAATCAACACTCTTGGCATCAGAAATCAGGAAATCAAAAGACGAATACATTAGAAAAATCTGCTGTCAGGGACCTCTCCAGATTTCTGAATAGCCAAGATGTCAGTCTAGAGAGTAAGGGGCTCTCAATTTAGGCCATCATCTTCATAATTACTTGCTATGCATCAGATAGCTGGACAATAACCAAGGATAACAGAAAATGACAGAATTGATAACTTTGAGTTGTGGTGTTTTAGAAGAGTATTTAACATACCATGAAATGCCAAGAAAACTTAAAGGCCTTTCCTGGAGAGGGTGAAACCAAGCTGCTCCTTGAAGGCTAGGATTTTGAAACTTCGTCTTACATACTTTGGACATATTGTCAGAAGGATATCATGCTTAGAAGGATTGAGGACAGCACAGACATGGAAGACCTCAGATGAGATGGACTGACACAATAACTGGGGTAATGAGATTGGCTCAAGATTGAACAAGGTTTGGAGCTATCGTACACAAAGTCGCTTTAAGTAGTAGGAGATTCAGTGGCACTTAACAACAACATGCATAAGTTTTGTAGAAGCACAATTAAATGTTTTAGGATTCCTATTTTATTCATTGTTAATCTGTGTGTGTGTGTGTGTGTGTGTGTTTGTGTGTGTGTGTGTGAACAACATGGTCAAATATCTTTGCATCATGAATAAAACACAAACATCTTTCTAGTACTCTGCTTTCAGCTAAGATCCATATGACATCAGCAATGATATCCCTTGTCTTACAGCCTCTTTTGAATCCAGTTTTAATTTGAGACAATTCCTTGCTTTATTATTCTAGCCATTTTTAAAATCATCTTCATTTTACTTGAGTGTGATATTAATGATTTTGTTTGATAACTTTCACACTCAGTTGGATCTCCCTTTTTTTTGGAAATAAGAACAACATGGACTCTCTTCCAAATTTCTTGGCATAGATTAGTGAGAATATCTTGAGTTGCATCTGCTCATTAAAACATGTCAGTAGGTATTCCTGAGGCCTTACGTTTTTATGCCAGTGCCTTCAGTGTAGTTTGAACTTCTTCTGTTTTCAATACTACTAGTTAATGATCATATGCTACTTCATGAAATGTTTCAGTGCTGAACAGTTCTTTTTGGTACAGTGACTCTGAATAATATTACTTCCCTATTCTTTGGATGCTTTTTGCATCATTCAAGATTTTGCTCATAGCATCCTTCAGAATTGCAACTCCAGGCTTGAATTTGTTTTCTAGTTATTTCAGTTTGAGAAATACTGAGTGTGTTCTTCCCTTTTGGTTTTCTAATCTAGATCATTGCACATTTTGTTAAAAATTTTGCTCTGTCTTTCAAATTGCCATTTGAAATCTATTTATTTCTAAAGTTTCTCATTTCTTTTCTTTGTTTTGGCTACTCTATGTTCTAGCACAAGTTTCATCATCTCTTCTCAAATTCATTTTGGATAATATAAGTACATTTATCTTAGTTTCCCTCAAGTTTAATTTGGCCTATGGTAACCCCCTGTATCCAGAATAGAATTTTACTCCACAGGATGCTGTGACTTTCAGAAACAGACCTCCACCTCTTGTTTCTGAGATATCTCTGAATGAGTTAAGATTGGTAACTCTTCAATTAGTAGTCTGCTTCATAATCATTTGCTTATAAAACAGAGGAGACAAAATGTGATGCTAAACTTAATTAGTACAATTAAAGGTAGATACAGGAAACAAGGAACAAAAAGTAGAAGAGTAAATACAATAGAAAAGCAAGAAAGAATGGGAAAGATCCACACAAAAAGAGTAATGATGGGCAAGGTCCAATGGTGATTAATTTTATAACACATAATACAAGAGAATGATTGTTAAGAAACACAATGCAAATGAAGAATAGTGTGAAACACAGTGTATATGAATTTTGTAAACAAACCAAGAAAAGAAAAGTAAGATAGATTTTTAAGTGGGCTAATATATAATTTTAAAACAAAACAATGACAGCCTGGATAAAAAATCAAGGCCAAATTATAGACAATCTAAAGGAAAAGCATTCTGAAGAGAAAAAATGTAGGTCAAAAGTAAAAGGACTTAAAAAAATGTTCCTTAAGTAGTGAGGATAAGAAGGCTGCTTTAGTTAAAAAAACAAAACAAAACAAAACAACAAACCACCAAACCAACAATCCCAAGACAAGAAGTATTATCAGAATGTAAAATCAAATAGTAGGAGCATCAGAACTTATTTGACTTCAATGGAGTCTAGTGACCAGGAACAGCCTACAGTGGATTTCGCTGGGGGGAAGGTCACACATACCTCATTCCCCAGCATTTAAAAAAAATATTGGCACCAGTTGTCCCTGACTTGAGACTCTCCACTTCTCTTGCGGTTTGATAATGGCCACATTAATGGCCACACAGAACTTATATACCATACTTAGAATTAAATGATTTATTAAGGACATACCCAGATAAAACTTAAAATCAACAGGCTACAGCTTTGAATATGGATTGGAAAATGTATGGGCGGAGTCTAGGCTCACATTCCCTCCTTCTTCAGTGCAGAATGGCTGTCTCAGCTTCTCCCTTTTTCCCCTCTTTTTTTTTCTTTTCTGTTGTTTTAGAATTTTTTATTGTGATGTTAATGAATACAGAAAAGTTGGGTTTTCATTCATTCATTCATGCATATTTTCCTTCCTCCCCTATCTTCCCCCTCCCTCAGTACGCTTTATAATGCTCTTCTTGCTCAAGATTGTTAATTGTCATACATAAATAAAATGCTGAATCACACATTCCTTTTAGATAATCTTTTCTCTCATCTGCTTCAATGAACTGTTTATTATTTATCTGCTCTTTTCCTGTTTTTTCTTTCCCTATGCCTGGCCCAATCCCATTTTATTAAACAGTATTTATCTTTTACGTGAGATGTTTCACTCAGCATAATGATTCCAAATTCATTCACATTGTGGAGTGTTTTGCAAGTTGGCCGTGCATGTTCCCTCTTGGCTCCCTTAGGTCAGGCCTCCTCTCATCCCCCTCATGACAAGTTCTCAGCCCCTTCCAGACAGGCTTGCCCTCATTCCTGAAGATAACCTTGTTGCCTTCAACCTTCCTGACCCAGCCTTTATGGCAGTTTTGTTCAGTTGTCTTAGCTGCATTCCCAGGAGCAGATTTCTGCCACTAACACAGGCTTTGCTACTGGGCCCCTTTTTGTCTTTTTGGTATCTTTAGTGTTACAGCACTCAACCCATATTACAATTTTTGTAACAAGTTCCTTCACTTTTCTTTAGGCTTATTCTCTCTTCCTTCTATCTGCCTCTGTAAGGTTGATTGTATATATAAGAAAAGCCCTGGCTGATTTCAAGGCATGACCTTCCATCAGGGACATAAACTGACCGATCAATCCCTTGCTAGTAGGTTACAGACATGTCATTTGCTTAGTAAACTATATAGTCACTTATTCCTATACTATATTGACTGAGCCTCATAAAGTGCATAACAATGGCAGGACAAGTTGCAGCCCAGGGCTAGACAAAGATTATAAAACCACAAGTTGTTTCTGGCCAATCTAGGAACAAATAACCTGTAACAAATAAACAAAACAAAACAAAAAAACCCAAACCCTCTGGAGAACAGAACTTCTTAGTACTTTTTATTGTTAGGTGCCTTTGGGTCTAGTAACTGATTGTGACCCTATGAACAACAGATCTTATCCTATCCTATCCTATCCTATCCTATCCTATCCTATCCTATCCTATCCTATCCTACCCTACCCTGTCCTATCCTGTGGCATCCACATCATCTCTGAAACACTTGAGCTCATTGCTGCAGTCACTGGATTGAAGGTGTGGGGAGATCTTTCAAGTCGTTTTTCCAAAAGCCTAAGGCAAAAGACCACATAAAGAAACTTATCTTACCACATAGTAACAAAAAGGTAAATCTCATGATGATAAAAGGGTAAACATATCAAGGAGAATTTAAAAATATTAAATATGTATAGGCCCTATATCAGAACTTCAAAATATATACCTATCAGGTTTATAGTGGTATATCATTTTGACATATGCAATTGCCTGATAACAAATAAAATTTGTTCTATTTCCATGTGCTTATTGCACATTTAAATATTCTCTTTTTTGAAGTGTCTATTCAAATCTCTTGCTGTTTTTATTGAGTAATCAAAGTTTTCCTGCTTTATTTATAAAAGTTCTTGTATTCTGGTTTTGAGTAAGACTTCTGTTATATGTTTTGCTGATATATTTTCTACTATGATTTCCTATATTCCTATATGATTTATATTCCTTTTCAGGAATATAAAGGGACATTTCATAATGATAAAATGGCCCAAGTCTCAAAACCAAATCAGGCTACTAAATACATATGGTCTCTATAAAAGAGTTTCAAAATATATGACGTTGCAAATACAACCATCAGATTGTTTTTCCTTTGATGGTAGTATTCATTGATAGGATATATTTTGCCTTATTTTAATGATTACCTTTTTATTTTTTTGTTCTTGTATACATGCTTAATGCATATTGTCAGGAGGGATCAGACCATGGAAAAGGATATCTTGTCTGGAAATATGAATCCTTAGTGAAAAAAAGATGACCTTCAACTAGATGGATTGACATGGTTAGAGAAACAATATCACAATGGAGACTGTGAGGATGGAGCAAGATTTGACAAGGTTTCAATCTGTTGTCTCCAAAGAATAGCACTTCCTAGCAATATGTCCAAAGTGTGTTATGTGGAGTCTCATTATTCTTGCTGCAAAGAGTGCTCTGGCTGCACCCTCTCCAAGACATATCTATTTGTTTTCTTGGCTATCCATAAGATGTTCAGTGTTCTTTCCCAACAACAAACCTCAAAGGCATCAAGTCTTTTTTTCTGTCATCTTTATTTATTGTCTAGGTTCAGATGCATAACTAGTAATCAGAAAGATTATGGCCTGAATCAAACATACCTTAGTCATCAAACTGACATCACTACTTTTCAATAATTTGGAAAGGTCTCTAATTGCATATTTTCCCATTGCAATGTGTCTCTTTATTTCCTGACTGCTCCTACCAAGGGTGTTAATTGTAGATCCAAGCATGATGAAACTGTTGACAGTTTCAATCTCCTCTCCATCCATCATGATGCCTATGAATTGAATGGCAAGAATATTTGCTTTCTTGATATTGAGACACAACCCATACTGAAGGCTGAATTCCTTGATCTTCTCCAACAAGTGCTTCAAATACTCCTCACTTTCAGCAAGCAAGGTTGTGTCATCTGCATAACACAGGTTATTGATGCCACACTCCTCTTCATAGAGTTCAGCTTCTTGGATGATTTGCTCATGAACAGGTATGTAGACAGAATACATCCCTGGCACACTTCCTTCCAAATCCCAAGCCATGCAGTGCTCCTCTGCTCCATTTGCACAGTAGCCTCCTGATCCAGGTATAGGTTCCTCATGAGCACAATCAAGTGCTCTGGGATTCCCATTCTTTTCAATGTCAGCCACCACTCGTCATGATCCACATGGTCAAACACCTTTGCATAGTTAATAAAGCACAAATAGACATGCTTCTGATCTTCTATACTTCAGTCAGGATCCATCTGACTTCAGCAATGATATCACTAGTTACACAGCCTCTTCTAAATCCTGCTTGAACTTCTCTCAATTCTTTATCTATGTACTGTTCTGGCCATTTTTGAATGATCTTCAGCAGTATTTTTCTTGCATGTGATATCAATGATTGTTGTTATTGTTGTTATGTGCCATCTAGTCGCTTGCGATGCTTAGCGATCCTACGTACAACAGCCCTAAACCCTGCTCTATCCTATGCCAATCGCACTGCTTCTGACACACCCATCCCGATTTTCCCAGTCACTGAATCAATCCACCTCATAGAGGGTCTTCCCCTCCTGCACTGTACCTCCACCCTCCCAAGCATGATGTTCCTCTCCAAGGACCTGTCCTTCCTTACAACATGTCCAAAGTATGTCAAACGAAGCCCCAGAATCCTTGCCTCCAAGGAGTAGCCTGGTTTAACCCTCTCCAGGATGAATCTGTTTGTTTTCTTGGCAGTCCATGGTACATTCAATACTCTTCTCCAGCACCACAGCTCAAAGGCATCAATTCTCCTTCTGTCTTCCCTAGTCATTGTCCAACTCTCTGATGCTTAACAAGTGATTGCAAAGACCATGGCCTGTATCAGGCGCACCTTAGTCTCCAGAGACACACCATTGCTCTTGAGTACTTTAGAGAGGTCCCTAACACCAGACTTTCCCATCGCAATACCTTCTTTTATTTCCTGGCTGCTAGTGCCAAGAGTGTTGACTATGGATCTGAGCAAACTGAAGCTGTGAACAATCTCAATCTCTTCGAAATCCATCCTGATGTGCCAATTGGTCCAGTGGTGAGAATCTTTGTCTTCTTGACATTCAGCCTCAGTCCATACTGAAGGCTGCAGTCCTTGACCCTCTGCAGAAAGTGCATAACGTAGATTGTTAATAGATATCACACCAATTCTGATGCCACATTTCTCCTCATAGAGCCCAACCTCTCAGATAATCTGTTCTGCATACAGGTTGAAAAGGTATGGAGACAGGACACATCCCCGGCGTACACCCTTCCCAATTTTGAACCATGCAGTGTTACCCTGCTCTGTTCTGACAACTGCCTCTTGGTCCAAGTACAGGTTTTGCATTAACACGATTAAATGTTTTGGGATTCCCATTCTTCTCAGAGTCAGCCAAAGTTTGTTATGATCCATGCAGTCAAATCCCTTTGCATAATCAATGAAACACAGATAGACATTCTTCTGGTATTCCCTGCTTTCAGCTAAGATCCATTTAACATCAGCTACAATATTCCTAGTGCCACGACCCCTTCTAAACCCAGCCTGGACTTCTGGCAGTTCTCTGCTGATGTGTTGGTCAAGTTGTTTTTGGTGATATTGTTCGATAACTTCTACATTCAGCTGGATCACCCTTCTTGGGAATAGGAACAAATATAGGCCTCTTCCAATCTGTTGGCCTGACAGTTGTCCTCCAAATTTCCTGGAATAGGCTGGTGAGCTCATCCAAGGTTGCATCTATTCATTGAAACAAGTCGATTGGTATTCCATCGATTCCTGGAGCCTTAGTTTTTTACCAGTTCCTTCAATGCAGCTACCACTTCCTCTTTCATTACCACTGGCTTCTGTTCTTATGGTACTTTCTGAAATTTTTCAGTGTCAATCAATTCTTTCTGGTACAGTGACTCTCTGTATTCCCTCCATCTTCTTTCAATTTTATTTTTTTATTTTTGGTCATTCAATACATTGCCCATAACATATTTCAACATTGCGACATGAGACCTAAATTTGTTTTTCCTTTCTTTCCACTTGAGAAATGCAGCATGAGTTCTTACCTTTTTATTCTCCAATTCCAGCTCTCTGCACATTCTATTATAATACTTTGCTTTGTCCTTCCAAACTGCTGTTTGAAACCTTCTGTTCAGGTCTTTCACTTTGACATGTTTTCCTTTAGATTTGGCTTCCTGATATTCCAGTGCAATCTTTAGAATCTCTTCTATTATTCATTTAAGTTGTTTTTCTTTCTCCTCTGTTTTTGTAATGACCATTTGCTTTCTTCATGGATGATATCTTTGATATCATCCCACAACTTATCTGGTGGTTTTCTATCATTGGTGTTTAATGCCTCAAACCTATTCTTAAGCTGACCATGAAATTCTGATGAATTTGATTCAAGACCATATCTTAGTTCCTGTGGACTTTTTTAAAATTTTCTTTGGCCTCAGTTTGAACTTGCATGAGTAATTGATCTGACCCACAGTCTGCCCCTGGCCTAGTTTTGATTGCTGATATTGGACTTCTCCAATGATTTCTTCCACAAATGTAGTCAATCTGATTCATATGCAGCCCATTGGGTGAAATCCATGTGCAAAGTCATCTTCTGTGTCTTTTAGAAAAAGTATTTGCAATTAATAAATCATTGTAAATACAAAATTCAATCATTCTGTTGCCAGCCTCATTGCTATCACCAAGCCCATATTTTCCAACTACTGTTCCTCCTTCATGGCATGTGATACTTTGAAAGGCATTGTTTCCTACTTTTGCATTCCAGTCACCAGTTATCAGTAACACATCCTGATTGCATGTTCAGTCAATTTCAGATTACAAAGTTTGGTACAAATTTTCAATTTCCTCCTCTTTGGCAATGGATGTGGGAGCATATACTTGAATAATAGTCATGTTAATGGGTATGTGTATAAATATTATCCTATCACTCATAACATTGTATTTCAGGAATGAACTTGAAATTGATTTTTTTTACTATGGATGCAACATTATTCTTCTGTTTTTCATTCTCTCTGCATAATATATGATATTAACTGAATCAAAGTCACCATAGCTGTTCCATCGCATCTCATTAATGCCTAGTATGTCAATATTCACACATTGCACTTCATTTTTAACAATATCCAATTTTCCAACATTCAAGCTATGATAATGTTTGTTATTGATTTTTCTCATTTCAACTAACTTCCAATCTGGGCTCTACCACTACATTACTATAAGTATCCTCTTTGTTTAGTGTTCATAGGATTTTCAAAAACCTTTTATTTAGGAAGTAGATGGCCCATCCTTCTTCCTAGTCTGTCTTAATCAAGGAACTCCCCCAAAACCCATCCACAATGGGAAACCCGTTTGGAATGTGACACACCAATGACAATGATTTCATTATCACAGCAACCCTAAGTAATCACAGTAAAGCAAGCTGACAGACAAATGCTGCACCACTTTTAACAATGTTCTTTTTAAACACAATCAATAGCAACCAGATTTTAAATACCAAGGCTCACCCACCAGATCCTGTTCACTCACACAGAGGCTTCCCACCCAAGCTGATAGTAAACAAGATTAGTTACAGTTAATCAGCTTACACAGTTTAGAAATGTCTGAACAGTTCACCCGGTTTTCAAGTAAATCACACTTACCCAACAGGATCTGACTTTGCCAAACTAAAGGCTCATTCACAGGCAGGACTAGACCAAATTTTAAATACTAAGGCCCACCCACCAGATCCTGTTCTCCCACACAGGGGCTTCCTGTCCAAGCTGATTATAAAAGATATCAGATACAGTTAATAAGCTTAAAATTGATATCTAAAACGGTTTAAAAATGTCCAAACAGTTCACCCAGGTTTCCAATAAAAATAGTTACTTGAAAACTTATTGTGATCAAAATTTTCTTTGCTTTTTGAGTACAACTCTGTATTCATCTAGTCTAAAACTGTTTAAAAATGTCCAAACAGTTCACCCAGGTTTCCAATAAAAATACTCAGTTACTTGAAAACTTATTGTGATCAAAATTTTCTTTGCTTTTTGAGTACAACTCTGTATTCATCTAGTGTATTTCAAGTTTCATTTTCTTTATGTAAACATTTCCTTTTTTGTTATGTCTTGGGTTTGCTGTTTACATTTTTCTTTCTGTTCTCACTATTTATCTTTCTTATTTTTTAAATTATCTTTGCAATGTCTATCTGTACCTGATAGTTAAGGATATTGTCAGTTTCACTGGACTCTACAGAGCTGCATTCCCTTTGAATCTTTCTTTTGTCATTTGTATTCCTCTAGAAAAGAGACCATTATATTGCCTTGTGGGAGTAACGAGATATTGTTTACATAGCACATGCCTTTCTACCAGCCTTGGAAGGAATTACTGATGCTGATTCTTCACAATGCTAGACCTTGTTCTCCCTCCAAAAGCAAATTTGATTGCTCTTCTAGCTTCCTTGGGTTGAATGAATTTTGATTAACAGGGCACCACCTTATATCAGTGAGAGATAAAGTTTCAATAATACGCTCTGCTCAAACTAATTTTATAGCATATTATATGAAACAATTATCCCAAATTTCCTGAGGAAAAAAGGTTATTAGGAAGAAATATACTGAGAGTTCAGTTTAGCTACTCAGTACCACTCAACAACCCAAAGCCAATTGCCACTGATCTGATTCTTACTTGTGATGTCTCCACGTGTTGCAAAGTAGAGCTGACCTCCACTGAGTTACTTTGGCTGTGATCTTTAGGAAGCAGGTACCAGGATTCTCTGGTGCCTCTGACCAAGTTCAAACCACAGACTTTTTGATTAACAGTAGAATACACACACCATTTGTGCTAACCAAGAACCTTCAGTAAAAGTACAATCCTGTTTGTTTTTACTTTAACTCTGATTTCTCTGATGTTTGCTGGTTTTTTGTACAATTTATCACTACTGGAGGGCTAGGTGATGGATTGCCTTATCTTTTCTATCTCTGATTTTACTTTTCATCATGATACAAGCCATGGCTCTAAAGAACATCTATACTGCCACCTCAACTTCCTAATATTCCAGATTCAATTATCTAATGAATCATTTGGCAACTCAATGGCACATAGTAACAACATACTATATTGCTTGTGTTTTTATTTAAGCCTCTTGTTTAGAGTCAACAAGACCTCAGGGAGGGTCTTTGTATTTAAAGATGATTGATATTACATTTTGGACGAACATTATTCTAAGTGGTGCACCACTCTTCTGTCAATATGCTGTACTGAGGTAATAATGGGGTTGCTATGATGCTGAACCTTGTGCCATCAGGGTTTCAAATGACAAAACGGCTACGCATGATGAACAGTGTTTGGTGGAGCTCTCAGTTTAAGACAGGTTTGGAAGTGGGAGTGGCTTCCACTTCCTAAACCACATGACCCTGGAAACCCCATGAACTTTGTTAAATGACAATAGTTATAGAAAGGCTTCAGGCCTTTTGTTCATAGAGTCGCTATGAGTCTTGCTAAACTCGACAGCTATCAACAACCTAGATGTTTAATTCATAACCAAGAATTAAAGCATCCCAAACAGAGCTCTGAGATTCTCTTAGAGGAATTTCCCCAATACTTTTGTTTTCTCAGAATCTAGTCTACCATCTTAACAATATTAACAATCACCAACATGTCTTTATTTTATCCATTGTGTTCTTAGGTGTTTGATATTTTATCATAGTTCATTTAGTCTATCTTCCTCCCTTCAGCACTCTGCTGGCCTAGTGGTAAGAAACTGCGCTGTGATCCCAAACGCACATGGCTCAAATCTACCAGCTGCTTTGTGGAAGAAGGTTAGGCATTTACCTCTCGTGCAACTAATTGCCTCTGAAAACCAGCTGGACAGTCAGTTATAGATCGGTTCCAACTTGATAGTATACAACAACATCCCTTCAAGATCGTAAATTACACCAGGATAAAGTTGTTTTAATCTTGCTTGCTCTATGGCCAATACTCACAACTTGATGCAAAACTAAGTAATAGACACTAAGTGATTATTTGTGAAATAAAAGTGAGAAATATTTTTAACAAAACCCTTTCTTCTCCCCACCCTCCCCAGATGACTTCTGGACAGTGTATGGCTTAAATGGGAAATGAAAGTTTTGAAAATAGTTTTTAATCCTTATGCTTTGCTAGTTATAATGTCACTGAGTAAGTAAACTATTTATTATAGGGATACCACTGATAAACCTTTAAGTAACATTTCATCTACACAACCAACCCATTAGCAATTCTGTCAGCTTCACTGATAAAATTATTTATCTCAAATCCATTCTCTTCTGTCTGTTACCTCTTCTGTTGCCCTGAACTTAGATTCCCTCAAGCTCAAAAAGCCTCCTTTATTTCTTGCCAATTAAGTGATTACCTTTTACAGGTGTCCCTGGCTCCTACTTTTGTTCTTCTATAATCTGTCCTCGTATAGTAACAGTAAAAAATGATATTTTAAAAACAAAATAGTTTTCACTGATCTTCTTTAAGTCTTCAAAGCTTACCTTCTAAACTTACAATAAAATCAGACTCATCATCAGAGCCCTCAAGTACTACGTAGTCTGTAGTTTCCGTCATTCTTTCCCCTGTAAGTACGCTCTGTCCACACCACCCTATTAGTGATCTTATTGTTTCTTAAAGTCCCTATTACTTGCTATGTCTTCTGCCTGTATGTTCTTTTCCCCTGATTTTGTTTTTTTTTATTTTTTAATTTAATTTCTTTATTTTTCATTTCAGTGAACATCTACAGAGATTTTGGAATTCCATTCATTCATTGTTGCACCCCTCTCCCCAACCTCCCACCCTCCACCCCCCGTTTGCTCCTCTCCTTCAAACGCAAAAGAAAAACTCCCTCATTGGTACGTAATCCCCCACACACATCCCCCAATCCCCAAATATAATCCACTCTGCAACGCTCATTCCGTACTCTTACGATAAACATAATGCCCTAAAATATAAAATTCTCTCCCCCAAAGACTTCAATGCCGTAAACATATTTCATCCAGTTTTTCTTAGTCTTACCCCCATCCTGATGTCAGCCTCATTCTACAACAGTGGCACCATATAGCATTTGTCCCTCTGTGACTGAGATACCTCACTCATCATAATGTCCTCCAGGGTCACCCATTTTGAATAATATTGCATGAGTTCCTTGTTTTTCAATACAGCATAATATTCCATTGTGCGAATATACCACAGCTTCTCTACCCACTCATTTGTTGATGGGCATTTGGGTTGTTTCCAACTCCTTGCTATTGTAAACAAAGCCGCAATAAACATGGGTATGTAAATATCTACTTGGGTGCCATTTATGGTCTCTTTAGGGTATATTCCCAGTAGTGGAATTGCTGGGTCAAATGGTATCTCTATTTGCAACTTTCTGAGAAAGCGCCACATTGCTTTCCACAGTGGTTGCACCATTTTACACTCCCACCAACAGTGAATAAGGGTTCCAGTCTCTCCACAGCCTCGCCAGCATTTGTTGCTTGCTGTTCTGTTAAATTTTGCTAGTCTTACTGGGGTGAGATGATATCTCATAGTTGTCTTGATTTGCATCTCTCTCAGAGCTAGGGATTTTGAACATTTCTTCATGTGCTTGTTGGCCATCTGAATGTCTTCCTTGGTGAAGTGTCTGTTCCTATCCCATGCCCATTTTTCAATTGGATTATTCACCTTTATCTTGTTGTGGTGCTCAAGTATTTTATAAATTCTAGATATAAGTCCCTTATCTGACATGTCATTACCAAACACTTTTTCCCAGTCTGTGGCTTCCCTTTTTACCCTGTTAGAGAAGTTTCTGGATGCACATAGGGATTTGATTCTTAGAAGGTCCCATTCATCTATTTTATCTTCTCCTGGTTGTAAATTTTTCAGAATACTTGGAAGACTATGTTGTGGATTAGGACTACTAAAGTTTTTCCAAGCTTTTCTTGAATGAGGTTTATAGTCCTTGGTTTTAGTCCTAGGTCCATGATCCACCTTGAGTTGGTTTTTGTATATGGAGTGAGGTGGGGATCTTATTTAATTCTTCTGCAGATAGATTTCCAATTTTGCCAACACCATTTGTTAAAAAGGCTGTCATTTCCCCACCTAACTGTTTTTAATCTCCTTGTCCCCTGATTTTTATGTGGCTGATGACCTCATATTGGTCATGTGAGGATAACTTACATTACCAGTTTTATGATCACATCTTCCTGTTTTACTGTCTACAGGGTTCTTATAAGCCTTCAAATGTGATGCACTTGAGTCAATTCTAACCACTGGGACTCTGAAGCTAAAATCCTTTCAAGAGATGATTGTCTGTCTTTCTTCCTCTGAGTGGCTATTAGGTTTGAACTGTCAGACCTTTGGTTAGCAGTCTGCTATGCTGTTACACCACTAGGGCTCCTTATGTAGTTCTTATAGTTAAATGAAGTATTTTTAACACTTTTAATATTTCCTTTCTTTTCAAAGTTATCAGTATTACTCACTACCATTCACTAGCATGTTCCAAACATTTAGAGAAATGCATGATACACAGTTGATAACCATTTCTATAATACATAAATGAAGGGAGTTAAAGAGAGATATTTTCAATCTCATACATATTATTAACACACAACAAACTCTCAAACTCATCACTCTGTTCTAAATGTTATTTGAGATAAATTCTTGTTCATTCTTTCTTTACTTAAAGAAAATAAAGCACTCATTCTACTTTAAATAACTTTTATCTTCTTATAATAATGATTTATGGACTTTTACGGCAGTGATTTTGGGTTTTGTTTTTCAATCTCTTATTGATGGCAGACAATATGCTTTACTATCTCACTTTTTATTCCAAAACTTTGAATTAAGTCCTATTTTAACCCACATTTTATAATGAAGAATCTGAAGTTTGTAATGTTTCTATAATTTACATAAAGTTTATGACTAATCACAAACTCATTTTTCTATTGATGTGAACTTCAGAAACCAAATGTGGTAAGGGGATATTTTCTGATGATTTGTTACTTTATTTTTCATAATCTTTTGGATAAGCAGTGAGGGTATCAGAGCACGTAAAATTCATACCATGATTACTCAATAACATTTTGATAACAAGTTCTGAAACTTAGTTCTTTTACCACATCCTCAGAAGTAAGGACAAACGAAAAGTCAAGTTTTTCTCTGTAAGTCTTTTTCTTATCTCTTAAAACAACTCTCTAATTAGTGAACTCTCAAGGCTTTAGGTCAGGACGAATCAGAAAGGCTGACTTTGCTTAACCAATTTATTGTGATTCTTAGCTTGATCAATTCATCCTGTTGTTTAAGAAATAAAAATTGCATGCAAAATAGAAAGTAAAAAGTAATTTACATACCACTAATAAGTTTATAGTTTAAAAGACAAGATAATAGAAATGAAAAAGAGTTAAGAAAAATATGAGGCAGCTAAAAGGCCATGTAGACTAGAGAGTATGTCCTTAACTCAAATTTCTTGATTAAAATGGAAGGAAAAGGGGCAATTTAGTTTAAAGAAATTACTGAGATTTTTCTTTTCTATCTGGTCATATGCACTATGAGGATGTATTCATGCTGAAACACTTCACAAAGGGATGTTTTAATAGTTACAGCTTTGGTGGAGTGGACTTTCTTAGAATTCTAGTTTTTTATATTAATATCTTAGGGTTTAAATAAAGTTATTTGTATGTATTTTGAAGATTAATCTTGTCTGCACAACCCATTAAGTACAGTCATTGAAGGCTTTTAAAAAATTAATAATAAGTTAGAGATGACTTCTATTGCATCTAGATCAGCCAGCAATGGATATAACAAAGTGTAAACATTAAAAAGAATAATAGTAAAAATGATTAAGAACATGCTGTGTGTCAGCAATATTGCTAGCTGTTGTATGTAAACTAGCTCAGTTAATTCCACATCCTCTCTAGGACAGAGGTATATATCAGAGCTAGTATGTGGGGGAAGTCCAGGTAAACCTGCTGATTAACTCTAGTAACCAGCCTTATCGCCTTAGAACCCTTCAAGGAACTGAGAGTTTATTGAAGAAAAATACTATTTGTACACACATGAGGAGACAATGAAAACAAGACCACAAGAACCAAAATATGATCTTGAGTCCTTCCCACCTGAATTAAAAAAAAAAATCTCAAGAACAGGTTTGAGGAACTGAACATCAACAATCTAAAACCAGAGGAGCTGTGGGAAGACAACAAGGGTTGTCTTCATCCGCGAAGAGAGTAAAAGGTCTTACAAAGACAGAAGAGAAAGAAACAAAATGGATGTCAGAAGAGACCATAAAAATTATACTAGATCACGGAGAAGATAAAACAAGGTGTACAGATGCTGTGGGCAACTCCGCTGTCAGAGATCTCTCCAAAATACTGACAAGCAAAGATATTAGTTTGAGGACTAAGTGCACTTGATTCAGGCCATGTTCTTTTTAATCACTTGGATAATCATCTGATAGCTTGATTATCCAAGAAGCTGAGCTCAGTGTCAATTTAAGGACTAAAGTGCATCTTATTCAGGCCATAGTTTTTCAATCACTTGCTATGCATCCAAGATCTGGACAATGAATAGGGATGACAGAAGAATCTATGACTTTGAGTTGTGATGTTGGAGAAGAGCACTGAACATCCCATGGACATGAATGGCTAAGAGAGCAAACAGGAATGTCTTGGAGAGGGTGAAGCCAGAGTGCTTGGGAGGCAAGAATGATGAGGCTTTGCCTCACATACTTTGGGCATGTTGCTTGGAGGGGCTATTCTTTCAACGGGGTCCTGGTGCTGGGAAAGGTAGAGGGTCATTGAAGGAGAAGAAGATGCTCAACCAGGTGGATTGATACAGTAACTGCTGCAATGGGCTCTTGTGTGTTAGGAAGTGTGAGGATGGCGCAGGATGGAGCAGGGTTCAGATATTTTGTTCATAGGGTCACCATGAGTCGTACTTGACTTGATAACAACAAGAAGAAGTCAGTTTTATGAACAAGCAGGGTGGGGTTTTTAAACTTAAATCCAGATGGGACATTTGCATGCTGCAAATAAGACTCACAACTAGCAAATTCTTACTGCTCTCCACCTTATTTTTTCTAGAGGTTTATTTCCAGTCCCCTGCAATAGGTTTTTGGGGCTAATGAGAATTTTCTAACAGGTTTGTGTATACAGGCATGCACATTTAGGTATGCACATACACGTGTGTGCTGCCTGAGCGAGGACCCATACGTGTGCCAGGGGGAAGCATTCCTGTGTGTCATCTGGAGAGTGGTCCCGAAAGCCAGCAATACTTCAGGAGTGGTGTGAGGAGGATGAGTCAGGCGAGGAACGGAGTTTTCTGACTGCCCACTCACTAGCACACAGCCAGGTTTTATTTTATTCTCTAAGCTTGAGTCTCCTGACTCAGATAAAAAGATGCTATTGCTCAAGCTAGTAGATAAGATGCTTTGTGTTAATTAATTCATTACAGACTTGACTCTCTTCAGGACTGGAATTGTGTTGATTTTACTCACCATTCTATTGTCCATGTCTAATACTCTGTCTGGCATGAAGTCAGGACCTAATAAATATTTGTTGAATGAATGAATCAATAATAAATGAGTGTAATATACTCATTGGATCAGATCCTGTCAGTGAATCATTGCCCTCCTGAGCCACTAAAAAGCTGGCAACTTAGATTGTGCTATAGAATATTTTTAGACTCAAGACTGCTTGGCACTTCAGCAAAGCCACTCACTGGTATGTTGTTTTATGATTAAAAGCATTCATAATTCAGTGAACAAATATTTACTGCCTTCTATTATTTGTACACTGCGTTACTATGAGTCTCAAACGACTCAACGGCACATAACAACAACACAACAACAACAAACACTGCGCACAGTGCACTGGGGAAGGCATACAGTCTTTGCTCTCATAGAGTTTATACTTTTGTACATTGAGCAACATTAACTTCTGTGAGAGCAAAGACCTATCTACCTTGCTCAACACATTATTTTTGTTGTAACCCCTCCTTCCCCCAATACACATCCCTCTAGTGGCATAGTGGCTAAACTGCTTACCTGTAAACCAAGAGATCAAGGCTTCATAACTGGCTCTGAAAGGAAAGTATAGTACTCTAGTTCCATCTATTTTATAGCCTTGAAGACCCTATGAGGAAGTTCTACTCTCCTCCAGCGTCTCTATTTGTTGAAGTCAATGTGATGGCAACATATTTTGTTTGTATGGCCTAGTGGTAAGAGCTGCATTGAAATCTCAAAGGTTCAAATCCACTAGCTATCCCATGGGAGAAGGATAGGCAATGGGTAATCTCATCTTGTGTGATTTACTGACTCTGAAAACCCACTGGGGGCCTACTATTAGTCAGTTCTGACTAGATGGTACACAAAAACTCTATAATCCTATCTCTCTTTCTCTCTCTCTTTTCCCACTGTCATTGAATCATGTGTGTGTTTATGTCTGTGTATCATGTATAAACAATATAAAGAAGCATATATATGTAAATAATGTCTGTTGTTGTTGTTATGTCCTGTCGCGTCATTTGTGACTTATAGCAACCCTATGCACAACCCTATGTACAACAACCTGCTCTATCCTGTGCCAACCCTGTTGTCTCTGACACACTTAGCCTCATTACCCCAATCACTGAATCAATCCATCTAATTGAGTGTCTTCCTTTCTTGCGCTGTTCCTCCACCCTTCCAAGCATGATACCCCTCTCCAAGGATTGGTCACTCCTTGCAAATGCCCAAAATATGTCAGATGAAGCCTCAGAATCCTTGCCTCCAAGGAGCAGTCTGGTTTCACTCTCTCTATGATGAATCTGTTTGTTCTCCTGGCACTTGATGGTCTATTAAATATTCTTTTCCAGGACCACAGCTCAAAGACATCAATTATCTCTCATCTCTAGTCATTTTCCAGCTTTCTGACACATAGCAAGTAATTGCAAAGACTATGGCGTGGGTCAGGTGTACCTTAGTCTCTAGACTGACATCATAGCTCTTCAGTCCTTTGGCAAGGCTCCTGACCGCACACTTTCTCAAGGCAATTCGTCTTTTGATTTCCTGGCTGCTGGTACCAAGAATGTTGATTGTGAAGCCAGGCATACTAAAGCCATTAACTTCTCAATCTCTTCATTATCTATCATGATGATGCCAATTGGCGCAGTGGTGAGAATATTTATATTCTTGATATTGAACTTCAATTAATATTGCAGTCCTTGACCTTCAACGACAAGCACTTCAGGTCCTCCTCAAATTCAGCAAGCAGAGTTGTGTCATCTGCATTACACAGGTTGTTGATGAGTCTTCCTCCAATGCTGATGCTACACTCCTCCTCATAGAGCCCAGCCTCCCGGATGATCTGTTCTGCATATAAATTGAAAAAGTATGCAAATAGGACACATCCTTAGCATACACCCTTCTAGATTTTGAAGCATGCAGTGTTTCTTTGCTCTGTTCTGATGATTGCCTCCTGGTCCAAGTATAGGTTTCACATAAGCACAATCAATTGTTTTGGTATTCCCATGGTAATAAATGCTAGGAAATAGCAGGAAGAAGAGAGAGGTATGCTACTTATATACTGTAGTCCTAATTATCTTTCAGAAAGCACTGTGCAGAGGTTAGAGATTTTATGCCTTATGTTTATTAAAACTACACAGAAAACTTTTCAAGAATTTCAATTACACCCAAAATACATACACTGTTAAATTATTTTCCCCATAATTGTGTTCAGTGAAAGGCTAGTGAGAAAAACAAGATTCAGGAAAATAAATTTCTAGAGGAAACAGTAGGATTACGTTAATCAGCATAATCCGAGCATTTACTTCATGCTATGTGTGACATTTAAAATTAGAAAAAGTATGTGTCAGGATTGCATCCTTATACCATATCCTGTCAGTCTGCATGCTGAGCAAACAGTCCAAGAAAACAAACTATATGGAGAAGAATGTGATCTCAGAATTGGAAGAAGACCCATTAATAATTTTTAATATGCAGATTAAAGGGAACTTGAAAAATTTACTGATACATATTGAAGAGTACAGCCTTTAGTATGTATTACATTTCAGCATAAAGACATAAAAATAAATTTTAAAATTGAACCAATAAATAATGCCATAATAAATGGAGAAAAGATTGAGGCTGTTCAAAGTTTCACTTTAATTGAATCTACAAGCAACATCTACGGAAGCAGCAGTGGAAAAAACCACAAAAACAAATCAAACAAGTTACATATTGCATTGGGTGAATCTTCTGCAAAATCCCTCTTTAAAGCATTAAAAAGCAAAGATGTCACTGCAAGGACTACGGTGCAAATGGCCAAGCCTTGGTATTTTCAGTCACCTCACACATATTAGGGACATAGATAACAGATAAGTAGTATTGAAAAATAATTAATGCATTTGATAGAAGAAGAATTAATGCCTTTGAGTTGTGGTGCTGGAGAAGAGTTTTGAACATACCATGGACTGTCAAGAGAACTAATATGTCTGTTCTGGAGAGGGTGAAATCAATTTGTGGAGGCAAGGATTTTAAGACTACATCTCACATACTTTGGGCATGTAGCCAGGAAGGAACAGTCTTTGGAGAAGAATATAAAGCATGGAAGTACGGAAGGACAGTGCAGGAGAAAAAGACTGCAGATGAGATGGATTGATGTAATAACTGGGGTGATGAGGGTAGGTGTGTCAGAGAATGTGAGATTGGCTCAGGATATAGCAAGCTATTGTGCATAGGATTGCTATGAGTCATAGTCATCTGAACAGCACATAGCAACAACAATAACAACAACACTGGTGAATAATACTGATTATACAGCAGATTTTCAGAAGAACAAATTTGTATTAGAAGAGATACAGCCAGAATTCACTTGAAAAGTAAGGACAGCAAGAATTCATTTTTCTTTTGAGCTCCCAGTCTCTAGAGAAGTATTCCACACTCGGTAAAGCAGAAGGTGAGCTAGGAAGGCCTTCAAGGAGATGAAATGGCAGAGGGACAGCAACAGTGGACTCAGACACGACAATGACTGAGGATGGTGCTCTGCTGTCCACAGAGCTGCAGTGTGTCAGAACTGACTCCAAGGCATCGAGCAACAACAAGTGTGGTATTAAAAGTAGTCTTGGTGGCACAGTGATTAAACACCCGACTGTTAAGCAAAAACTTACCCATTACCCACCATCTACAATCCAGGAAAAAAAGCTATCTGCTTTCATAAAGCTTGTTGTTTGTTGTTAGTGTTGCCAAGTGGAGTACGACTCATAGTGACTCTATGAACAACAGACCTGAATTCTGTTCTGTCCTGTGTAATACTCACTCTTTCTAACACACTTGAGCCCATTGTTGCAATCATTGTGCCAATCCACGTGGTTGAGGGTCTTCGTCTTTTGCTTCATCCCTCAACCTTCCCAAGCATGATGCCCCACTCCAGTGAGTAGTAGCCTCTCCTAGCAATATGTTCAGATTATGTGAGGGGATGTTTTATAGTCTTTGCCTCCAAGAAGCACTCTGGCTGCACCTTCTCCAGAAAGATTACAGTTTTACAAACCCTATGGGGAAATTCTAATCTGTCTTACAGGGTTGGTTTTAGTCAGAATCTACTCTATGGCACATAACTATAGAGGTAGAATGTTAAATACTTTGTGTTCATTATCTCAATTTATCATCAAAGAACCTGATACAAATAGGTACTATTTTCCACCCCCTTTTTTTTTTGAGAAGAGATTTGGTAATTTTCTGTGAAATCTATGCTCAAATGCAGGCAATCTGTTTAGAAGCTGCACTGCAATCCAGAAGGCACACGGTTTGAGGCCACCAGCCACTCTGCTGTAGAAGGGTGGGTAACCTCCACCTGTGTGATTAACTGCCCCTAAAAACCCACCTGAGGGTCAGCTATGGGTCATTTCCGACTCTATGGTACACAACAACCACCTCTCTATCTCCCAAATCCAAGTCTTTTAATCACAGTGATACACTGCTTCTGCTAAACGTATTGCAAACATTAGGAATTAAACAGGTTGTTGTATGCTGTAGAGTCAGAACTGACCCATTGCTGATCCACTGGAGGGTTTTCAGAAGTAGTTATTCGCACAGGCAGAGATTGCCCATCCTTCTCTCACAGAGCAACTGGTGGCCTCGAACCACGTGCCTTTGGGATTGCAGTACAGCTTCTTGCCACCAGGCCACCAGAGCTCTCTAAGGTTTAAATATATGAGGATTAAAAAATATAAAAGACTTTATAGCTTTACAAAAGCTACAGTCCATCATAAAAATACAAGGTATTGTATAACAATATTTTCATTCCTTGTACACATCCAATTTCATTTTGGTTCTATGGCACTGAGCCTATCTATTTCTCTGCCTATAATATTCAAACACAATAATTTCCCGTGGCTGCCTCCTATCAGTCAAATCTTAATTCAAATATACTGTTTCTCCTACCTACCCTATTTCTAGTAGCCTATTATTTTCGGGGAGTTCTCTTGTGTCTCTGTTTTCTGGGAGTTCATAAGGAATAACACGGCTAACTCCAAGGCTGAGCTTCTGTGGTACTTCAGATTCACCACTGGCTCCACAGGTGAAAGATGTGTAATCTCTTTCCATTAAATGTACAGCCTCAAACCCAATGAAAGTTAACTATGAGCCAGGTGTGAATTGATGGCAATGAGTTGATTTGACTATTCTAATAGTATGTTATACCCCATGAAGTAGGAACCAACTCATAGCTGACCCCCACTCCCTCCCCAAGCAGGTTTTCAGAGGCAGTAAATTGCACAGGAAGATATTGCCCACCTTTCCCCACATGGAGCAACTGGTGGATTTGAACCATGTGCCTCCAGGTTGCCAGTGCAGCTCCTTATCACTAGGTCGTCAGAGCTCCCCCAGCCACTCTAAATTCTATTCTAGTTACTCTGCTTAGAGCTCTTATTATTTCAAATTTCCTTGTTAAAATTGTTCAGTTGTTGTTACCTATTTGCCCTAACTTGGGGGTGGGACAAGTGTTACTGCTTTGCTCAGTAAAATTTCTACTGAGCCTGACAATTGCCTGGCTATATCCAGTGGTTTAAAAAGACTTTCAATAGATTAAAGCTGTCCCTGATGTCCAGAGATCCATCTCCTGGGAGGTACCACTTCTGTTGAGGGTCATGTTTTGGCAGCATCTGCCTATCAACCTATGCAGGATGGATAGAGTGTCAGCTGGAAAAAGAAAGATCTACAAGTGAGACATGATAAACTCTTCCCTGAAGTATGCAACCTGAATCCGAATGCTCTGAGGGCTTCCTAGTGAAAATGTGCATGAAGTCCACCTGCAGGACCACCAATTTTGAAGGCACCTTTTATATTAATGCTGGAAACTATTCCAGAAGGGTTACCCGTGGGTGGACAGGTTGCTGCTGAGCTCCTAGATTAAGACAGACTAGGAAGCCATCTGATACAATAGGCTTTTGAAAATGCATGCGCAAGAAATATTTAATGAATGGGTCAATAAATGGCCAACGTGAAATTATGTATGTAGACAAAAACAGGTGGAAAAGGAGATTGAAGGAAACATCTACTGAATACTAAATACTAAATCCTGATTACTAAAACTTGGGTCCTTTCTCTACATAGCTTACTTCATCTATGTACCCTATGTGAGCTTTTAAAAACATTATTATAAAGCTAACGTTTACAGTGAAGATACAATTCTTCCATGCTGTAAAACTGGGTCATGTTGTAGCAGCTGAATGAAGGTTGGACACTTCTGGGAGCCTCAAACTTTAATCAATTCATTGAGGTATGTGCTACAACCTGATAGTGCTGTGTCAAATAAATAATTTTGTATGATGCTCAGAGTAGATCAATAGAGACGTGTAACTGAAGACTTGGCCACTGCGGCACCTATAGGATCATTTCCATCTACTGTCTCAGTTTGAATTTATCTGATTCAGAGCCAAAAACACAATTTCTAAGCAGAAGGCTGGAAATGAGTACAAATGAAGTGAATTTGGAGGAGACTGCACCTAGCATGCCCAGCAAGCTTAGCTGGAGTGACTATAATAAGGGAGATAAAACTGCAAGTTGGCACAGTGGCATGCTTGAAATTGGAGTAGGAGAAATTGTAGGAGAACCAGTTCAGATAAGATCTTACTGTCCCACATCCTCAGCCCTGACCTCCAAATTGTCAGGGTTGACCCATTGCACAGAGGTATTTGAGGGGTGCAACATAGGGAAACATAAAATGCATCTTACCTTGAATTATGTATCTAGTGTGGAGAAGGTAGCACTTAAATAAGAACAGTTTTGAAGGCTTAATGCCAGATAATAGTCTTTTCAGCTGATTCTGAGTGTAAATAGGGCCAATTTCAAAGAAGAATGAGCTTCCTTTTAAAAACTGTAAAATAATAGTGCCATTAAATATACCTCGCTCAGCCATTTAAAAGTACCTCAAAGCTGGCTCTCTCCCGAGAGCTTATCAAGTCACATACCTGCAGAGAGAATGGAACAGACTCAACAGTGTATCTTTAGTTTCCGCTTTGTTTTGTTTCTGTGTAGATCTTCACATCAGTCTAAGGCATTCACAGCTCTGTTAGAAATAATTAAGCAACTTTTCTTTGGTCACAGAGGCCAAACCTCTACAGTGGAATCTACTGGCTGGGCTTTGGTCTCATTTCTTAGACTAATTAGCTGTGTGTTTTTGGGAAGTTTAATTAATATCAGCAATATGAGGGGGAGGGCTGGTAAGAGAGGCTCAGAGATCTCTCCCAGCTCTCACTGCCTGGTTTGATGGGAATGGTCAAGGGTCAATGATGTGCCCTCATCCCCACCCCACGAATAGGCTGCAGAACCCACTCAGAAAACTCTTCTGTGCACAGAAAAGAGAGGAAATTAATGTTGCCCCTTTCCTTCTGAGTTCATCTCTAAGGTTTTTTTTGTTTTGTTTTGTTTTTTCTTTAACAGGTCTACATTCATGTTCTAGCCAACTTAGAGATCAGGGTATTTATGAATAGTATACCCAACCCCCTTCTTTCCACTATCGTTGCTTTCAGAGACCAAGTCTAGAGTTTCCATTCCTTGGGCTAAGCACAGAGGAAGAAAGAAAAGCATGCAAAATTTAAAAGCATGTTACTTATATCTCTTTTCATCCCATCATCCTAGCCCAATGTTTCTCAAACTGTCAGCTTGGAATTTCTACATCAGAATGTACTCCGATCAAACCCCAATTCTTGAATTCTTCAAATTGGGGAGGTGAACTCTTAAAACATGTATTTTAAATTAAGCTTTGAAGAGAATTCTCATGTGCACTAACACTTAGGAATTCGTGTCCAGGAAGAGATGGGTTTTAGGTGGCTCAAATGGTTTCTGATCTACCAGACAGAGATGTTGTGGAAGAATGGCTTGGTGATCATTGTCTATAAAGATTACAGCCAAGAAATCTCCATTGAGCTACTAAACACTCATTTATTCAGCAAAGATTTACCTGCTATGGGCCCAGTACAATGATGAGTTAAAGCACAAAGTATCTGCCAGCATGAAAATAATAAGAATTTAATACATAAAGTAGTAATAAATCTATAAAGTCAAAGAAAAGTGACTATAGTCAAATGTGAAAATGAGTGAACTCATCATCAGGGTTCTTATCCTTTCTCTTCCTATTCTAACTTTTCCTGTCAGGATCATTTTAAGGGGGTTCAGAAATCGATGGGAGACTTGATGGCTTCAGATATATCCTCTCAATAAGAAATACTATAATTGTTTCAAATAGGATAAAAAGAGTCTAAAGTCTAGGACTGGATTTTCTTTTTGTGCTCAGCTTAATTTTTTAAAAAAAAATATACTTTAATTATTTTAACATTAGAGAATACTTGAATGTACACAACTAAAATAGCCAATACGGAACTGTTAGAAGTAAAGAGGATTTGAAGCACTGACTGAATATGGATTAGAACTCCACATAAGGGAAACGACGTATGACTAGACCAATAGGCAATATCACGGTAAGTGGAGAAAAGATGGGAGCCATCAAGGGTTTCCTTTTGCTTAGATCTACAATCAACATCCATGTAAGTAAGCAAAAGGAAAGAAATCAAACATCATATTTCATTGGACAAATCTGCTGCCAAGGGCTTCTTCAAAGTACTGAGGAGCTGTTGAAAGTCTAAGGTATGCCTGACCCATGCCATGATATTTCCATTTTCTTCACATGCTCATGAAATTTGGGCAATGAATTAGGAAGACTTGAGAATTGATGCTTCTGAATTGGGGTGGTGAAGAGATGAAATATTGTCTATTACAAGAGTGAAAAATGTTTTGGAAGAAATATAGTTGAGTGCTCATGAGGGGCAAGGATGGTGAGACTCATCTCATGTATATTAGGATGATTTGGATTGACTCAGTGACTGGGGTAGTGGGGAAAAGGTATGCCAGAGACAATGAGGTTGACTCAGGATAGAGCAAGATTCAGAGCTATTTCACATAAGGTCACGATGAGTTGCAAGTGATTCGACGGCACATAACAACAAAAACAACAATAAGGCTCCAGGAATTGATGAAATACCAACTGACATACATCAAGAAACAGAGGGTGCACTGGAAGTATTCACCAGGTTGTGCCAAGAAATCTGCAGGACAACTATCTGGATAACTGACTGAAAAAGATCTATATTTATTCCTATTCCCCAAAAAGATGACCTGACAGAGTGTGTAAAATTATTGAACAATATCACTAATATCTTTGAAATTATTTGCTATGCATCAGAGAGTTGGAGAGTGATTCTGAATGACAGAAGAATTGATGTCTTTGAGTTATGGTGCTGGAGAAGAATCTTGAACATACCATGGACTGCCAAGAAACAAATAAATCTGTCCTGGAGAGGATGAGCCAAGTTTCTCCTTGGGGGCTAAGATTATGAATCTCTGTCTCACATACTTTGGGCATGTGGCAGGAGGAACCAATCCTTGGAGAAGGAAATTATGCTCAGAAGTGTGAAAGGACAGCACAGGAAAGGAAGACTCTAGATGAGATGGATTGAAACAATGACTAGGGCAATGGAGGTAGATGTGTCAGAGTCAGTGCAGATAACACAACCTTACTTGCTGAAACTGAGGAGAACCTGAAATACTTGTTGCTGCAGAAGGTCAAGGACGGTTGTCTTCAATATGGATTGATGCTCAACATAAAAAAAAATAAAAATTTTTACTACTGGATCAATTGGCAGCATAGGCCTGGTAAAGGAAATTACATTTGGAAACGTGGAGTGTCTGTGAAAGAGAGGAGGATTTCAATGAGATGGATTGAAGCAGTGACTACGGTGACGCAGGATCAGGCATGGTTTGATATGCTATACATAGGGCTGCTATATGTTAGAGCAACTTGCTGGCAAAGAATAATAATACCCCCATATAATTTTGTTTTCTGCTACAATCTTAGCTCCTACAGGAGTTTTTAAAAATTTATTTATTTGTTTGTTTGTTTATTGTCTACATAGGGTCGCTATGAGTTGCAAACGACTCGACGGCACATAACAACAACAACAACATGAAGCCAGGCTGCTTCTTGGAGGCAAGGATTCTGAAGCTTTGTCTGACATATTTTGGACACATTGCGAGACAGGATCAGTCCTTGGAGAGGGACATCATGCTTGGGAGGGTGGAGGGACACAGAGCAGGAGAGGAAGACCCTCAATGATATTGATTGGTTCAGAGACTGGCGTAATGGGGATAGGTGTGTCAGAGACTATAAGATTGACAAGGGATAGAGAAGGGCTTAGGGCTGTTGTAAATAGGGTTGCAATGAGTCACAGGTGACTAGATGGTACATAACAACAAGAACACAACACGTTTGGGTTGGCATTGTCCTTACGACTAAGCCATCAGAGCTCCTTAAAATCATCTGAGAAGTCTGTCTAGTTGGTTTCAGAGCTCCAGTGGCTCAATTGTTGTGAGGAAATGCAGTCTCTTTTTCATGTGACATATTCCCTGGCTGCATGTGGGACCTTTGTGTAAGAGTTTGTAATAGTCTGATAGCCAATCATTCCTGGGTTCATGGGTGGAGGAAGAGTTGTGCTTTGAATGGACCACTAGGAGGTCTATTGTTATCAGAACTCATCCTGTAGTATGGTTGCTGAATGCATAGCCTCCACTCCAGCAGGCGACTCGACGGCACATAACAACAACAACAACATACACAAACATAATCTTAGCTCTCCTATCATATCGTTTGTGAAAAAATACTCAAGAACCAAAACTTACTGCCATTGAGACATAATCAATTCACAGCAGACTCTCCAGTAGGTTTTTAATGCTATAAGTTACATGGGAGTAAATTGTCCATCTTCCTTTTGCAGAACTTCTGATGTATTTCAACTGCCAAAGAGGCATGGCCTATGAGTCAGCAGGGCCGACATGACCAGGGCTCCCTGGACCATGGAAGGAGAGATCAAGGTAGGACATGTTTTTCTAACCTTAAATCATAGGCTTACTTTTGGTCTATTCTCCCCTGAGAAAGTCACCTTGCTGCTTATCCATAAATACACATAGCTGAGAATATGTATCATACTATCCAGAAGCTTTGAAGCTGCCACAATTTCTAACTGAATAAACATGATATAAAAACATCCTTAGTGCCTATGTCCTAAGACAGCCTTTTTTCTTTCTTCTAAATATCACGCTTTGCAAGCACTGTATCTGGAAGAACAGACTCCCCTTATTTCCCAATTCCTGGAACGCAGACTGCCTCCTCTAAACAGAGTAGAGTGTGTTCCCAGAATTGCTCATTGAAAAAAAAAAATTCTTTGGTTTTCAACACAATAAACAGGTTTCCATGCTCATAAAATTGTTCTATTCAGACTCAGCCACAAATAGACATTTAAGAATTTGGGGCATACTTCGAGCAGTCTATAAGTCTATGGGAATGCGGTGGTAAGAGGTATTTTTAGAAACCATAGATCTTTGTTTTGTTTGTTCAACTCCTCCAAATATGCCCATATTCTTTGTGACTATAATAAATTCTCCTCACAGTAGTCAGAACATCTTTCCTGTTTCATAGATGATACATTTTTTTTCTTTAAAACTTAATCCTTTTAGTAATCTCCAGTTGCTCTTTGGATTAAGATCAAACTCATTCATTTATAACACAATAGGCATAGTTATATCACTCTGTGCCAGCCACATTGACCTTTCCAACACTAGCATTCACCAAGCTTTCCTCTTTTGTCTCTAAAACTCTCTCCTTTCCTGCCTAGTGAAGGCCTATGTATCCCTTAGCTATCAGCTTCAGAGGCATATCTTCAGGGAAGACTTCCTGACATCTTGTCCTGTCCATTACCAAACTGTCAGATCTTGTCCTAACAGCACACCCATTCCATTTGTCACAGTTCATAGTGATTTATGAAGTTAATTTGTTTGCCTTTCTTAAAAGAAAGAAATCTACCCATTTGAACACAAATGAGCCCATTGTCTAATAAACATGTTACTCAGAATAGAGATATTCTTTATTTGTGTACTTTTTTCTTTTTTTAGCAACTGAATAACTCCTGCAAGGAAAACTAGTTACTGAATTTGTCCCTAATACTTCTAGAAACTTGACATTTCCATGCCAAATAGTAGAAGTCAGAAAGGGTTTGAAAACCATGTCTTTTTTCTTCTAAACTTCTATTTGCTTTTCCAAATAACCATGGTTTTGAAGATCCTGTAAAGATAAAGGGCTTGGACATGTCAGCCCATCTGTTCTCCTATCTCAGTCTGCCAGTGAAGGAACAATGACTCAGAAAACTAATGGGCCAGTCTCTCTAATGATGGCAATGATTTCACTGCCAGTGATTTTTCTATTAGATTTATAAAATTGAGTTAAAATGAAGGCAATGCCTTAGGACACAGTACCAAAGAATAACAAACGGCTTTAGAAACTCCAATTAGAATGGTACTGACCAGTGTATTTTTAAGCAATCACCTGTAAAAATATAGTTGAAGGAGTCAAAGAATGAAAAACAGAAGTTTTCCTTTGATGGAGGGAACACAGGGTCTACGATCTGATCTGCTGGGAGTGACCAGTTCAAAGGCTTGGCGAAAGACCTTGCCACTGCAACAAGAGTGTCACGTATTGTGTGGCCACCAGGCACATGTTTAATCCACATATTAGTATAAAAAGGAATATTAATTCCATTTTAAAGCTAAAGCAACAGAAGCTCAGAAGACAACTGTAAGTCTTGACTAGGACAAAGGTTTATCGAATTCCAAAACAAAATGCCTTTTCAACAAAATATTTCATCTCATCAGTCCTACCTGACTTCACCTGTAAAGTGGTGGGACTACCTTGCAGGACTGTTGTGATCATTATCTCCGTGTGATAATGGCACACGGAGCATGCCTGCCACTCAGCTGCTTTTTAGGAAACAACTGTTGCTGTTCTCCCTATCAGGTGCAGAGTTCTCAGAAATTCAGTTCGATATTCCTAAAAACCGATTGCCATACCCAGCATTTTATTTAATATGGGAAGAAAGAATCAATAGGTACTTTTCACAAAGCACATGTCATTTGATCCCTACTCCAACAGGGTGAAGGCTTACAATGTTCCTGGCATATAGCAGGGTTCACCACCTTCTCAAGAAAAGGACCAGGATTGAGGTCATTGAACTGCTAGCCTTCGATTATTTTTTCTTCCATTACCACATTGTAAGAATATGATTTCTAAGGCCTTTGCTAATACAAATTACGGCAGTATAAACAATAGTTAATGGAATTTCTCGAAGCTCTTGATTTACACTAGGCAAGGGCTCCTTGATGAGGGGTTAGGCAATAGATGGTTTAACCCATTTTTTTTAAATGTGGTAGTCTGCTTCTATAGATTACAGTAGTGGGAACCTTGTGGAACCATTCTATTCTATCCCTATAAATCAGAGAGTTCTGGTGGCCTAGTGGTGGGAAGCTGCACTACAATCCCGAAGGTGTGTCATTTTAATCCATTGGAAAATATGGACAATCTTTCCCATGAGATGCACTGCTTCTGAAAACCTACTGGAGGGTCCACTAGAAGTCAGTTCAAACTCGACGGCCCACAACTCATGCACATGAATCAGAATTGACTTGACAACACCTTGCAAAGACAATGCTGCCCCTAACAGCTCAAAAGCTGAGAGTGTGAACCCACCTGAAAGGCAGACTTGGTGATGGGCTTCCAGAAGTTCACAGCATATAAATTCTATGGAGTAGCACTATCCTCTACTCTTGAGGTCACCATGAGTTAGAATCAACTGTTGTTGTTGTTGTTGTTATGTGCCGTCGAGTCGCCTGCGACTCATAGCGACCCTATGTACAACAGCCCTAAACTCCGCTCTGTCCTCTGCCAATCGCACTGTCTCTGACACTCCCATCCCAATTATCCCAGTCACTGAATCAATCCACCTCATAGAGGGCCTTCCTCTCCTG